>NC_050068.2:212619461-212922843 GCF_009764565.3 Dermochelys coriacea | reverse complement strand
TGGCTCAGTACATTACTCCTGGGGGAATTCTGCATCACTGCACAATGCAGAATTTGTGCAGAAGTCCATGTTTCCCCACAGAATTGAGGCTGCAGAGCTGCTGGGTGCCACTAGGGGCCACTGGACTCTGCAGAACCCAAGTTTGCAGTGAGAAGAGTGCCTAGCCCGCTGGGGATGAAGGCTCAGTCAAGCTCTGGCTGCTTGGCTTAATCCTCATTCTCTTGGAGGCAGGAGAGGTCCTGGGAGACCTAGCTCTGGCAACGGGTGAAGAAGGACAGGGCTACACTGCAACACATCCCCCAGCTGGACAGTAAAGAAGCTCGGGGGAGTAAAGTGCAGATGTCTGGGCCAGGGGGTGCCCCATGGCTGGGCTCTGAGGGGAGGAGAGTGTGGGTGTAGGGAGAGAAAAGGGCACATGTCCAGACCTGGTCTGTGGTATGGGGATTAGGTCAGTGGATGTTTCTATTAAACAGAGAGTGGGGAACCTGCAATGTGCCCTAGCCAGTACCATGACAAAGGTGGAGACAGCCTGATTTTATAACTGTTATTAGGAAAGCACATGGCACTGAGGCATGAACAGTAATGATCATACGAGAACTGCTGCACCCTGCTACCTCTGCAGGTTTGGCACCCCTGCCTGAACTTGGCCCCAAGGTGCAACCAGTCTGCTGAACTCTGTGAGCATAAACCCTGTGAACCCAGAATAAAATCTATCTCGCTGTAGCTGGCAATTAGGAGCCGACTCCTGTTTTCTTTTTACAGAAACAATCAGAGCATGGGTGGCTGGGGTCATAAACCACTTTCTCTCCCCGTGCCAGGGCCAATCAGGAAGTTAGAGTTGCACTTGTGCAAACATTTGAGTGGGATTATGATCGGAAAAGTACTTCAGTCCACAGCTGCCCTACCGACTCCTGCTGTGTGTGATGTGGGTGAGCGAGTTAAGGTTAAATAGAAATTAACCACCCATGAACCTTTTTGTGGGTTTAAAACAATATGCTGATAATTGTGATCCTCATTATTTTTCATTTAAAGACTGCTTCTATGCTTTCCAGAAGCACCAGGGAAAAGATACTAGTGAAATACCAGCTGTTCTAATGGCCCTAGCTGAGACTAGTCTCTCCCAAGGGAAGTGGTGAAAGCCACACAACATGAGAAGTTTAAAATCTGACCAGACAGAGCCCCGCAACAGGTATAATCTTGCACTGGTGTAACCCATTGGTGAGTGTGTTTTACAGGTCACCCTCTGTGCTGATCCATGAGAATATGAGTTGTTATAGTGCCTTCCCCTTTACCTATTAATTATGGATCCATAGATCAAGCTGTAACAGACTGTGTTTGTTGTTTTTATAATAGGTCTGGAGTCTTTGGTTCAGTCCTGAGAGTGGCAGCCAAGTGGCAGTTATTCAGCCCTCCATAAGACGTACTGGATGCGCTAATTCATTCGCTAATATCCTATTTCTGGCCCTGCCTGCATTTCTGCCACTGAAGCAACTGGGCCCCTGCCCTACTCCAAAAATCAAATCACTGCATATTTAATTTGCCTTCATCACAGTTCTGCACAATCTACAGCAGTTAATTCAAGGGACAGGCTCTTCCAGATGCAAAATCCACAAGGGGCCAGAGAGCTTCTTGTATATATGCATGTTTCAATAGGGGCATATTCCAAAGTAGCACAAGCAGGACCCCACTTAACAGCTTAGCAGTTAGCCAAAACAGCACCGAGAAGCCCTTGGAAGTGCCCTCACTTAAGGCCTGGTTCTCTGAGATGAGGAGCACCTTGCAGTCATGGACTCCTGAGGGACTTGAGGACACTCAGCACCTTGCAGTTCAGCCCTTCTCTGATAGCATATGCAGCTGAAGTGATTTACCCTATCCCACCTAAAACTAACCTGGGCAGGAAAATTCCAATACAACTTTCTTTCTTTGGAAAACCAAAACAGATCCTGGAGATATGGTGATTTTGCTGAAGTACTGATGGAAGCTGCAACCCTGCCTGCCAGATGGGTTTCAAAATCTGTCTGGTTTCCAATCAGCTCGCCCGCTCAACTGCCAGCTGGGGAGCCGAGGCTTCTTGATCTATGGTTCTAGGGATGTCTTCCAGGTGGACTGCCCCAGGGCAGACTGGGGTCCAGGACACAGAGAGGAGCAGGGCTGATCCATGCCAGCAGGCGGCATACAACACACACATACACACATGCACTCACAGACACTGTCACCCTCCTCCACCTCTTATCTGGCCTATCTCTGAGGTACTGACCAAGAAATTTCCAATGGCCCTCAGAGGGTTGCTCCCTGCCTGTTGTGGAGAATTTAAAAAATTTTGAAATATTAAATGCTTGTACCTTCTCCAGATATTCAGTTTTTAACCCTGGATGAAACTGATGTAATCTTCCACAGACACAGTACAGACACAGTTAATTTCAAATTTGTTCCTATATATTTCCTGGCATAGTATTAGAATCATAGGGTTAGAAGGGACCACAAGGGTCATCTAGTCTACCCCCTTGCCAAGATGCATGATTTGTTGTGTTTAAACCATCCAAGACAGATGGCTTTGCAAGTCTCCTTTTGAAAACATCCAGTGAAGAAGCTTCCACAACCTCCCTAAGCACTCTGTTCCATTGTCCTACTGGTCTTACAGTTAGGAAGTTTTTCCCTGAGATTTAATCTAAATTAGTTTGTTAGGGACTAACTATTGTCATTATTAGCTGGCTTTCAGCCAGATCTAGCCGCGCCATTGTATAACAGCTCCCTGATTTACTAATAAGAGGCTAAATTACAGTTGATGGTTTCAATAGCTGCCCGTGGGGGATTATGTTGTTCTGTTAGTTTGCAATTAAACTTTATTTTGTAGCACACTTTCATGGTGTACAGAGTTAAACAGTTTACTAACAGCCACAAAACTTCAATAAGGCAGAAAATATGATTCCTGTAAAAATGATAATGGAGAAGTAGAGTAAAAAATACATACATTAAATAAATAAAACAAATAAACCACTCCAAAGTCAGGAGATCTGCAATTGCCATTGCAATGTCAGTTTTGAAGGGATGTAATGGCTGGAGGGAGAGAGAAAATTTTATTGTAATTTCTGGTTTTAATACTTGGCAAGAGGTTGGAGTCTATGATGAAAATAGACAGAATGACTGTCAGGCTTTTTATAAAACTTCAAAGAAATGCTCCACTTTATACAAGCTCCAGTGGAAATATATATTTCAAACAAATGTTTGTCACACTTCATAACACTTTGCTAGTACAAGGGAACCTGATAATGACAAGAAACAATGTGAAATTGCCTAGTCTCCTTCGTCCAGATGTGCGACACACACAAACTCATCAAGCAGTATAAATAATGCATCAGATTCAGGCACCACATCTTCATCTGTAAGCCTTAAATAATCTCTCACCATCTACATTTCTGCTGCCATTTTTTCTCTCAGCTTCACTGTCATGCTGCCCTGCAAACCAGGGATGTCATTTCCCTTTCTTCATCTGAAAATGCCCTCTCTCTCCTCCCACCTCATCTAATGATCCTTTCTTTGTGTCTGCTTTCATTAATAATCCCCTCACATTTCTTGTATGGAACTTGTTCAATGTCTTCTATTTGTTGACTGTAAACTCTTCTGGGCGGGCAACACTGCTTTATCTATATTTGTAAAGTGCTGTGCAAATTTACCATGCCATGCACATAATTTCCAATAATAATCAGCATAACAGAGAAATTTCAGGTCAAAACTTTTGCTGTAAATTAGGAGGAGCCAAAATAGGGTATAGGTCATTGAGGTTATGGACTCATAACAGTTCACACTTTGTTCTTATATAGTGCCTTTTATCTTAAGGTCTCCAGCTACCTGAGCTAGTAAAACCTAACAAATGAACAAATAATGTAACACATCATTTATTTGACTTATAGTTGAAACTGTCTCTAGGATTATGAAGTTAGGGAAGAGAAAAAAAGTGAGAGGTTATGGAGGTATGGAAGGAAAAATGATAGTGCTGGGGTCATAACATAATGAATCTATCTGCTGCAGACACACAGCTGGAGGAGCCTCAGGCTGCCCTGAGCCACCCCAGTTATACCAGATGGCCCAAGCCCCAGGCCGGCCCCAGCTCCTGAATGGGAAACATGCCATGCAGCGCCTCCACTCCCGAGACGCCTGACGGGAAAAGCAAAAGCTCTTCCAGAAGAACGCTGAACATTTTATATGCACCATGCAGGTTCCGGGTCTGCTGAGGAGGCGGTACCTGCTAATCAGTTTCCTGGGCTCATCAGTAATCTCTCTTGAGCCCAGGGAGATTACCAATGAATCCAGGAAGCTGAATAGCAGATACCACTTCCTCAGTCACCCCAGAACCTGCATGGCACATAATAATAAGCAAAATCTTCCTCTGGCAGAAGCCCAGCTCTCACAAACTGTCAAAACCTGCGTCTGGCAGCAGCAGCTGCACCAAGGGAGGCTTAGCCGTCCCTGATCTATTATAGCTGCTGCCTATACATAAGATACATATACTGGCTGTTTATACAGTACAGATAAAATTGGATTTTATGCCTCAGTGAGTTTACAGTTACACTGAATTAATCTAAAATAATTTAAAACCGAGTTAAACCAGATGTATGTATGTACAGTAGGGGTTGCATAGGTTTAACTAAATTCATTTAAATCAATCTTGTTAAAACTGGTGCATCTTTTCTGGTACAGACAAAGCATCTCTCTATGTCTTTGTTCCCAGCTGGAAGTAATGTAGCCTGCAGATTATTTTCACATCTTCCAGCTAGATATGCTGTATGCTTCTGGCAGGATTCCAGTGATGGTGATACTTGTATTTGGCATGTCTACAGTCTCTGCCAGGTAAAGAGTCCAGAACACTTGAATGAACTGAGCCTCACAACTCCTCTATAAGGTAGGTGCGGGTTATTAGCCGAATTGTACAGATGAGGAAACTGAGGGACAGATAATTTAGGGCAAATGTTTTAAAAAGTGCCCACTAGTCTCGCTAAAGTTGGGCACCAAGATTAGTAGACACTTTGAAATTTAAACTTAAGCAACTTGTCCAAAGGTGCAGAGCAAGTCAATGTTAGAGCTAAATATAGAAATGAGACCCCTGAGTCACAGCTACCTGATGTAACTATGAGGCTGTTTTTCCTCTCGTGATCCATTGGCCCTAACAGAATGACATGCAGCTCCTCATGGACAGGACTTGATAACTTGATAGCAGTTTGTGTCTTGCTTTTGGGGTGGCATGGTTACAACAGACTTTCTTATTCACTCCCTGCTTCTTTACCTGACTTTATGGAGTTATCCTGGTCACATATGCTCCTTACAACTGCCGTGTGTTGCCATGGACACTGAGCACAACTCTGAGCAGCTTGTTTGAGAGCTCACCCCTTGCTGCAGTCAATTATACCAGTGAACATCATTCTAAGCAGCATCTTGAAGTTAATTAAAGTAAGTGGAATATGGACATCATTCCTCAGTAGGCAGCTCCTGGGGAGAATTCAGCTCCTCCATCCTCAGCAGTGTCATGCTCTTGGCAGTTTCTCTAATGCTTGACCTAAGAGTGAACAAGGTGAGGGTGAGTGATGCTAATTCACACTTCTTCCGAGAGGGAGGGCCAATTCCTGATCGGCGCTGAGAACTTGCAGCTCCACTGGAAGTCAGCAAGAGAGGAAGGTGCTCAGTGTCCCTCAGGATTTGGCCTGGGGTGTCAGCTATTACAGTAAGTCTGTTGTATGCTCTCCTATCAGTTGGGGGAGGGATAGCTTAGTGGTTTGAGCATTGGCCTGCTAAACCTAGGGTTGTGAGCTCAATCCTTGAGGGGGTCATTTAAGGATCTGGGCCCGGAATTGGTCCTGCTTTGAGCACGGGGTTGGACTAGATGATCTCCTGAGGTCCCTTCCAACCCTGATAGTCTGTGATTCTATTCACTCCCAGAGTAAATTGTTCCTATCTGGTGACCCCAAGCTTATCCAGACTGGCAAATGGCTTTAATTTGGGTCTGTGCAGACAATGAAACTTGTCTATAGTGTCGTTGGCTAACATGCACTCTTCAGTATTTTTTGTGCAACAGCATCTTTGACACAGCACAGAGACCTAGCATCAATCCCAGGAGCTGGAGGTGAAGTTACTGTAACAATAATATAGCTCCTTTTAACCCATAGCACTTCATAGGAGGGGAAACTGCGGCACTATCAAGGGAAGGACTTGCCCAAGGTCATGCAGCAAGTGGGTGCCAGAATCTGTATTAGAAATTAGTCCAGGTTTCCCTCGCCCACCAGACCCCAGGGCCCCCATGTTTACTGAGCACTGTTTGTTGTCTGGAGAAGCATCTGATTCAGCCTCAGACAGTTCATCATCCATTTGTTGATAAAAGCTATTTACTGTGGCCTCATTTTGGTGCTGCTTCTTTGTGTTTGTTGCTTGGAAACTCATGTCACACAACATGTGAGTAAGCGATGCTTTAGTCACATCACCTCTCTGTGTCTCCATTTCCCCATCTGAAAAATACAGAGAACAATGCTTACTTACCTGTGAGCTATACACACAGAACTGGTAGGTATTTAATAATACCAAAGGATTATAAAAAAATCATTAAAATTATTATTAAAAGTCATGTGTATAGTGCCAAACAATAATACAGCGCTTTATTAATACAGAGTAAGACATGTTCTGTGCCTCAACAAATTTACAATCTAAGAGAGACAAGAGCAGAGATTAACAGTTCAGCCTGGACATTCCAGTAACGTGGATTGTTTTTTGGTTTCGGTTTTGGGGTTTTTTTCATTTAATGTAATATGCTGTAAATAGCACCTTTCATTCCAAAGTATTGCAAACCCCTTATGCTCCTGTCATCTTCAAAGTACAGTGCAAACACTAACTAGTCCACGGAAGAGCACTGTGACCTGAAGCTGATCTAGATAACAGTTAAACGTTCACTTAGAACTTCAAGGTGTCTCTTCACTTCACTGCACCCTCTGTCACCAAAAGCCCAGGCCCCAACCATGTGTGATAAAGGAGAATTGCTTGTAGCGGTATAAGGCCAACAATATGCAGTTAAGCAGTTCTGATTCTACCCAATAGAAGGCAGTGGTGAGACACCAGCTAGTTCAATAGTGTAACACTATTCTCAATTTACAGTTGAGGAAAATAGAATACGGAAAAGTTAAGACTCTTGTCTAAGGACACACAATGAGCCCAGTGGCTGAACCAGGCTGGGAACCCAGGATTTCCTGACTCCCCATCCATTTCTCATTTACCTAGGATTTATTAATGAGTTTAATGTTGACTACATTCCCTTAAATGTGCTATATAACATGTGCTATATAAAAGGAGTCCTGCAATTCCCACTGAGTGGCAGGTGGTCAGCACCTCTTAGGATCAGGCCTGAAAAGTTATTTTCAATCTCCAAGCTAGGCAGATATGTGATGGCTAAGCCTGGTAGTGTGTGTATGTATGTATATATATATATATATGCTAGTGTAGGATAGCAATTGAGTGCTGTGAATGCCAAAGAGAGGAGGGGTGACAGAAAAGGGAGATAAATCAATGGTGTGGGTTAGAGGACAGAGGAGATAAGAATAGGAATCAGGGAAGAAGCAATAGAGGTAGATTTTGTTTATGGGTCACAAATGTTTACCATGGCTCTCGTGATTCTGCATAATGGCTAGCTGCTTGTGATCCCTATTACTTCTGCACTCAGCAGTACTTTTATTAAAGATGCTGTAAGGTAAGTCATATTGGATTCCTTAAATACCTAGGACTTTTCACATCAAAGTGCTTAAGTGGCCCTTTTGCCTCTGGTGTAATGCTGGAGCTACCCAGAATTCTGCCTGTAGGTCAGGGCGTGGATTCTGTACCCTCCAATGCCCTGCATGTGATTCCCTTCTCTAAAGCCTGATTATTCAGGCTTTTGGGGGATGGGAATGGGGTTCAATTCCACCCTAGGGAATTATCCATTTCTGGTGAGCACTATAGTGCTCTGCTTCCCATTCCATACATACAGATTACTGTATGTGTGGTTCATATGATTATGTTCAGCAGCTGCTGTTTTCAGTGGATGGGATGGGAGGTTTACTTTTTGTAAGAAAGTGTAACAGGGTCCACGACCTACCTCCCCCTTCCTGGGGCCCACTTGCTGCCCCCAATAAGGCTCAGAGAGGCTTCAGGGTTGTGCTTGTCTTTATTTACCTGCAGTTATCCCACTACTAGTGTTTATCCATTTACAAGCTTTACAGGATTATTTAACCTCTTTTACAGGCAGAGTCAGGCTTCAGCTAGGAGGCCTCTAGTTCCCTCCCCCAACTGACTGTCTTCTCCCTAGCCACCCTCCCCCCAGCTTCTAGCTCCCTCCTAACCTTTATAGCCCTTGGCTTGTCAGGCCAGCAGGTGTAGCCAATCCTCAGGCCACCATCAGGCCTTTTCCATCAGCCCCCACTTGTTCCCCCTGATTGGAGCTGACTGGGCAGGGGCTAATTAGGTGCTTTTGCATCAGCACCCTCCTCCATACCTCCCCCCTTAAGCCGATGCCAGGCCTGATCTTCTCAGCCCTGGGTTTTACTCTGGGGGTGGCCTCCCTGCCCAGCGTGCTGGTCCCTGGTCTCCACCCAGTGTTTTCCCCAGGAATTGAAATGGGAAGGGGGGGTTCCAAATTTACAGGGTGGTGTCAGGGCCGATGAAGGGTGAGACCATGAGGGTGAAGGTGGGCTGTATAGCACCATAGTAAAAACTGAAAAATGTTTCCTGATCATTGTATTAGATTTTAAAATCATCACACAAATTAAAGTTGGCTATTCAAGCCTTCTATGAAACATTACATCTACATCCTTCTGGTTTCTTGTTATAATTTTGCACAAGTCTGTTAATGAACTTCTTGAATGCAATGCATTCATCTTTGGTGGCCTCTCATGTGTGCAGTACTTCCATTCCTTCAATTGATATGCTCATTAGTTCATTCACATGATAAGGCAGAGGGCGACTTCTTTCAGAACACAAAATTATATTCAATGATGAAAGGAGTACTTGTGGCACCTTAGAGACTAACACATTTATTTGAGCATAAGCTTTCGTGAGCTACAGCATCCGATGAAGTGAGCTGTTTAAGTGAGCATTTAATTGTTTAATGACCCAAGTGGTTTCAACAGTAGACTTACAAGAGAGAGAGAATGGCAATAGTTTTCTCTGAACATAGTAGCAAAAGTAATCCACCAGCCTCACTACTTAGATCCATCCCATCTTGGTAGATACTTTCCAAAGCCAGTAATAACAGCTGGAGTAATTTTAAGACAACAGCCAAGGATTGCTCATGAGAAAGCCAGAGGGTTTTCCAAGGTTGGACTAATTTAGACTTCAGTCCCAGTGTAGCTTCTATATTTTGCAAGATATTCAGTCTTTTTGGACTCTTGCTGAAAAAATAAAATAATGAAGATATTAAATGTTTAGTTTTTTAAATGTCTTTTGAAGACTGCAGCTTGTACTAGTGCTAGTTAGAGTAGATGGCCTCTGCAATGTGTATAGGAGAGACTAGTGTTACATTTTTCTCTGAGCAAACCTTGTGCTCCACCATGTCTTCCAGAGAAGTTTGCAGCTTCATCAAATGCATAAGCAGCCATCTGTTTGGGGTCCAACTGACAAGCATTTAACTCTTCTAAGATGTGAGTTGTCACAGAAGCAGCCAATCTGTCTTCTATAACTTGAACATCTAGAAACGCATGTACTAGTCTACCACTGACATCAAGATAATGTACACAATGACTTAATACTTGATGACCATTTGCACTGGTGCATTCATCAGCCACGTATGCAAATGTTCTGCATGAGGTGAGAGTTTTTCACTTTTTCAGCTGTTGAGTCTTTCACTGTTGCACCACATGCATCTAGCCAGTCAGTTGAGTTTCTTGCAGAAAGATAGTGGGGGGAGGGGGTGTAGGGAAATCCCTGGCTCCACCCTGTGGGGTTTTGGCATGCCACACCCACAAAAGATGTACTGGGTAGGGGGTGGGCCACCCCCCCAACTCCACCTCCGCCCAGAGGTCATCACACCAGTCGCAGCCTTAGGCAGGTCACCCTGGACGCTCTCTTTCCTTCTCTGGTGGGGAAGATAGATCAGAGCCAACTGTCTTGAGTCTGCTCCCTGCCTCCTGTTCAGGCCCTCTGCCTCTTGGAGTTTGGGCCTCCCTCTTTTGGGTTTCTACCTTCTGATCTTTCTTTAGCTTCTCTACCTCTATCACTGGGATTCCCTCCCCTGGGTGGTCCTGTCCTGGAACATTTGTTCCTTCATCAGTCCCTCCAGTAGGGTCCCGATCCTGGCTGTGTTGTCTAGGGTTTGTATCTTTTTTCCCTTGAGGTTGTGGAGACTCCCCTTTCCCAGGGTCCACCCCCGTAGGGGACTGACCCCCTCCCTCCTTCTTTCCTGCTTTCTCTGTTTGTCTCCTCCCTGTGCCCTCTTTCCCTTTTGGGGAAGGGTTCCAATCCAACCTCAGGACCACGGGGTAGGGCAACCCCTCTATTACCCCCACCCACTTCCAGGCAAATCTTCCCTGCACCTCCAGGAGTACCTGAGCCATGGGACAATACTCCCCATCCCTGTGGATGCACTCCACCAGCATCCTTTCTCCAGAGATAAGCTAATGCGGCTTCACCAAGCAGCGCTGTATGAGGAGCGGGCTGAGGCTGTATCCACTTGATCCCTCTGGGGCTTTCTCCCCACCCGCACGGGGATGGTGGCTATTCCACGCCTCTTCCTCTGGTCCTCCAACCTTGGTCCAACCACAGAATTCAGCAACCCCACAGTCCATCACTGGGCAGTCACGGCTCTTATGCCCCAGCTGTCCACAGTGCCAGCACACAAGCTGCCCTGGGCGGCTAGGGGTTCCCTTGTGCTCCTCCCATCGCTTGTCTACCAGCTTCCCAGCAGGGTGCTCATGGGGTTTCTTGCCTCCCTCAGGGACCCGGCATCTTGCAGGGTCCAATGCTCCCTCAGGGGGAAGTCTGCCTCTGCATACTCCGTCCTTTTGATGGCGGCTTCTACAGTGCCAGGCTGATGTCGCCGCATCCAGACCTGCATGCTATCAGGGAAGCACTGCACAAATTGTTTGAGGATCACAGGCCTCACCCACTGTGTCACTCAGTCCGTCAATCTCTGGGTGAAGGCCCAGGGCCACACGCCCCCCGGGCTGCCTGAAACTTTTGCTGGTATTTCTCTGATGAAAGCCCCCGGTGGTCCAAGATGGCTGCCTTCAATGTGTCATAGTCCCTAGCCTGGGCATCTGTCAGGATCATATGAACATTGCCTGCGCCTTCCCAGCAAGATATGGGGCTAGCTGCATGGCCCAGGTTGTCCTGTCCCATCCCGTGCTCAGGGCCATCCACTCAGAGGTACCCAAAAAGGACTGTGTGGGCACAGTTTGGGGTCGGGGAATAAAAAAGAGTTCTGAACATGCTGCAGGGGATGGCGAGCATGCATCTGCTCAGTCTGCAGCATTATTAAGGAATTCAGCAGCTGCATTTGCTCTTCCATGACTTTAATCATCCACACACTAGTGTCCTTAATGAACTCCTGATTTTCTTTTCTGTCCTGCCTTTTGGCTTGCCTCCACTCCCTGCCAGGGATTTCCCTACACCCTCCCTGCCCTCGGAATTTCCTCAGCACCCCCAATAATTGTCAACTAGATACACGCAGTGTTGCCAAGTTAGTCATTAGTTGGAAATTTGAATTGAAATGGAAACATTAATACACACTTTAGCATATACAGTGTATGATAAAATACTTGTACCTGAAAAAACATAATAAGTTTGAAATGCATGAACAAAGACTAGCTTCCTCACACAGCTGTTGTTTTTATGACAATCTTAGTGCATTCCTTTTAGTGGTGTTGGCCACTAATAATTTCAAATTATGATTTGTAAGCAACGTCTAATGAGCTCTCCCTGACACCTAGTGATGAGCTGGGGAGCTACAGCGAAATGCTTCAGTACCAGATTTTATTTACATGAACACACCTAAGCTGCCAAATGACAGGTTTCAGAGTAGCAGCCGTCTTAGTCTGTATTGGCAAAAAGAAAAGGAGTACTTGTGGCACCTTAGAGACTAACAAATTTATTTGAGCATAAGCTTTCGTGAGCTACAGCTCACTTCATCAGATGCATTTGGTGGAAAATACAGAGGGGAGATTGATATACACCATATATACAGGTGTATATCAATCTCCCCTCTGTATTTTCCACCAAATGCATCCGATGAAGTGAGCTGTAGCTCACGAAAGCTTATGCTCTAATAAATTTGTTAGTCTCTAAGGTGCCACAAGTACTCCTTTTCTTTTTGCTAATCTGCCTAAGTATCCAGCAGACAGAGTTGTGTTGCCCAAGTGGTCAATTTTGGCTGGTATTAGGTTACAAATCACCTGAATGCAGTGTTAATGAAATGTTGTTACCCTTATTGTATGAGTGAAGGGAAGCAGAACTGTGCTTAGCCTGTCCTGGTTGATGGTGCTTCATCCTAAACTAAAATGCACTTGCTAAATAGGGGGTTCGGATGCCAGATCGCAGTGGAGAGAGAGGGTGGGACAGGTGTTTTGCTTGATGGTCTGCCTAAGATTAACAAGTACCCTATCCACTGTTTAGAGATAGAGCTGATTAGGCTTAATAGAGAGTCTTTTGTTTTGTTAATTGACCATTACAGCTGAAATCACCGATAATCAGGTCTAATTGCTTAGACCTGCTGTGGGACAATGGTTCTGTGGAAGAGACAGCACAGCCTACACTAGCAGTTAGGATCCCCCAATGAGAGCTCAGCAGAATCAATGAGAGCTGGGTGGAACCTCAAAAGATCAACTCGCAGAGGTCGCAATGGCAGGTGGCAGCAGAAGGCAACAGCGCAGGGTCATGTGCAACAGAGCAGTGGAGTGAACGGTGGCACAACGAACAACAGTGGCCAGAGCGAGCGGTGAGCAGCTAGAGGACGAGAAAGGTGCCTTCTTCCCTCCTCATCACCTCCTGCCCCAGGAGGTACACTCCCCTGAAAGCACCTCTGAACACTGAATCTCCACTGACCAAGGACAACAATGGTGAATGGGGTGTGGTGGAGGGAAAAGTGAGGAGCACGTTAAAGGAACATTTTTTTGTTGGACTATGTTTTAGTGATTTATATACCATCTTTATGATATTTTCTGTCTTGTTGTCTACCCCTTTCCTAATGGTTCTTAACATTCTATTAGCTTTTTTGACTGCCACTGCACATTGAGTGGATATTTTCAGAGAACCATCCTCAATGACTCCAAGATCTGTTTCTTGAGTGTTAACAGCTAATTTAGACCCCCATCATTTTGTATGTTTAGTTGAGATTGTTTTCCAATGAGCATTACTTTGCTTTTATCAATATCGAATTTCATCTGCCATTTTGTTGCCCAGTCACCCAGTTTTGAGATATCCTTCTGTAACTCTTTGCAGTCTGCTTTGGACTTAAATATCTTGAGTAATTTTGTATCATCTGCAAATTTTGCCACCTCACTGTTTGCCCATTTTCCAGATCTTTTATGGGTATGTTGAACTGTATTGGTTCCCAGTACAGTCCTTGGATGGACACCATGATTTACCTCTCTCCATTTTGAAAACTGACCATCCATTCCTATGCTTTGTTTCTCATTACTGATCCATGAGAGGATTTCCCTATTATCCAATGACTGGTTACTTTTCAAAAGTCAATTTAAATTAAATATATTTTTTAAAATATTTGTTTTAGAAATCTAGAACTGTTATGTGTTTTGGTGTTATTTGCATTATCATTATATTAAATTTGCATTATCCTAACAAAACATTTAATTTCTTCATATCTCTCTTACATATTACAGGTCAAAATGAAAAGACAAAAAACAATGCAACTATTTTTTCCACTAAAAGGCCTCAAAAACTAACCAAGGTGAAGAACACACCAAGAACCAAAAATACATCAACATGTCATCTGAAGGTTCAAGTACACCACTACATCTGACCAGCCTGAAGCACAAATACAGCTACCTACTGAAGAAACAGTGTCTCTAAAACCTAAACACAGTTCGCAATGTTTGTTGATCAAAGTTTTCTCATTTATTCAAGTTACAAAAGATGGCTACTGGTGCACCTCTTGCAAAAAAGCTAATGAAGAATCAAAGCTTCCCAACGCTATAATTGGTAAAAGTGGAGGAGCTTGGTTTGCCAGACAGATCAGCAGAGCCAATGCTGACAAACTACGTGAAAAGACTGCAAAACATCAAGTCTCTGAACTGCATCAACATGCAGAAAGCCTTATAAGCCAGTCACTTTCAAAGCCAATTTTAGAAGTACTTAATGAGGCTGTGCCGTGGGTCTGGCCCGCGGTTGTGCCTGTGCATCACCAGCCAGGGCTGTGTGGCCTAGCGGCCACAGTCAATCCCTGCCTCCAGGCTCAGGGCGGTGTGGCCTAGCAGCCACATGGAGTGGGAGTGGGAGCTTGGGGGAAGAGGCGGGGTGGGGGCAGGACCTGGGATTGTGTGGGAGTAGAGCACCCTCCCGGTTAGAGGGGAAGTCGGTGCCTAAGGCACAGCCTCCTCTCCCCAAATACTGAGCTGATCCTGCAGTTCCGCAGTGGTCCAAGCGGGAGAGCATTTGCTGCATGAAGCTGCCATGGTCACCTTGTAAGATGCAATGAGACCTTTCCACGCCGAGCAAACAGGAAATGGAATTTCAAAAATTCCTGGGGCTTTAAACAGAAAGGGACAGGTGATTGTTTACCTGGCTGCAGAGCAACAGAGTTCAAACTGCTGACCAGAGCAATCAGGATGGGCTTTGTGGGACACCTCCTAGAGACCAATTAAAGCAATAAAATCAAGCATGGTGTACTGGCACTTTGCCGGCAAAACTTTTGTGCAAAAAGCCTTGCGTCTCTTTGGGGTGGTTTTATTTTGTCACCAAAATAGGGCATTTTTGCCACCAAAAGTCACATTCTGGTGTGTACGCATCCACTATTTTGTCGACAAAAGCTGTCTTTTGGCAACAAAACTCTGTACTGTAAATAAGGTATTTAGGTGACTAAGTCCCATTAATTGATTGAAATCAATAGGAGTTAGGCACCTAAATACCTTTGAGGCTCTGGATCGAAGGGACTTGGCCAAGGTCAAATAGGAAGTCTGTGACAGAGAAGGGAATTGAACTTTGATTTCTTGAATCCCAGGCTAGATATTAGCCCCAAAGCTGGTGAGTTATGCCTTGGGCTGAGGTACAAGAGAAATGGATTTAAGGTGCAGGAGAGCAAATTCAGATTCTGTATTTTCTCTGCACTGGCTTGTTAGAATAATTGGACCCTCCTCTCTATCTATCTCTGTTTGTCTCACCCCTTTTCAAATTTTCAATTGTCATGCCTTCTTGCAGAAGGAGGGGAGATGGAGCAGGGGGAAGAGAGAGTAAAGACCAAAAGAGAGAGAAAGAATAGAAGGAAATACAGAAACATGGGAAAGAACTAGAATGAAGAAAGAAGTGTAAATTGAATTCCAAAACAGCAATCTCAGATTTGAAGAATCTTACTTCTAAGGTACAGTAAGGATAGTCTTATCTAGTAGCATCACAGGAAATGAACTCTAGCCCAGTAGCACAGATTGAGCCATGTCATGTGATAATGGAGCTACAGGGAATTTCACAAAAGAAAAGGAGTACTTGTGGCACCTTAGAGACTAACAAATTTATTTGACCATACGCTTTCGTGAGCTACAGCTCACTGCATCAGATGCATTCCGTTTGAGTGTTTGCTGTTGCATGTTGAAGGGCTTTCTATATAGATGACATTTTCTGCTAGCAGTAGATCTGCTGAGCCAGGAGAGAAATAATAGAAGTGTTGTTCCAACTTTTACTTTTACTTCCTTCAGACTATAAAGGTATAATACTCGATCTCAGGACCAAGGCAGCAGCAGTATAAGGTCATCTGAGGTTCATGAGAATAGCAACATAAGCCTCCAAGATCCATGGGGATGGAGATACGTGGTTTTGTGCTCGGATCTTTGGACTGTGTTCTTGAACTAAGTGTATAGGAATGGGGTACAGGGCTACATAGGGCTCTTGAGGATGTGTGGCTTTCATACATGGGAGTGTAAGTGCACTTCTGATCATGGGGGGCTCACTAGAAACGGGAGGCATTCTCAATCCAGATTCTGTGGGAACAATGGAGCAGGGCCTTGATCCAGGATCCATAGAATGGCGGTGTAGCCTTAATTTGGGGTTCCTAGGAACAGGTGTGCCATGCCTCCATGCATATGTTTATAGAGAGCAGTGGTGGGAGGGGAGTCACTGAGTATACTGGCAGGCCCCTGAGTTCATTCCTCCCCAGGCTGAAAATTGCTGACATTTTTCTGGCATGTTTTCTTTATGAATGGGCAGTTCTGCTGAACTCCATCTTAATTTTTCTTGAGCTTCCTCCAGAGCTGAGCACAAAATTTATCTATTCCTTTGGTAAAGCACCTGTATCGCTGCTGCAATCTTCTTCCAGGCTGTAATTAGTGTTGGGACGAATGAGGTCACCTTGAATTTCAGCTCTGGGTGCTGAGAGAATGGTATGCAAACTCCACAACCCACGGGACCACATTCATGTTTCACAGCCCTTTCATTACATTCTAAATATGCCCACCAATCACGTGGGCTATTCAAAACTGCATATCAAAAATGGGATCAGAAAAGACTTTTTTAGATTCAATCCTCAAGATTTTATCTTACCAAAGTCGTAGCCATTCTTAGCTCCTCACCCTGCCTTTACCCTGTGATAGGTAACTGGTTCTCTTCTGAGTAGAGGGCTGAGGTGAATAACTGATTTTTCCATTTACAGTTCATTCTGAAAAATTAAAAAAAACAATTGGTTTAGGTCAAACTGACGCTGTAATTTTTTTGAATTTTCAGCCAATTGAAAAATTTAAACTTTTGTTTCACCTCAAAGGGCTAGAGTGACAAAAGTAGAGTTAGAATCTGACAGACCAGCAGTTAGGGAACTCAGCAGGTTACCTCTCCCTGCTCTGGAGCAGGTACTTGCACCCACATCTCCCAGCTGACTGTCATAACCAGTGGAATACAGAGCCTTTCTCTTGCCCAGTGACTATGCATGTATCTCATACAAAATAGAACGGCTTCCACAGGAAAGACAGAGAGGCCAACACCAGACTACCCTGTAGCCTGAGAATTAGGGCACTCAGCTAGTAGAATGAAGGCCTGGATTCAAGTCACTTCTCTAAAGTAGGAACTCATACCTAGGTCTCACACCTCACAGGTGAATGGCCTAATCACTGGGCTGTTTGGGCATGACAGGGGAACCTTATCATTGCCTTTGTTGAGTGGCACCTCAATCCTCTTGTGACTCTAGCCCAAAAAATCAAAATGTTTCATTCTGACAATGTTGAAATAAACCATCTGACATTTCTGAAATATATTTCTTTTTTTTGCTTTTGTCTGTGAAATAATCAATGTCAATTTGTGAAATGGTTTGGTTGACACATTTTTCATAAAAAAAGTCTCCTGAAAATTGTTGCTCACCCTAGTTTTGAGCTGCTTCCTGACGTCTCACAACTCCTCAGCTCTCACCCGAGAGTGCCCTAGCTCTTCCTCTCTATGTCTCCATCATGTCATGGTTGAAAAATGGAACAGGGCAATGGAGGTTTTCCAGAAACTGGTGTCACATATGAAAGATATGCTGGGGAATTGGGTAGTCTGCAGTAGAGAGGCATGTCACATGGGAAATGCATGCTGGAGGTCAGAAGTGCTTTCTAGCACTAGGTGGACTGCAGTTTCCCAGAAGATTGGCAAAGACAATGTGAGGCTGGTTTGCATGAGCAGCAAGCATTTCTGACATTCTGGAAATTGTATGGCCTCCCCCACTATGAGCAAGTTTCCTACTCTGGCGCCATACTCTCTCAGCCTCCCAGTCTCTTGAAAAGAACTTGTACAGATTGTCAGCAATTTAGAAGCTGCCATTCTGCTGGCCCAAGTCTGGTGTACAGCGCATGGTGGTGTGCAGCTAGCTCTGCCCTACCTTATGCCAGGGGAATTCCCAAATGGATCTTTAATCCAGCTTTCGGTTGCCTTTGTGCAAGAGTTGCAGAAAGGGGATGGACTGGAGCCATATGCCTGGCCCTGAATAGCAGAGGCAGTGTGGTCTAGTGGCTTAGATACTCGAGTGGGTCTTGGGAGGTGGGGGGGTTTATTTCCATCTCTGCTGCTGGCATTCTGTGTGTCCTCAGGCAAGTCAGTACCTCTCTTTGTGCCGCTGTTTCTCTTCCCACCCCATAGGTCTACTTATGTATTCTGTGGGAAAGTGACGGTTCTCCTGGTATGTTGCCTAGCATGAGACCCTAACCTGAGTCAGGGCCTTTAGGTATTACCATAATACATTTTCAGTACAATGAAAACCAAGGTGTCATAGTTTCAACCTACTACAACAATGTATGTATACTACAACAATGGCTTTGGAGTCAATAAAAGGGAAAGAATGTTTAGTTAGAGAATAAATAATCAGTGTTGTCCAGATTCACTGAAACAGGGTGCGTATTACTTTCCTGAATTTATAGCAAAGCCCTAATGTATATTTAAGGATATTTTCTCCCAAGGTCAGTGAGAAACTTCTGGGTAATGAGGTAACAAGTGAACTAAGATGAAAAAACAGCCTTTTAAATTTCCTGTTGTGAGCAGGGGCATCCCAGGCTTGGCAGACTCAGTGGAAAAAACAAAGGAGAAATGAACAATGGAGAGAGAATCCCGTACAAGTTGATTCTCAGGGTCAGAGACAGTGTGTGTGAGAGAGAGAAGCTGCAAAGAGACAAGGAGTAAATGGGAGAGAAAACCCCAGTATCCTTTGAGTTTAGAACTGAGGCACATTGGCAAGGACTTGAAGTGTGTGCAGTCAAGGTTTACACTGAGTCTGCCTTACTGTACCTGCTCTGGGCATAAGCAGAGGTAATCTGTCTGAGGTGCTGTCAAGCCAGTGCCTTTCACCAGCATTTAGGTGAACTTATAAACTGTTAAAGGTAAAGAAAGAAAACAACACAGGAGCAAAGGGGCTGAGTGCAGAGAGTTTATTTGCTCTGCATTTCTCTGCATTAAACTCAATGACTCCAATGGGTGTAGTGCGGAAAATATCCTTGGGTAGCTGGAGGATGCTGAGATGGAAAAGTACTCTCTGATCTGTCCCTTGACACTGGGGAGTCGTCAGAAGGAGATGGGGGAGGAAGTGGATAGAGAATGTGAATATGGAAAAATACTTGACTTGCCACGTTCCAAATGGAAGCTGTGGTCTGTGGCTGGCCCAGATGCCTTAGGGCATTCCCCATGTTTTCCAGAGTGGTCCAGATGAATCCATGTTTAATTACTCAACTAAATATGCCAAGTCCAAACGTTAGCATAGTGGGCAAACCCTGCCCTTCTCTACCATGACCAGAAAGTGCATTCTTCTAGCCATCCCACTTTGAACAGGCCACTAGTTTTTGGCACACCCTCTCCATGAAGGCTTGCTACTTTTGGCTACACAGTAGAGATTTAGAAGTGAGGCTGGGTGGGTCAATGGATCTACTGCTGAGTAGATTCATAGTTTATAAAGCCAGAACAGACCACTGACATCATCTAGTCTAACCTCGTATATATCATGGGCCATAGGACTTCCCTGAATTAATTTCTGTTTGAACTTGGGCATACCATTTAGGAAAATCCAATCTTGATTTAAAAATCTCCAGTGATGAAGAATCCACCACAACCCTTGGCAAATTGTCCCAATGTTTAACCATCCTCTCTTTTAAAAATATATGCCTTATTTCAAGTCTGAATTTGTCTAGCTTCAAATTCCAGCCATTGGATTGTGTTATATCTGTTTATGCTAGTGTAAAGAGCCCTCCATTATTAAATTTCTAATTCCCATGTAGGCACTTATACACTATAATAAAGTCACCCCTTAATTTTCTCTTTGATAAACTAAATAGATTTTGATCCTGAAGGCTATCACTAGAAGGTACATTTTTCCAATCATTCTCATAGCTCTTCTCTGAACCTTCTCAAATTTTTCAAAATCCTTCTCGAATTGTGAGCGTCAGAACTGGACACAGTATTCCAGTAGTGGTCATACCAGTGTCAATTACAGAGGTAAAATGACCTTTCTACTCTTACTCGAGATTCCCTGTTTAAGCATCCCAGGATCACATTAGCCCTTTTGGTCAGAGCATCGCACTAAGAGTTCATGTTCAGCTGATTATCCACCATGACTCCCTAGGCTTTTTCAGGTTCACCAGTCATTCCTAATGCATGGAGAGCCCACAAAGCTAGATGCTATTTCAGTCCTGTAGTTCTTACACTGCCATCTGCTTGCCTTATGGGAGAGATTATTCCCGCCAGCCTTTAGCAATTGCCCTGATCACCGTTCAGAAGCTTTAACTCGAGCTGGATGCATTTTTTCTTGCAAATAGGGTTTTTTTTGCTGAAAAATGCTTATTTTGGGTGATGGAAACTATTCATGAATTTGGGTCAATTTTGGCAAATAGTTTTGGTCAAAAAATTTTCAAAGAGTTCCAACTTTCCATTTTGGAAAGATTTTTTTTTTATTTTGAATTTCCTGAAATTTTACCCAAAAATTTAAATTAAATTATAAACCTCAAAACCAGAGAGAAACATTTTGTTTAACCTGAAATGAAATATTTGTGACTTTTTCATTTCACTGAGAAATTCAAAAACTTTTCATTTTAGTTTGATCCGATACGGGTTTTTTTCCAATTCACCCACCAAACCAAAAAATCAGTTATTTTCCCAGTTCTAGTTTCAACATCTTATTATCACGTCTCAAACTAAATCCTTTAGGCAAAATCTTGTTAGCTTAGTCTAAGCCCAAAAGGGAATTCCAAAGGAAAGGCTTTTTATTTATTTATTTTTTAAATTCGAGTTAAACAGGTTAATCCCCTGTTGTGTAAAACAAGGATGAAAAATATACACTTTGCCCATTTTAAATATGTGGTTGGATTTACCATGCCTATTTTACTCTAATATACAATGAAGTGTGCAGGTATATTTTATCTTAATAGATGCATAATTATCGTCTTATTAACTAGGGTATCTATAGGATGGTGTATACACTCCAGTCACAATCTCATTGAGAATTTCTTTCTTTCTTTCTTTCTTTCTTTCTTTCTTTCTTTCTTTCTTTCTTTCTTTCTTTCTTTCTCACGAAAGCTTATGCTCAAATAAATTTGTTAGTCTCTAAGATGCCACAAGTACGCCTTTTCTTTTTCTTTGTCTCCTGGTGATGTCAGTGTTTTGTTATTGTGTGTTTGCATATAAAGGCAGAACGACATAATTCCTTGGGAAGCCTTTATCATGGAGGTGGCTTTTGCACTTGGATATGAACACTGGAAAAAAAGAGCTAAATGCTTTGCACAGTGTGAGAGAGAGAGAGAGGAAAGACAAAGAGATGAGAATTCTATGGACAGATAGATCCATTTAGAATTTTTTAGATTTTAAACTCTCTGAGGCAACGACTGTCTCTTTCTATGTATTTGTACAGTGCCTCGCACAATGAAGCCCTGAACCTGATCAGGCACTATTGTAATACAAATTATTATTAATAATACTAATAATCATTTTCACAGCCAGCATCCTGCCTTTGTCACTCCCCTAACCCCAGCATTCAAGGATCTAAATATATGTCTCTCTTCAGTGACACAGTTCTTGTGGAGTACAGCCATTTTGGTGTGTTCTCGTAGACAATCAGCCCAACTCTGAGGTAGCTCTGTGTGTCACAGTCAGCACTATTTAATTTTCAAGGATTTAATTATTAATTCATTTCAATTTATTTATTTTTAACATTGAAAATTTAAACAAACCTGTGCATGAAAAAGCTGTTTTCAAATAGCGCTTGCTAATGGTCTCAGCTACAATGTTGTAATCTGACACAGACAAAGTGCTAGGGCTAGACTGTGCCTTTAACGGAGTGTCTATGCTTGCAGCGGTATGTCGAGTAGACACTGCATGCCCAGCTCACATGGGTATAAATAGCAATGTAGACAGTGAGGCATTTCTTTAGTGAGTGGACTACAGAGACCTACAGTAAAGACCATGCCTGGCTGTCTACATACTCAAGGAATGACTCCCCTGTCTACACTGCTGTTTTTATCAATGTACTGTCCTGCTGCCAGAGCCTTTTCTCCACTGCCAGAGAGCCTTTCACTGCCAGGTGTAACTACTCACAACAGGTGAATGCAGCCTACTTTTCACTGCAGTGTGTAGCTATATGTACCCTACACACTGCAACCAGTGCAGACAAGGCCTAAGGCACAGCGTTTAGTGCGCAAACATGACTTGCCTCTCCCCATGACCCTGTGCATTCACTATCTGGAGCCCATTCTATAGAAATCCCAAGCATCCAGCATTTGGCAGCAAAACTGTGTTCTAGGGCACTGCTTCCAGATTTTGGCATCATGGGCCAGACAACAAAGAAAGGAAGCCGTTTCCTAAGCCGCTACTGCAACCTCATGGTGGCTGCAGTACACAATGGCTGCTGCATCCATGTAGGTCATTCCAGACCCTATCCCTACCCTGCAGCATATCTACCTCTCTCCGCAGCTTAGTGTCATTTGCAAATTTTTCTGAGGGTGCAAATCTGCTACCCATTAATTTTATTTGGTGGCCCCTAGTTCGTATATTATGGGAACAAGTAAATAACTTTTCCTTATTCACTTTGTCTACACCACTCATGATTTTATAGACCTCTAGCATATCCCCCTAGTTTCCTCTTTTCCAAGTTGAAAAGTCTAGCCTCATTAATCTCTCGTCATATGGGACCCGTTCCAAACCCCTAAACATTTTAGTTGCCCCTTTCTGAACCTTTTCTAATGCCAGTATATCTTTTTTGAGATGAGGGGACATCTGTACGCAGTATAAGGTCAATAAGATATTCTCCATCCTATTCTCTCTCCCTTTAATTATTCCTAACATCCCAATTGCTTTTTGTCTGCCGCTGCAGACAAAAGCTTGGCGAACATCACTGGTTACCCCTCTCCATTCTGCAAATTTACCATTTATTCCTACCCTTTGTTCCCTGTGTTTTAACCAGTTCTCAATCCATAACAGGATCTTCCCTCTTATCCCATGACAACTTAATTTACATAAGAGCCTTTGGTGATTGAATTTGTTAAAGGCTGTCTGGAAATCTAAGTACCCCATGTCATAGAATAATATAATATCAGGGTTGGAAGGGATCTCAGGAGGTCATCTAGTGCAACCCCCTGCTCAAAGCAGGACCAATCCCCAATTTTTGCCCTGGATCCCTAAATGGCCCCCTCAACGATTGAACTCACATCCCTGGATTTAGTAGGCCAATGCTCAAACCACTGAGCTATTCCTGCACCCCTCTGGAACCTACTGGATCCCGCTTGTCCACGTTTGTTGACCCCCCTCAAAGAACGTTAATAGATTACATGATCTCCCTTTACAGAAACCATGTTGACTTTTGTGCAACAATTTATGTTCTTCTACGTGTCTGAGAAATTTATTTTTTACTATTGTTTCAACTCTTTTGCCCAGTACTGACATTAGACTTACCGGTCTGTAATTGCCAGGATCACCTCTAGGGCCCTTCTTAAATATTGGCATTAAATTAGCTATCTTCCAGTAATTGGGTACAGTAGCTGATTTAAAGGCTAGGTTACAAACCATAGTTAATAGTTGCACAATTTCACATTTGAGTTCTTTCAGAACACTTCGGTGAATGCCATCTGGGCCTTGTGACTTTTTTACTGTTAAGTTTCTCAATTAATTCCAACACTTCCTCTAGTAATACTTCAATCTGTAACAATTCCTCAGATTTGTCACCTACAAAAGATGGCTCAGGTTTGGGAATCTCCCTAACATCGTCAGCCATGAAGATTGAAACAAAGAATTAATTTAGTTTCTCTGCGATTACTTTATTGTCTTAAAGTGCTCCTTTTGTTTCTCGATCGTCCAGGGATCCCAATGGTTGTTCAGCAGGTTTCCTGCTTCTGATGTGCTTAAAACACATTTTGTTATTACCTTTTGAGTTTTTGCTAGGTGTTCTTCAAACTCCTTTTTGGCTTTTCTTGTTACATTTTTACATTTAATTTGGCAGTGTTTATGCTGCTTTCTATTTACCTCACTAGGATTTGACTTCCACTTTTTAAAAGATACCTTTATATCTCTCACTGCTTCTTTTACATGCTTGTTAAGCCACGATGGCTCTTTTTTAGTTCTTTTACAGTGTTTTTTAATTTGGGGTATACATTTAAGTTGAGCCTTTATTATGCTGTCTTTGAAAACTATCCATGCAGCTTGCAGGGATTTCAGTCTAATCACTGTATCGTTTAATCTCTGTTTAACTAACCTCCTCATTTTTGCATAGTTCCCCTATATTAGCTTCACAAATATTGTGCAACGTATAACACTCGGCTATGACCATGGGTATATTACCCTTAGTGAGGACTAACGATGGGTATATTACCCTCATTGCGATATCACCAGTGTGCCTTTAATATGCCAAAGGCGTAGTCCATGGTCATCCGGCACCTGCTCAGCCTGTCGAACTGCTTCTTACTGCTATCCAAGTTTCCCATGTAAGGTTTTATGAGCCATGGCTTTAAGGTGTACTCCAGGTCTCTCAGGATCACTGTGGGAATTTCAACATCCCACACTGTAATCTTCTGGTCTGAAAAGAAAATCCCCAGTTGCAGCTTTCTATACAGGCCGGTGTTCCTGAAGATGCGTGCCTCATGCACCTTCCCAGACCACCCCATGTAGCTGCACCAATTCCAAAGCCTCTTTGCTTCTGTGCACAGGGAGGGAGGTCTGGTTACCCCTTGCTGACTGAGGTAGTACATACAGCTACGTTATCTGTTAAGAACTTTGTGTGTGATCCTGTGATCAGCAGGAGGAAATAGGAGCAGGTGTTCCTAAGCACTCATAGCTCAAGTTTGATGTGAAGGGATATATCCATGAACGACCATTTGCCTTGAGTCTTGAGACCATTTAGATGTGAACCCAATCCTGTGAGTAATGTGTTGGTGAGGAGGATTAACAACAATGATGCGAGAAGGGGATCCCTTTGCACACAGTGGCTGATGAGATCCTGAAGGGGAGGACGCTGTATTTTCAATGGTTATGTCCCAGAGTGAATTGAAGAAATTGTCGGTGAGTTGATAGGATTGAGATGTGAAAATAGGTATCCTGGAGGTTGAAGGCCCAAAACCAGTCTCCTTTTTCCAGTGCTGGAATGATCATAAATAACATGGCCATCTTGAACTTCTGAGCTTCTCAAACTTTTTGAGAGCTCTGAGGTACAGTAAAGAGCTCCAACTCTCTTCCTTTTGGGTATTAGGAAATAATGAGAGTAGACCTGCTTGCCTTGTAGATGGTGAGGCAGTGGTTCTATGGTTCCTAGCTGGAGGAGGCAATCTATTTCCTGTTGTACTAAACTCTCAAGGGAAGGGTCCCTGAAGAGGGATGGGGAGGGGTGTTGTGGAATGGGTAGGGAGGTGAAATGGATGGAGTACCCTAATCGGATGATCTACAAGACCCATTGGTTTGACACTATGCATTCCCAGGCACTACAGCATGCTGCCAGTCTCTGGCCAAATGAGTGTACAACAATAGTAAGTTTTTCAGTCAGGGGGTGTGGTTTTGCAGTGCCTCGAACTGCCAGTCAAAAGTGATGCTTAGATACACATGGTTGGCATAAAGGGTGTAGGCCAGACAACTTATGTTTTGGGAATTTCCCTTTCTTTCTTTGCAGCTCGTAATGTGGCCGAGGTTGGTATTGAGCTACACACGGTCTATGCTGGGACTGCAGACTAAATAATCTCTTTTGCCTCGGTGTATAGATTCCCAGAAACCTGAGGGTGGTCCTGGAATCCTTCAGGTATGAAAGGAGATGTCGGTCTTTTCAGCTAAGGGCTTAGTGCACTCAAAGGGAAGATCTTCTAACGTGAACTGCACCTCTTTCGGGAATCCTGACAAGTGGAGCCATGATGCCCATCACATCAGCACTTCCGTTGAGATGAATTTAGCTGCCATGTTGATGGCATCAAGGACTGATAGTAGTAATGTTTTTGCCACTAGTTGCCCTTCCTTTATGATGACCATGAAGGTTTAGTGATATAGCTCTGACAGTTTATCAATAAAGTTGTTACATTTACTTCAGTTTGTGTAATTGTATTTGGCCATGAGTGCCTGATAGTTGGTAATATGGAACCGTAAGGTGGCTGAGGAATACGCCTTTCTGCTGAAAAGCTCAAGGCATTTCCAATCCCTGTCATAGGCGGTAGCTCTGGACTGGTGTTGCTGGCCATGGGAATTGACAGTGTCCGCCACGATGGAATTGGGTGGTGGGTGGGAAAAGAGGAATTCTGATGCTTTGATGGAGACATAATATTTTTTGTCTGAACATTTGCAAGTTGTTGCCATCACTGCTGGGGTTTGCCACACTGTTTTTGCGGGGTATAAAATGGCTTCATTAATTGGTAGGGCAATCTTTGAGGAGGATGAAGAGTGGCAAATATCAAGCTATCAAGGAGCTGATGGTGGTTGTCCTTGACCTCTTCTAGTGGTATGTGGATGGTGTTCACCACTGTCTTTGACAGCTCCTGGAAAAGGTGCAAGTCATCTGCCACAGATGGTTGGGTGAGCGATGATGGTTTTGTCTGGAGAAGAAGAAGATATGGTCTTTGGTGTTCTGTCCTTCTTGGTGCCAGCTTCCTGTTCCTCCACCTCCTGAGGCACCTCTGAGGCCCTGGATGCTGCAGCTGAGGAGGTGTGTCTGGAGGAATCTTGGGCAAGCTCTAGCAGCAGGCTGTCAGTGCACACCCCAAAGGTCCCAATACAGCCAAAACAATATGTGGTGGCATACGGCCTCATGGAGGTGCCCATGGGTGGCCATACCAAGATGACTGTGGTGGAGCTATGTGTGGGTACATTCTTGGGCCGTTGGTAGTGGGTCTGATATGAAGCCTAGGAGGAATATTGTGAGACCACCTCCTCTGGCTCACTACCTCAGCCATCACTAGACAGTGGAGGGGCACAGCTTGGCTATGGAATATTTTCTGTGCCCGGTAAAATCTTGGTGTCATGATGTCGGCACCAAGAGGCAGGGACTCGGGTGCATCCCATAGGCTAAGGTCTTTGGTTTGGCGGAATTCCACTGGCACCAAACGTCCTGATTTCAGTGCTGGGGGGGGTGAGGAAAGGGACAAAGACCTTGTTTGCACCAGTATCTCCAGTGCTGGGTGAATTGTCGCTGGTAATACCGAGGTTGACACACATCCCAGGAGCATCTTCTTAGAGTGTTGACTCTTGTTCCTTGGTTCTGAGGACTTGGGGGTCTGTGCCTATAGTGTTCATGGGCTTGTTGACAGTATTGATAGCCCATGGTCATCGTGCGTCATGGGAGCCGGATTGGGGTGGTCTTGGTGTTGACCGTAGAAAGGATACCAAGCAAGATGGTGATCACTTGCAGCTATCTCTGAAATCACTTATGGGACTTCCCACTCTCTCTTCAGAGGACTTATGAGAGGAGTCCCCAACCTGCTTCTTTGAACCACTTCTATTAGATGTCAAAGGTTGTATGGAAGACTCATGTCTGCAGAAAGATTGAGGTCGGAGTGCTGCCTCCATCAAGATTATCTTTTGGCAGAACTCTCTGTCTTTGCTGAATTTGGCCGCAGCTGCTGGCAGACGGTACACTTTTGTTGAATGTGGCCATCACTGAGGCAGCGAATGCACTGGGACTGCTTATCTGCTACCAGGATCACCTCATTGCAGGTATAGCACTTCTTGAAGCCCAGCGAGATGGGCATACCCCGCTAAGGGAAAGGGTGGGGAAAAATAAAAGATTTTTTCTTTATTTTATTTTAAGGGTAGAAAAAGGAAGAATAAAAGAACTATAACTAACACTGGTAAAGGTTTCAGAGTAGCAGCCATGTTATTCTGTATTCGCAAAAAGAAAAGGAGTCCTTGTGGCACCTTAGAGACTGACAAATTTATTTGAGCATAAGCTTTCGTGAACTACAGCTCACTTCATCGAATGCATTCAGTGGGAAAACTGTCTAACTGCAGAGCAAAAAGGAAGAACAATCATCTTAACAGACTGCTAACGACTGTCTCTAGCCAGGGGTGGTTGAGAAGGAACTGAGGCGGATTAGCCCGTGTGCGCTGACTAGCCTTATGGCACAAAATGAGGAGAGACAGCGCATGTATGAGCCCAACAGACACTGCTATCAAAATTCTCCAATCAGCAGCGCAGGGCTCTATCTACAGTGGAGTATCCATAGGGACACTACTCAAAGAAAAACAAAATGTTATGTTCACGGTGTACAAACATAGAAATTTGATGAAAACTTGCCAGAAGGCTGCAGTGTAATACTACTTTCCTGCTCACCGAGAAAGACAAAGCAGGCTGCTCCCTAAAGCAGTGAGGCACAACTTTATCCACTTTACTATAGGCTGCGTGACTCTCTGCCAAGCTGACTGTTGGTAGGCCCAGATTGCACGCTTCCCTACAGACCCCCCTGACTGAAAGCAAGACTTGGAGAAACCTCTGAGCATTTAAAGTGACAGCTTACAATTTCATTACAAAAGAAAAGGAGTACTTTTGGCACCTTAGAGACTAACAAATTTATTAGTCTCTAAGGTGCCACAAGTACTGCTTTTTTTTTTTTTCGAATACAGACTAACACGGCTACTACTCTGAAATTTCATTACAGTTTTCCACACACCAAACTAAAGCCTTATCCTCCAACTCCCTTGCCCCTTACACCAGTGCCAGCATAGTGTGCATCAAATGCATTGTCTGATCTGACATTTTCTTTAAAGTTCCCATTTTTCAATGCGCTTCATTACCCCATATTAATCACACATGATTAGCACAGCATCACAAGTGTCTGAGGCTGAGCCTGATATGACACCCTTACTTCATTGTCTCTGTAATGTCTGGATTCTTATCAAGAGAATCTCCACCCGCCCTGGTATTTAGGGTAGATATCTCCTCCCCACTTATCAAATGTGGAGGTTGCTCAATTTCCCCATTTATATAGGCAATGCCTCTCGACTGCGTTAGAACGTTTGTGCGTTGAGCATCACAGCTTGCAGATTCTTTTTTGGCACTAAAGATGGGCCTGAATGGGAATAACATACTGAAATGCCTTCCCTGAATTTGGATATGAATCCAGAAACCTGTTTTACCACTGTTACAGCCCGGTGTAAATCAGGAGTTACTTTGTTGAAGCCTGTGGGATTACGCCAGAGTAAATCAAGAGTGAGAGGAGCCTCAAGATCCTGACTGCATAACTCAGGCAGGCCTGTCACTATAATGGTTTGAACCAGACTAGAAAACACAACCTCATCCCCCAATAAATAAGTGGAAGTTTAGATGTGGGTCTCTTTTTTGTTCTGAACGGCATGGCTCCTCCCATCCCTACATGGATACATCCCAACAGACTTGGGAGCACTGGAAATGTGACTGGAAATTTGTAGATGCTTCTGTAATATAAGCAATTAATGTTATGCAGTTTGGTGGACTGCAGGGCAATGTATTTTGTAGGACTTGAACCCCATCATCCCCTGCTACCCAGGTGGAGTGGAGTTAAAATAAATGTGTAACAGAAATGAGTGACAAATTCTGTAACTTGGAATTTCCTGTATTTGGTGGATGCAGAACCTCAACCATAACGTTGTGAATTTTTATTTAATTTCTTTGTCTTTATTTTGAAAAAAGAAAAGGAAAAAAAAGGCAAAAAGGTGAGGATCCTATGTTAAAATGAATGGTTTAATTTACCAGTAGCCATTTGTGCTATATTGATCTGATAATTCCACAGCTCCCTGAGCCAATAGCATCCAAATATCATAAAGATGGTTTCAGTATAAAGTTCTGGAGAGATCAACAGACCTATCCTTTCAAGTCCTCTGGTCAAGTTTTACAGAATTATACAATGCCCACTGGGACAAATCAGCGTTGGTGTAACTTGATTGAATTCCCTGAGAGTTCATAGAACTTCATACACATGAATTAATTAAACCTTATAGGACTACTATGATAAATTACAGATTAATGCAATAAATTCAATTTTTCTTGAGTTTTTTTTTACCACCTCTGATGCACTCTGCCCACTGATCACTCTCCCGCTGGGGCTCCTTCTAGCCTTCCAGACCCCTAAATAGCTTCGAGTGACCATAGCAAGAATGACCATGGCAAGAAACACTGACACCCCCTAGCTAAGCAAACACCCCCTTCAAAAATTAAAAGAAAAGACAGCTAGAAAGATGCCAAAAGCCAGCGACTTCACAAACTCAGCTATTGCTATCGATTTTGCATGGAAGGTGCGCTGACATTATGGTGATGAGCAGCAGTATAGAAACTATGGATTGAAAACTGGCTTGTGACCCATAAGGCTTAGAAAGACAAGCTCTATGCGACTAGAAAGCCATGAAATGAAATCTCATTTTCCAGTATATAAAGGCATTTGTTTTGTGCCCAGGTAGATTGTACAATACTGTCCCTTTTAATCATAATGTTATGGATGGGAAAGGGTATTGCAGAGAATTTTTATAGATTTTGAAATGTTATAATTTGTCTCCTGCTGAGACCATAGCTGGACTCATGATGCTAAGAAATTGGGTTTTACAAAGGATGGGAGGAAGAATTGTCTAGGGGATTAGGATACTAAATTGGAATCTGGGACACTTGGGTTCAATCACTCATTTTCACCTTTGTGTGACTGGATAGTTACTTGGGAGCTACAGTTCCATCATAAACTTCCTGTGTGAGCTCAGGTAAATCAGCTACACTGTCTGTAAAATGGAAATAATAACATTTCCCTGCCTCACTTGTGTGTTGGAAGGACAAATCCATGAAAGATTGTGAGGCACTTAGATACTGTGTACTGTCTTACAGTTTTCAGGAGATAATGCAGCTTCCTTCTTATTTACAATGTCACCTGAAAGTGAGAACAGTCGTTCGCATGGCACTGTTGTAGCAGGCGTTGCAAGATATTTACGTTCCAGATGTGTTAAAGATTCATATGTCCCTTCACGCTTCAATCACCATTCCACAGGATGTGGGTCCATGCTGATTGTGGGTCCTGCTTGATAATAATCCAAAGCAGTGAGGATTAACTCATGTTCATTTTCATTATCTGAGTCAGATGTCACCAACAGACGGTTATTTTCTTTTTGGGTGGTTTGGGTTCTGTAATTTCCACATCATCTTTTGAGACTTCTAAAAGCTCCACACCTCATCCCTCTCATATTTTGGATGGAATTTCAGATTCTTAATCCTTGGGTCAAGTGCTGTATCTAGTTTTAGAAATCTCACTTAGAAACCTTCTTTCGGTTTTGTCAAATCTGCTGTGAAATAGTTCTTAAAACAAATATGTGCTGGATCATCATCCGAGACTGCTATAACATGAAATATATGCCGAATGCATATAAAACAGAGCAGGGACATACAATTCTCCCCCAAGGAGTACAGTCAAAAATTTAATTGACACATTTTTTTTTAACAAGCATTATCAGCATGGAACCATGTTCTCTGAAATGGTGGCCGAAGCACGGACAGTGCTTATAAATATTTAGCATATCTGGCAAGTAAATACCTTGCAATACTGGTGACAAAAGTGCCATGCAAAGGCCTGTTCTCATTTCAGGCGACATTGTAAATAAAAACAGGCAGCAGTATCTCCCGTCAATGTAAACAAACTTGTTTGTCTTAGTGATTGGCAGAATAAGAAATAGGACTGAGTGGATTTGTAGGCTCTAAAGTTTTACACTGTTTTGTTTTTGAGTGCAGTTATGTAAAAATCTGCATTTGTAAGCAGCACTTTCACGATAAAGAGATTGCAATTCAGCACATGTATGAGTTGAATTGAAAAATACTATTTCTTTGTTTATCATTTTTACTGTGTATCTATTTGTAATAAAAAATATTAATGTAAAGCGTGCACTTTGTATTCTTTATTGTAAATAAAATCAATATTGAAAATGTAGAAAAACATCCAAAAATATTTAGTAAATTTCAATTGGTATTCTATTGTTATAAGTGCGATTAATCGCGATTAATTTTTTGAGGTAATCGAATCAATTAACTGCAATTAGTTGACAGCCCTAGTATTAATCCACACTCATGATAACTGACAAAAAAAAGTAGCTGGGCCCTACTTCCCAAAGATATGGGGAAGCATTAACTAGCATTGAGGGAGAATGCTGGGGGCTGGGGGGGGCACTAGGATTTTGGAGAGAGCAGTAAGTGTCATTGAGGAAGTGTTGGGGCTGTGGAGGGAGCAGTAACTGGCATTGATTGGGTGTGGGGAAGGACTAATTGGAATTGATGATGAATGCTGTGGGTGGGGGCATTAACTAGCAGAGAGGGAGCACTGGAGTTGGGAGACCACTAATGTGTAGCGGGGATGGGTGGAGTGTGTGTGGTGAGGAGAGGTGCTAGGGGCAGTGAGGGGGTGCACGCTGTGTAGGGGGAGGTGATTAATGGTAGCGGGGGGTGTATTGTATGTAGACAGAGAGGCAGTAATGGGCAGTGGGCGGAGGCGATGTGTGCTTTATGTAGTACACGGTGGGAGGCTTTTGGTCCCATGAGTGAGGGGCTGGGATGGGGAAATTGGGGAACACTGGGGTGGGAAGAGTTGACAGTGGCGGAGGCTCCAGTACCTACCTCTCGGCCAGAGAGGCTAGAACCAGGCCGGGAGGCAGCCAGTTCTCTATCAGCAGCAGCAGCTGTGGCTCTTCTGGCCCTCTCGCCGGGAGACTGAACACAGTTATTCCGGCAACCAGACTGTCAGTGTCCGGTCAGCAATGCTGACTCGACACTGCCAGGTCCGTTTTCAACCAGACTTTCTGGTTGAAAGCCAGACACCTGACAACTCTGTTTTCAAAATCACTGTGTCAGGGTAGAGGGTCACTATCTGGACTCTAGTGATTCCACCAATCTTCCCTTTCCTCTGGTTTGGGAAGGTGTTCAGAAGAAGTGCTAGAGAGTACTGTTTGGGAGAAAAAGCTTGGAGAATTTCTTCATGGAGATCAGACTTCAGTCACTTGACTCAGAGAACTGGACTGACTATCATACTGGGGATTTTCTCTTTATGTCCTGTTGCTCTTACAAAACAGCAACTTGAGGGCAGCAGAATCCCTACATGTTCTCTCTATTCAGCCTGCTGTGAGTATGCAGAAGTTTGTTACACTGGACTGTCTGACACTGAAATTTCTTAAAGCTATAGCTCCCAGATAAAAATCCAGTCACCAAAGTGTAAAACCAAACAAAATCTCATTTGTCCACTGGTTTTGCTAATTGGCTGCTCTACAGCTTTGTGTTTATTAGATTTTTATTTCTTACAAGCAGAGTCCCACATGATAATTCTGAAGTGGTTAAGAGGTATCTTTGCGTACTATATATAGAGGCCAAGTGCTGGGATCAGAGGAAAACCAAGCAGTCTAGCTGCAAATTAGAAAATTACCAACTGGTTCATTAGTAGAGATAAATTCAAACTGCATGCCCTGGAAAGTTCTCTGAGCATAGAAGATAACGTCAGACTGGTTTCACAGAAATTTGCTTACACATCTAGCAAGGATTTTATAGCATGAAGCTCAACAGGGTGTGCATGAATAGAATACTGGTTCACACCTGACTGGTGCTGTGTGACAATAAGGGTAAAAGATATGTGCCTTCAATCAGCAGCGAAGGGTACCAGTTTCCTAAAACGCACACTCTCTTTTATAGTAGTTGTGAGTCTGGCTTTTTAATTTTAAATTTAAAGACCTCACATCTTTGTAGGAGTTCAGTGAAAACTTCTGATCCATGTGCTGCTGTCACTAGTTGGCACTGTTACACATACTCTTGTAAGTTCTTTTTGTTAATACGCAAGCAAGTCTTCAGTCTTGGAAGGAATGCTTGTCTCGTTGGTAGCTTTACAAGGTTCTGTGTACAATCAGTATCATTGGAAGGGAGCTGTGTGAGCGGCAGGAAAATTTGGAAAACACTGGATTTATCTAGGATTCAATTATTCCTTTGTTCTGCTTGGGCAAGATATATTGAAATGTTGATATTCTGTAATGACTGGCCTATTCATAGGCAGATGCTGCAGTGCCATCCCTACCCCTTAGCACAAGGAGTGTGAGGAAAGAATACAGTAAAAGGATAGACATAAGAATAAAGACAATTCATAAAATCAAACTGGGATTCATCTGTTATTCATACAGAGAGTTCCGAAATCACCACACAGGGAACAAGCCAAAACCTAACTGCAAGAAGTTAGGTTTCAGAGTAGCAGCCGTGTTAGTCTGTATTAGCAAAAAAAAAAAAGGAGTACTTGATCTACTGACAGATCAAACAATTTGGTTCTCAATTGAGGGACAAATTCAAAGCTTTTACATTTCTGTATAATGTCAAGGACACCCACAATCCTGATGTTACATTATTGTGAGGGGTTTTCTAGAGGAATTAGCTTGGTCTTAATAGTCTTGACAACATTACAGTTCTTCATTACCTGCCATTTGTTCTCTTTAAATTTTCTTGCACTTCCAAAATTCTGTGTTCGGCTTCACCCATGCACCTGGGTATAGCTTGTATTGCACTCTGAATCTCACACATGGTGCTCTGAAGGGTAGAAATTGTAGATTTAATTTCAACAGTATCTACAGCCACCTGTTGTAGCATAACTATCACCGGCATTCCATCAGGCTCAGGGACCAGTTTGTTTGTAAGGAGGGGAGGAAGAGCGCCTCTGTTTTTTCCGAGCTTTTAGTTTTGGAGAGGAAGATGCAAAGCTAGAGGTGTCTTGGGGGCAGGTCTCAGTGGTCATGTACAATATTGCTTGGGGTTGGAGGGTGGGTTTTAGGAGATGATGTTTGCGGATTCCCTGAAGGCTTTAAGAGCTCAAGCAATCTGCACCCACTTCAGTCCTAGCCAGCTCTGATGTCTTCCTGAATCTGGCTTTTCTGGGATTGTTAAGGTTTATTGTTGGGGCAGAACTGTCACCATTTGGTAAAGGATTATCTGTTCTCACCTTTTTGGTTTCTGAATCTCTTGGCCCCATTAAGGCAAAATTTTTAGATTAATGTACTCTGAACTACGGCTGTCAAGCGATTAAATGAATTAATCGCAATTAATCGCACAATTTGAAAAATTAATCATGATTACTTGTGCAATTAATCGTACTGTTAATCAAAGAACACCATGTATTGAAATATTTTTGGATGTTTTCTACGTTTTCAAATATATTGATTTCAGTTACAACACAGAATACAAAGTGTACAGTGCTCACTTTATAGTTATTTTTATTACATATATTTGCACTGTAAAAAGCAAAAAAATTAATATTTTTTGATTCACCTAATACAAGTATAGTAGTACAATCTCTTTATCATGAAAGTTGAATTTATAAATGTAGAATAATGTACACAAAAAAATTGAATTGAAAAATAAAAGAATGTAAAACTTTAGAGCTTACAAGTCCACCCTGTCCTACTTCTTGTTCAGCCAATCGCTCAGACAAAACAGGTTTGGTTACAATTTGCATGAGATAATGCTGCCCACTTCTTGTTTACAATATCACCTGAAAGTGAGAAGAGCTGTTAGCATGGCACTGTTGTAGCCAGTGTCGCAAAATATTTACATGCTAAAGATTCATAGGTCCCTTCATGCTTCAATTTGCATTCCAGAGGACATGCGTCCATGCTGATAATAGATTCTACTCGATAATGTTTCAAAGCACAGCGAACTGACGAATGTTCATTTTCATCATCCGAGTCAGATGCCACCAGCAGAAGGTTGATTTTCTTTTTTGATCGTTCAGTTTCTGTAGTTTCCACATCATAGTGTTGCTCTTTTAAGACTTCTGAAATCATGCTCCATACCTCCTCCCTCTCAGATTTTGGACGGCGCTTCAGATTCTTAAACCTTGGATCAAGTGCTGTAGTTATTTTTAGTAATCTCACATTGGTACCTTTTTTGTGTTTTGCCAAATCTGCTATGAAACTATTTTTAAAATGAACATGTGCTGGGTCGTCATTCAAGCCTGCTATAATATATGGCAGAATGTGGGTAAAACAGAGCAGGAGACATACAATTCTCTCCCAAGGAGTTCAGTCAAAAACTCATTCATTCCTTATTTTTTTTACGAGCCTCATCTGCATGGAAGCATGTCCTCTGGAATGGTGACCAAAGCATGAATTGGCATACGAATGTTTAGCATATCTGGCACGTTAATGGCTTGCAATGCCAGCGACAAAAGCACTGCCTCTTCTCACTTTCTCACATTATTAATAAAAAGCAGGCAGCAGTATCTCCCATAAACGTAAACAAACTTGTTTGTCTTACCAATTGGCTGAACAAGAAGTAGGACCAAGTGGATTTGTAGCCTCTGAAGTTTTACATTGTTTTGTTTTTGAGTACAGTGATGTAACAAAAAAAAAATCGGCATTTGTAAGTTACACTTTCACAGTAAAGCGATTGTACTACAGTACTTGTATAAGGTGAATTGAAAAAATATATTTCTTTTATCATTTTTACAGTGCAAATATTTGTAATAAAAATAATATAAAGTGAGGACTGTACACTTTGTATTCGGTGTTGTAATAGAAATTAGTGTATTTGAAAATGTAGAAAAACACCCAAAATATATATAATAAATTTCAATTGGTATACTATCGTTTAACAGTGTAATTAATCGGGATTGAAATTTTTAAATTCAATTAATTTTTTGAGTTAATCGTGTGAGTTATCTGCGATTAATCGACAGCCCTGTTTCCAATTGTTAAATACCTTTACTATTAAACTGTTACTTCTTATTTCCAGTATGAATTCGTCTAGGTTCAACTTCCAGCCACTGGGTAGTAGAATACCTTTCTCTGCTAGATTGAAGAGCCTATTTTTAAACATTTGTTCCCCATGTAGATAATCATGAACTGTAATCAAATTACACCTCAACATTCTCTCTCGTAAGCTAAGTATATTGGGCTCTTTAAGTCTATCGCTATAAGATTTTTCTTTGAACCTTCTCCAATTTATCCACATCCTTCTTCAATTGGGAGCACCTCAGCTGGACACAGAATTCCATCAGTGGTTGCACTAGTGCCAAATATGAATATAAAATAATCCATTTAGTCCTAATCAAAATTCCCCTGTTTATGCCTGCAATGATTGTGTTAGCACTTTTGGTCCCAGTGCCATTCTGGAAGTTCATGTTCAGCAAATTATCTACTCCATTCCATAAATGTTTTCCGGAGTCACTGTTTTCCAGGATAGAGTCCCCCATCATGTAAGTATGGCCTACATTAGTTGTTCCTAGATGTATACATTTATGTTTAGTCATATTAAAATGCATATTGTTTGCTTGTGATCAGCTTACCAGGAGACTGAGATCACTTTGTATCAGTAACCCATTCTCTAAATTATTTATCATTCCCCCAATTTCTGTGTCATCTTGCAAACTTTAGCAATGATGATTTTATGTTTTCTTCCTTAGCATTGATAAAAAATGTTAAATAGTATAGGGCCAGGAACCAATCGATTTAATGTATGCTATGTTAACTTTATATTGTTCTAGCTGTTTAATAAAAAATGTCATGCAGTACGAGCTCAAATTCCTTACAGAAGTCTAAGTATTTTAAATTAGCACTATTACATTTAACAACCAAATTTATAATTTCATCAAAAAAAATCAAGTTAATGTGACATGATCTATTTTATATAAACCCTTGGGGGTTTATTTTCATTAATTATATTACTCTCCTTTAATTCTTTATTATTCAAGTCCTGTAGCAGCCTGGGATTGATGTCATACTGACATGCCTATAATTACCAGGGTGATCCCATTTACCCTTTTTAAATAGTGGCACAACATTAGCTTTCTCCTAGTCTTTTGGAAGTGATCCAAGACTTGTTGAAAATCAACATTAATTGTTCGGTGAGTGCCTCATCAATCCTTTTAAAACTCTGGGATGCAAGTATTTGGACCAGTCTAACTTTAGTAGTTGCTGCTTAACATACTTCTTAACCTATTAGTGGAGTGTTAGCATATGATATACCTACATCGTCTGTTTTTCCCCCATACAGAGAACAGAAATATTTATTGAACACTTCTGCATTATTAGTGATAATTCTAATATTTCCATCTAGTAATGCACAAATACCATTGATTCTTTTTCTTCCTTATATACTTTAAAAAAAACACCTCATTTTACTGTTCTGGACTTTATTCTGTTTGCACATTATAAATGTATCTAATCTATTAATTTTTAGTTCTGTGATCCATTCCTCTTTATCTATCAAGACAAAGTGTAATATAGAATTCTCTCATGTTGGATGCAATGGTTTTGGATTAGAACATTGTCATATATAATATCAAGGACCTCCAAGGTCCTAGATATGTTTTTGTAGTGGCTGCAACAGATTTCCAGCATACGTCACTCAAATTGAAATCCCCCATGATCATGCAGCTACACATTATAGATAGGTGTGTAAGGAGCCAGTCATCCTGTTCCCTAGTGTGATTTGGTAGTCTATACCTTGTGCTTTATCTGTTAGGATATTGATCCAGAACCATTCAAAAATATTTTCTTCTGAGTTGTTAGTGACTAGCATAATAACAGGTTTCAGAGTAGCAGCCATGTTAGTCTGTATTCACAAAAAAGAAAAGGAGTACTTGTGGCACCTTAGAGACTAACAAATTTATTTGAGCATAAGCTTTCGTGAACTATAGTTCACTTCATGGGATGCATTTGGTGGAAAAGCCCACTATATTTTCCAAATGCATCCGATGAAATGAGGTGCAGCTCACGAAAGCTTATGCTCAAATAAATGTGTTAGTCTCTAAGGTGCCACAAGTACTCCTTTTCTTTTTAGAAAAACAACTGGTTGGAAAATCATTCCCAGAGCGTAGTTATGAGCGGTTCACAGTCATCCTGGAAGGGCATAACAAGTGGGGTCCTGCAGCGATCAGTTCTGGGTCCAGTTCTATTCAATATCTTCATCAATGATTTAGATAATGGCATAGAGAGTACACTTATAAATTTTGCGGACGATACCAACCTGGAAGGGGTTTCAAGTGCTTTGGGACATAGGATTAAAATTCAGAATGATCTCATTAGAAGAAAGAGCAGGTTGACCCAGAGGCAGATTTGATTACGGGGTTCTTTATTGAAATAATTGTTCTCCTGACCCAATTGTCGAATAAGCATTGGATTACTTACAGCACACTCTTTTTATTGAAGTTAGTATGTAAACACCTATATCTGGTACAACATCCCAAAATCCATTATTAAGTAATAGAAACAACCAATTAGTATACCTCTCCACCCCTCACTATTGTTTACAACGTTACACAGGTTATACATGCATTTTTACATTTAAAATACATTTCTTTGCAATAATTTGTTTCTACAAATTTCCTTAATCAGCCGTTCTCAGGGGAGGGAAGAAGTGGCCATGAGCAGCTCTCAGGCGAGGGAGGAAGGGGCCATGACCCACGGCTCACTTTTGTAGCTGGGAAAGAAGGGAGGGGAGATAACACTTCTTTACAAAAAGAGCTTAGACTCAAGAGATTTGTGAGTCTCTAAGGTACCGCAAGTACTCCTTTTCTTTTTGCGAATACAGACTTACACGGCTGCTATTCTGAACCACTTCTTTTACACAAACAGTATTTTTTAGACAACTAGAACAGAAGTACTTGTGGCACCTTAGAGACTAACAAATTAATTAGAGCATAAGCTTTCGTGGGCTACAGCCCACTTCGTCGAATGCATAGAATGGAAGATACCATACAAACTGTGAGAGGCTAATTAGTTAAGGTGAGCTGTTAGCAGCAGCAGAAGAAAAACTTTTGTGGTGATAATTAACATGGCCCATTTAGACAGTTGACAAGAAGGTGTGACGATACTTAACTTAAGAAAATAGATTCAATATGTGTAATGACCCAGCCACTCCCAGTATCTATTCAAACCCAAGTTAATGGTATATAGTTTACATATTAATTCAAGCTCCGCAGTTTGTCGTTGGAGTCTGTTTTTGAGGCTTTTCTGTTGCAAAATTGCCACCCTTAAATCTTTTACTGAGTGGCCAGAGAGGTTGAAGTGTTCTCCTACCCGTTTTTGAATGTTATGATTCCTGATGTCAGATTTGTGTCCATTTATTCTTTTGCATAGAGACTATCCGGTTTGGCCAATGTACACGGCAGAGGGGCATTGCTGGCACATGATGGCATACATCACATTGGTAGATGTGCAGGTGAACCAGCCCCTGATGGTGTGGTTAATGTGATTAGGTCCTATGATGGTGTCACTTGAATAAATATGTGGACCGAGTTGGCATCGGGCTTTGTTGCAAGGATAGGTTCCTGGGTTAGTGTTTTTGTTGTGGGGTGTGGTTGCTGGAGAGTATTTGTTTCAGGTTGGGCGGCTGTCTGTAAGTGAGGACTGGTCTGTCTCCCAAGATCTGTGAGAGTGAGAGATCATTTTTCAGGATAGGTTGTAAATCTTTGATGATGCGCTTGAGAGCTTTTAGTTTGGGGCTGAAGGTGACAACTAGTGGCGTTCTGTTATTTTCTTTGTTGGGCCTGTCCTGTAGTAGGTGACTTCTGGGTACTCTTCTGGATCTGTCAATCTGTTTTTTCACTTCAGCAGGTGGGTATTTTAGTTTTAAGAATGCTTTGTAGACATCTTGCAGGTGTTTGTCTCTGTCTGAGGGATTGGAGCAAATGCCGATTGTATCTCAGAGCTTGGCTGTAGATAATGGATTGTGTGGTGTGTCCTGTATGGAAGCTGGAGGCATGTAGGTAAGTATAGCAGTCAGTAGGTTTCCAGTATAGGGTGGTGTTTATGTGACCATCGCTTATTACCATAGTAGTGTCCAGGAAATGGACTGCTTGTGTACTGTCCAGGCTGAGGTTGATGGTGGGATGGAAATTGTTGAAATCATGGTGGAATTCCTCAAGGGCTTCTTTTTCATGGGTCCAGATGATGAAGATGTCATCAATATAGTGCAAGTAGAGTAGGGGCATTAGGAGACGAGAGCTGAGGAAGCGTTGTTCTAAGTCAGCCATAAAAATGTTGGCATACTGTGGGACCATGCGGGTAACCATCGCAGTGCCGCTGATTTGAAGGTATACATTGTCCACAAATGTGAAATAGTTATGGCTGAGGACAAAGTTACAAAGGTTCGCCACCAGATTTGCTGTGACATTATCGGGGATACTGTTCTTGATAGCTTTTAGTCCATCTTAGTGTGGAATGTTCGTGTACAGGGCTTCTACATCCATAGTGGCAAGGACTGTGAAGATCACCAATGGATTGTCCACTTTCAGGGGACACCATCATAGGGCCTAATCATATCAGCCACACTATCAGAGGCTCGTTCACCTGTACATCTACCAATGTGACATATGGCATCATGTGCTAGCAATGCCCCCTGCCATGTACATTGGTCAAACTGGACGGTCTCTACGTAAAAGAATAAATGGACACAAATAAGAAGTCAAGAATAATAACATTCAAAATCCAGTCGGAGAACACTTCAATCTCTCTGGTCACTCGATTACAGACCTAAAAGTCGCAATTCTTCAACAAAAAACTTCAAAGATAGACTCCAACAAGAGACTGCTGAATTGGAATTAATTTGAAAACAGGACACCATTAAATTAGGCTTGAATAAAGACTGGGAATGGATGTGTCATTACACAAAGTAAAACTATTCTTCCACGTTTATTTCCCCCACCACCAGTGTTCCTCACATGTTCTTGTAAACTGCTGGAAATAGCTCACCTTGATTATCACTACAAAAGGTGGTTTTTTTCTATTCTGCTTGTAATAGCTTACCTGATCACTCTCGTTACAATGTGTACGGTAAGAGCCATACACTGTGTATATAAAATCTTCCCCCTGTATTTTCCATTGCATGTGTTCGATGAAGTGAGGTGTAGCTCACAAAAGCTTATGCTCAAATACATTTGTTAGTCTCTAAGGTGCCACAAGTACTCCTTTTCTTTTTGCAGCTACAGACTAACATGGCTGCTACTCTGAAACAGATTGAGTAGTAAATTATTAGCAACTAATAGTCAAAACAGTAGCTACACTGAATTGTTTGCAAACAATCCCTTGGTAACAAAATCATGACTAGGTTACATTCAAAATATTAGATACAGCCTTAATGTGAATGAACAGATTCAGCAAAATGGAACTCTATATTTGGATTATTTGCAAAGAGCAGGAGAGGGTAAATGTGCTGAGTAAATTATCCACTGTGACCAGTTTAGTCAGGTTTACTTCTACATAATAGCTGCAATTATTAGATGAAGCATTAACTTGTTTGTAGTCAGTTGCATGTCCATGGTGATGAATGTCAGTAATAGAATCCAGAACTGATTTGCGTTCTTCAGAACATAGCTGAGCCTTGCTGGATCAACAAATGGAAAGAAAAAAAAAACCCAAACAAACTACAAAGAATACAACAACACCCTATCCCTCAGCATTTATTTCTCTCTGTAAAAAGGACAAAGGCTGTGTACTAGCAGAGAAGTACCCGGATCTAATTTCTTCTCAGACTAGTGAAAGCAGAATGGCACTACAGTCAAAGACACATTTTTCTAGCCAGACACCATCACATCTTCTGGAGCAACATCTTCCCCAGGAGTTTCTCAAGTTTACTAGCTGTAAATTTGTAGTGAAGGATCCATGTGTCCTGAGCTTTGTTTTCCCCTTTGTCCCATAGTGTGACACAAACTTCAAATTTCTACCAGGCCTATCAAGTCCACCATACTTTCCAGGAGGGATGTAGGATTTATAAAGTGTGTATGTTGGGTAAAGGAAATGCATATTGCTATTTTTCAGGGCTCTAGTGTGGGTTTTCGAAAATCTGAGCTTTTTCTTAAATCGTCAGTGCTTGAAACCTTGTGAATCTTCCAGAACTTTAGCTTTCATTTAAAATAAAAAGTTTCTGTCTCTCAGAGTTGTAAAAAAATAAGCTTGAAAGTGAGAAACCTAAATGTTCAAAAGCCAGAAGGCAAAGAAAATAACCCAAAAATGGCTTATTAATAAAATGTCGTTGTTTTTTGAGCATTTTGGATTGGAAATACTGGGAATAGTATTATTAATTTTGATAGGCTGATGGGTGAGAAGAGTCCATGGGTTATGATTTGTAATTGTCTACTTTGCAATGTTGCCTAATATTTTGACTTCTACATAGACCAAGGCATAAAGGAATGAAAAAAAAATTAAACGTTTATAGGCAGAAAATTAGAGGTTGAAAAAAATAATGAGTTAATGCATTAAACCAACTTCAAGCATTGAAAAATCATGAGTCAAATCCCCAACAGCATGAGATTGGGTTAAAAGTTAACAGATTTAAAAAGAATACGTTTTTTTAGTTTTGGGCTCATGTTTTCAAGTTTTAATTTGCAATCATGAGGGCTAGAAATTTACTCCAGACAAACAAACGCCCCGAAAAATCAAACCTGAGATTCTCATGTAATCACATGACTCCAGGAGCTGGGGCTTCGAGATAATCATCAAATATTGTGATCCTCATTATAAAATTATGAGAGGAGACCACTCTGTCTTACATACTCCCACAAATATGCATGTGCCCACAGGCACTAAAATGAAGAAATTGGAGCGGGAAAAAACCCACAAAACAATCAAAACAACAGGAAGGCCAAAGAGAAGCATGTGGCAGTGCTAGGCAGAGAAAACTTAGTGAGGCAGTTTGGAGACTCTTGCCTCCCCTAATTTTACTAACCATGGAACATGGCTCTTTTGTTCAGAGACTTGCATTCTCTCTCACCTCATACTCAAATTGTGCTTTTATTCCCAGGTGATTTGCAAAAGCAATAAAATGATGGTTTGTGCTTTTCTTTGCTTCTTTAGGATTAATAAAAAAGGTCTGTAACACTGCTTATTCGAATTTTTTTAACACTACATTTTTTCTCCCACATCTTTTATTTATGTATTTGGGGGCAGAGGCATTAGAAATTCACATCTTCTGTGTCACAGAAGGATTTATGTTTACTAGACCCTTGCCCTGATTACTGATAGTTTTGCTTGGATGCAGTGCTGATATAGGCTGTACTGAATCACTGTGGGAGGTTTATAGACTTCTATGTAGGGTGCGCAGGCAAAACACATGTTACAAAGGGACTTTAAAAGTCTTTGTTATTCTGGAAGAGGCAAGGAGACTCTGTATTGCCTTAAACAGCAGTGAAATTTTTGATGTTTCTGTATTCACTGCTCACTTACGATGATCAGTGAACAATGTTGAAGAGCTCATAGGCATCTGCTGCACCTTTGGAATATTTATAAAACCAAAGATGAGGTATTCAGTGAGGACTAGATTGCCTACTGGCTTTTCTACCTTTCAGCAGGGGAAGACACCTGCTGCCAGACCTTAGACTCTAGATACTGAGCACAGCAGGTGTGCATCACAGGTCAGAGATATTCTGTTCTTCCATTTTGTGCTTATTTATTGGCAGTTTGGGGGGGGGGGCGTGATAATGTAATATAAATCATTTCATTAATTTTATTTTTTGCATGTTGAAGGAAGGGGGACACTTTGTTTGGGTGCATGTGAGGTCATGAATTTTCCATTGGAATGATTTTTCTGATGGAAAATGAATTTCTGAAAAAGAAAATTTTTCTCAGGAAAATTTTCATTTTTGCTGAAAACTGTTATTTTTCCATTGTGAAAGTAGACAAATGAAACATTTCATTTCAATTTATTTAGACTGAATCAGAATATTTTATTTTTTGAAATGACTTGAAACATTACATTCTCAATCAGTTCAACCAAACTTGAAACTGTGTTTCCATATCTTTGCATTGCTTCATGGGACTTGTAGTTCAGGCCCCAATTCTCTCCTACGGGCAGGGCTCCTCGGAGAACTATATCTTCCCATAATTCCCTCTGTGCTGTGTGTGACACTGGCAAACCAGGTGCCAGCTTATATCTAGGTCCCCATGTCACACTTGGATATTCGTGAGTTGTAGCTCACGAAAGCTTATGCTCTTGGATAGTGACAGTTACTTACAGTTAGTGCTGTGACATTTTATTGAGGCTTCAGGGTTGTTAATGCTGAGAGTGCTGCTGTTCTTGGAACGCTAATGTCAGCTGCACTAGCAGACAGATCTTGATGTTATTCATAAGCAATACCACGGTTCAGTGGTGAAGGCACTTGACCAGGTTTTTTGTTGACAAAGCACAGTCCTGGAAGCTTCAGGTACACTAACACATGCATGCCTGTGACAAGGTACCTCTTCAATCAGCCATCCCCTAGCCTAGTACAAACTTGCCCCTAATATAATTTTTCATTCTATACATTGATACAACCAAGTTACATATTGTACTCCAGATGCTGTTAGTTGCCACCTGCTAGTTCGAACAAAACATCCTCATTATCCTGTCATCCCATCCTTATCTTTACAAGGAGTCAGTGTATTCTTGGACCATCTCTTAGGAATGTATTTATGTAGTGACTTGAGATATATGTGTGTTTTTGTACCATCCTCTCTGGTTAGCAATGTGTTCACTTGGTTAGCTGACACCAACCAAGCGTGTTACTGTTCTGCCAAGGCCAGGCCTCCTCTGGTTCACAGCGTTTGGTTCATACTAGTAGTTATGCCTACGGTCCAACAGTGCCAACACATACCTGGAACTTGTCTGGTTCACCTGAGTGTTAATATTATTAAAATGGTTATTAGCGTTATAAAAATGTGCTTAGTATTTAGACTTTATTGAATGCTTGTAAATTGCTGCATGCATTAATCTCATTTATAACAATTGTATCCCATTCTGACATTCCTCTCTGGTGTTATGGGGTGTGTGTCTGTGTGTGTGTGTGTTATTCTTTTTTTTTAGTTGTGGGCTCATGTTTTCAAGTTTTTATTTGCAACCATGAGATCTAGAAATTTACTCCAGACAAACAAACAGCCCCCAAAATCTGGAGGATCTCTGATGAGTGCTGCATTGGTGGGGAGGAGGGGTGCGGCTGTGTTGTGAGCTGGTGGGTGTGACGTTCCCTTCTGGTGTTATCTGGACCAGTGATCTGCTGGGTCACTCCAAACCTTAACTCTGGGATCCAGCCTTATCCTACCCTGCTCTGCTGTGAGAACCCCCACTCCTGGGCTGTTCATGCACAACCTCTAGCATGTAAGTTGCTCCTTGGATTGTGCAACCGAAAGACACTAGCCAATACCTCTGGTCCCAGACACAATCCTAGGAACCTCCATCTTGCAGTGTCCAGTTATGCCCGCTGGATGCTGCAAGCTTATCTGAGTTTGTCAATTTAACAAAGAAATTGATATGGACCAGGATTGTAATCCCAAGGGGAGTCTCTGACATGCTTCAAACCAAATGCACTGCTTCAGGTAGAATAAACAAACAGATTTATTAACTACAAAGATAGATTTTAAGTGATTATAAGTCAAAACATAACAAGTCAAATTTGGTCAAATGAAATAAAAGCAAAACTCATTCTAAGCTGATCTGAACACTTTCAGTGCCCTTACAAACTTAGATGCTTCTCACCACAGGCTGTCTGGTTGCCCTTCAGCCAGGCTCTCCCCTTGATCAGCTCTTCAATCACTTGGTGGTGATGTCTGTAGATGGATGTGGAAGAGAGAGGAAGAGCATGGCAAAGGTCTCCCCCTTTTATCATGTTCTTTCTTCCTTCTTGGCTTTGCCCCCCAGAGTCAGCAGGGTATTGACGCCTAGGCTGACAAGGCCTAGGCCTAGGCCTAGGGTGGCAAAATTTAAGGGGCGGCAAACTGATAATAGCAGCCAGATGCTGCTTCCCCCTGGCCCGGCCCCGCCCCAACTCCACCCTTCCCTGCCCCCTCCCTGCCCCTATTGGTCCCCTTCCCCAGATCCCCGCCCTGGCCCGGCATCCACTCCTGAACGCACCACATTCCCCCCACTTCCCACCTCCTTAGCAAACCTGTTTTGTGCACAAGAACTGGCAGGGAGCGGGGAGAAGCAGGACCTGGCAGCATGCTCAGAGGAGGAGGACTCATTAAGCCACGAGGACTCATTTTCAGCCTCATAACTATATACATGAAATTACAACCTATAACATTACTATAACAATGAGTACTACAAGATCAATGCTCGGTATATCATGAGCCTTCTGAAGACACCTGACATGACGCACTTTGCGTTAGATACCACACAGTCATATTATAAGGATTAACATGGGGGTGTAGTATGTTCCCACAAGGTAAAGAACATCACACCCATATTGTAAGGTAATATTTGAGCATTTGCATTGTAAGGCTCTCTAACTATATAAATCACCAGAGGGAAAAAAAGACAGTAATTAGTGTGGAATGCTAGCCTATAGCAAAAGGGGTTATGTTCTGCCCCACAGATAAGGCCCATCAACACCAGCTTGTGGAACATCAAAGAGGACAAAAGAATTTGCTGATTGCTTTCTCTCCCCACCTCATAAAGAGAAGTAAATTCCTCCCATCAGCTAAGCTGATAGGTCAGAAAAGGGGTGGGATGGTAATAAAAGTCCTTGACAAGGAGCAACTGTATGTTTCTGCTTCTTGGTCTCTAGAGAGGCAAGGATTACTAAACATAAGATAAAGATCTCCAGTGCTTAAGAACATAAGAATAGCCCTAGTGGGTCAGACCAAGGGTCCATCTAGCCCAGTATCCTGTCTTCCGACAGTGGCCAGTGCCAGGTGCCCCAGAGGCAATGAACAGAACAGGTAATCGTCAAGTGATCCATCCCTTGTTGCTAATTCCCAGCTTCTGGCAAACAGAGGCTAGGGACACCATTCCTGCCCATCCTAGCTAATAGCCATTGATAGACCTATTCTCCATGAATTTATCTAGTTTTTTTTTTTTAACTCCTGTTATGGTCTTGGCCTTCACAACATCCTCACAACATTATCTGGCAAGAAGTTCCACAGGTTGACTGTGCATTGTGTGAAAAAATACTTCCTTTTGTTTGTTTTAAACCTGCTGACTATTAATTTAATTTGGTGATCCCCTAGTTCTTTTGTTATGAGGAGTAAATCACACTTTCTTATTTACTTTCTCCACACCAGTTATGATTTTATAAGTCTCTATTATATCCCCCTTAGTTGTCTCTTTTCCAAGCTGAAAAATTCCAGTCTTATTAATCTCTCCTCATATGACAGCCATTTCTTACCTCTAATAATTTTTTTTTGCCTTTTTCTGAACCTTTCCCAATTCCAATATATCTTTTTTTTTTTTTGAGATGGGGCGACCACATCCGCACTCCATATTCAAGATGCAGGTTTACTATGAATTTATATAAAGGCAAAATGATATTTTCTGTCTTATTATCTGTCCCTTTCTTAATGATTCCCAACATTCTGTTTGCTTTTTTGACTGCCGCTGCACATTGAGTGGATGTTTTCAGAGAGCTATCCACAATGATCTCTTTCTTGAGTGGTAACAGCTAATTTAGACCCCAATCATTTTATATGTATAATTGGGATAATGTTTTCCAATGTGCATTGCTTTGCAGTTATCAACACTGAATTTCATCTGCCATTTTGTTGACCACTTCACCCAGTTTTGTGAGATCCTTTTGTAGCTCTTCGCAGTCTGCTTGGAATTTAACTATCTTGAGTATTTTTGTATCATCCACAAATTTTGCCACCTCACTCTTTACCCCTTTTTCCAGCCCATTTATGAATATGTTGAATTGGACTGGTCCCAATACAGACCCCTGGGGGACATCACTATTTACGTCTCTCTGTTCTGAAACAGACCTTTTTTTTAAAAAAAAAAAATCTTTGTTTCCTATCTTTTAACCAGTTACCAATCCATGAGAGGACCTTCCCTCTTATCCCAGGAGAGCTACTTTTTTTAAGAGCCTTTGATGAGGGACCTTGCAAAGGCTTTTTGGAAATCTTCCCCAACAAATTATATTCATCTATGTGTCTGACAATTTCGTTCTTTACTATGAAAAAAGAAAAGGAGTACTTGTGGCACCTTAGAGACTAACAAATTTATTAGAGCATAAGCTTTCGTAGTGAGCTGTAGCTCACGAAAGCTTATGCTCTTATAAATTTGTTAGTCTCTAAGGTGCCACAAGTACTCCTTTTCTTTTTGCGAATACAGACTAACACGGCTGCTTCTCTGAAACCGTTCTTTACTATGGTATCAGCCAGTTTGCCCGGTAATGAAGTCAGGTTTATCAGCCTATAATTGCATCACCGGTGTCCTTTTTAATAATTGGCATCACATTAGCTATCCTCCAGTCATTTAGTACCGAAGCTGATTTAAATGATAGGTTACAAAACCACAGTTGGTAGTTCTACAATTTCATATTTGAGTTTCTTCAGAACTCTTGGGTATATATAATCTGGTCCTGGTGACTTATTACTGTTTATTTTATCAATTTATTCCAAAGCCTCCTGTAATGACACCTCAATTTGGGCCATTTCCTCAGATTAATCACCTAAAAAGAATGTCTCAGGTTTGGGAATCTCCCTCACATCCTCAGCAATGGCCTCTTACTATTCTTCCTATCTTTTCTTTTCATCAGAATACTCTGCTATTGTACCTTTAATATTGTCTCTGAGAAATTGCTAACTCTCCTGATTCCTTTTCCTTAGATTTTCTTCCCATTGGACCTTACCTGAGTCTGTTGTAGGCTTCTTTTTTAAAGTTCATTTTCCTTATTCTTATAATTTAATGATCACCTGTACCCAAATTGCTTTCATCCTTCAGATTTGCAACCAATTTCTCTCTCTTACTCAGAATCAAATCTAAAATGGCTTTCCTCCTGTTAGTTTTTCTAGCTTCTGAAACTAGAAATTGTCCCCAGCACATTCCAGGAATTTATTGGAGACTGTTATTATGCCACATTACTTTACGAACAGATGTCTGCATCGTTAAAATCCCCACTTGCTACCAGGTCTTTTGTTTTGCATATTTCTATTATTTGCTTTAGTTTGATGGCTGGAAACAGTCAAGGAAAAGTTGGAGTTTTGTTGTTTTCTGTTTGCTTATTTCAGGTGAGGGAAATAGAAACAGTAAAATGTAAAAATGAGAGATGATGAAGGAAAGGTAGGGCAGGCCAAATTGAAAGCAGCAGAAAAGAAAGAGGAATGCCAGCATCAGAAATGGCAAGCAGAAATGAGACTGAAAGCAGAAGCAGTAGCCCATAGAAAAGCTAACATGGGAGTGAAAGAAAAAGAAATGGAGCTGAAAGATAAAGAGGCAGCTGCTGCTCTGGAGGCTGAAGCCCAAAAGCAAGCCAGGGAGACTGAAGAGGCAGCACACAAGTGAGCCATGGAACTGAAAGACAAAGAGGAGAAGGAGAGAGAGAGGAGATATCAGATATCAACTTTTGTGAAAAGTTGATGCCTTTTTATTCTGTGTACTGCACACTTATGTGTCTAAAACCTCTACCTATCTGCAGAGTTCAGCAGCCATATTGTTCTCAGAGATGGAGCATACTGTGCAAAGGAAACACACTTACTGTGCTCTATTGTGTGGAGACTTTCCTTTTGTTCTTTCTTATTATTTTCCTTAACTGAAAATAAAGTAGACAATCCTTGTGTACTTGAGAAAATGGTATCAATTCATTAAATGGGTGAAACTGCTTTACTTAAATCAGTGCAATCTCCTTTAGTGGATACTCATTTTTAAACTAAATTGATATAAGGCACTATCAAAGTGAAATTAGTGTGTCCACATGAAGGATTATACCAATTTAATGAAATCAGTTTCTAAACCAATTAAGTGAAATCGGTACCATTTTCTCTTGGTGACCGGGACTTATACTGAAAGTATTTGTTTTGCTCTTTATGTATGGAAACTTAACATTGTCCTCATATGCCAAAGGACTTCTCTGTTTGTTCAAAGGTACCTCAAAATGAAATTCCTCTGTTCTTCTCATTATTAATATCCCACAGACATCCCCATCTTTGAGTTCCTGTCTTGTGTCTTCCCTTCTTTATATTATCTGCGGGCAGGGAACAAGACTACATATTCTGGAAAGCGTTGTATCACACATTTCCAATGCTTTATACACAGTTTAAATGTAATAATCATCTTTAGGTGGAAAGGGAATTTTATAGACTCAAGTAGCGATCTTTGCTTACCCAGAAGTGGGTTTGAGATGGAATTCCCTTCTCTCTCATCCTCAAGACATATTGGGTTAGGGTTGTAGGATTGAGTGAGGGATAGTCCATCGCCAGATCAGAGTAAGGGATTTAGCTCATTCAGCCAGTTTCCCTGGACTGCAATGGGAGAGGGAGGAATGGTGAACATTCATTCTTACTGTCTCATTCTGTGTTACAGTTACCTGCACACACTTCTACATGCAAAGCTGCAGGATTAGGAACTGACTGGCAGCTGCTGTAGTCTGATGAGTTGCACAGCTCTGAGGGCTTTAGAAAGAAGTTTGTAAAGCCACCACATACAACCAGTGCATTTCTTGAGTTATGTCTTTATATACAGGGGAGGGGTCGGCAGGTGTGGATTTTCTGACTGCTGACCCACTGCAGCTCCGGAGGGGTGAATGTAGCTGCTCTTGAAAGGCAGGTAGGGCTGTGTGGCCTTTTCTACAATTCAAAGAAAGCTGTTTGAGCAGGGCACAAAGTGAAGGGTGATGTGGAGAGAAAATAGATATAAAAAACCACACATTCCCTCCTGTTAAGCTGCTCCTGCCTTGGGTTTCTTTAACATATGGAGAAAGGCAGATTCACATGCATTTCTAAGGAGTCCCCTCGCAGCTGGTTTAAAACCTGAAACTTTCAGCACCAAGACCACTGACCTCTCTGTCCTGAGTAAAGGAGTAATTCTACTAGCTGCTAGCAGTAGCTGCTTCATAGACTAGCTGAAAAAAAAAGAGCGAGATGTTCATATGGACAGACACTTTCAAATATATGAGTTTCAACAGTACTTAATCCCTTGTAACTGCAAGTCTTTAATTTACTATTGTGAAAATTTTATTGATGTACAATTTCTAATAAAACCATCTTTCCACCAGGATATAAAATTCTTGACCCTATGTGGCCATTAAATAACTGCTGATGTGATCCCATCAAAGTAAAAGGGTATTGTAACACAGAGTAGCTCTGAGGTTGTGGTCAAATTCCAGCCTGCAGTTTCACTTGTTTTTGATTTTTGTATGCTGGCCTAAGATGTTTTATAATGTGGCTTGTGAAGGTTCCTTCCCCACTCTGAACTCCAGGGTACAGATGTGGTGACCCACATGAAAGACCCCCTAAGCTTATTTTTACCAACTTAGGTTAAAACTTCCCCAAGGTACAAACTTTTATCCTTTTGTCCTTGGACCTTATGCTTCCATCACCAAAGTGTTACACAAAGAACAGGGAAAGAGCCCACTTGGAAACATCTTTCACATCTTGGAAACAAATATCCCCCCCTACATCCCCTTTCCTGGGGAAGGTTTGATAAAAATCCTCACCAATTTGTATAGGTAAGCACAAACCCAAACCCTTGGATCTTAAGAACAATGAAAAAGCAATTGGGTTCTTAAAAGAAGAATTTTAATTAAAGAAAAGGTAAAAGAATTACCTCTGTAATCAGAATGGTGAATACCTTACAGGGTAATTAGATTCAAAACATAGAGATTCCCTCTAGGCAAAAGCTTAAGTTACAAAAAGACACAAAAACAGGAATATACATTCCCTCCAGCACAGCTTATTTACCAGCCATTTAAACAAAACAGAAATCCAACGCATATCTAGCTAGATTACTTACTAAGTTCTAAGACTCCATTCCTTTCTATTCCTAGCAAAAGCATCACACACACAGACAGACCCTTTGTTTCCCCCCCTACAGATTTTAAAGTATGTTGCCTCCTCATTGGTCATTTTGGTCAGGTGCCAGAGAGGTTATTTTAGCTTCTTAACCCTTTACAGGTAAAAGGACTTTGCTTCTGGCCAGGAGATTTTATAGCACTGTATGCAGAAAGATGGTTACCCTTCCCTTTATATTTATGACATGGTTGCACATACTTAAAGAGTGTCTGTATTCCACTGCAGAGAAGGCAGCATATCAAACACTGTTGCCAGATCTCATGATATTTAGTTTCAGAGTAGCCCAAACAGCTAAATTCAAGAGAATGCTTGAGAAGCTCAGCTTTCATTCTGTAAAAAGAGCAGGCTGCTAACTTTCAGGAAAAGTTTGAAAGAGTGAAGTGCAACCTAATAGTTAAGCAATCAGAAGGTAAAGAACCCCAAATTGAATATTTTAAAAAAATCTCATTATTTTCATGTGCCTGGAGTTGGAAATACTAGCAATGGGTAAAGTGATCCCTTACCTGTTTCACAGGAATATTGTAATAAGGAAGTTGCTGGTGAAGAAATATAGTCAAAGCTTCACACTGGGGAGAGGTGTGGGGATGAGAAGAAACATTTTCCTAGCTGGATCCTCTGGGAGGCTCCAGGAAACATGGTGGGAATGTAGAGTCTGCATCGGGGTGAAAGTGGGCCACTACAGAAAGAAGCCGGCACCAGCCCGTACGCAGTCGAGCACTGCCATGGCAGTGCTTTAATGTCGTTGCTGCTTTTGCCCCCCCTCCGTCCCCCAGGCTGCCGATGGGAAGATAGAGGGCAAAAGGGGCATCTGCCCTGGGGTTGGCGATTTAAAAGGACCTGGGGCTCCATGGGCCAGGCAGTGCAGATGGGGTGGCTGGGGGAAGCTGACCCCCCCAGCCCTGCCCCTTCCACACAAGGCCCCGCCCCCTTCCAGGGGCCCAGAGCTGGCTCCCATACCAGTAAGAGATTAGTATTACTTTCACCCCTGCTCTGCATCCTTCTTAAACAGGGTGCAACATCCAGTTCCTTGTATGCCCAGCCAGATCTCCTGCAGAAGGTTGGGGTGGCTCTTCCCATTTCTCCATTCTCTTGGAAGAAGCTGGCGCTGGCAGCATCATTAGCTCTGCTGAGTGGTAACCATTCTGATTACAGGACATTTATGGGGCCCAGTCCCTGCATGGTACGGGAGGGAGACACCATGTGGCAGCTGTGCACTATCTGACCTTAATGTTTCCTCAGCATACTGGCAGGAAAAATGGACCATCAACTTTATACAATCTTGTTTCCTCCTCCCCCCACAAACAAAGCAAGATGCCTCTTTGAACTCTGATTCATACTTTATAGCTAATGGAAACATTTCCTAGTGGGTTGGTGCCTTCTAATCGTGGTAATACTTCTCCTTGTCCCACCCTCGCACTCTCCCCCTCATTAAATGAAACTGATGAAGATTTATGAGTGGATTGAATAACATGCTTGGGTTTTGATATGTAGCCTCCTTGTGGGACTCTGCCTGCAGTCTCATTCTGCTGCAAACTTCCTGGCTTTGTAAGCCAGCCTACTTCTGCCCAGCTTGGCTTCTTGTTCAGTTAACCTTGGCTCTCCCTTCAGGTACAGTCAAGAACCTGAATTGAGCCCTCAAGCCCCTATTACCTCTTCAGAGCCTGTGTGGACTACACCCCCTGTCATATAATTCATTTAAGAAAGTGTTCCTTTTCCTCAGGATTTAAGCCACTCAGATGTTATGAGGGCAATAGCATGTTGCGACATCATGAAATGGCTTTTTTTCCCTGTAGGCAAAAGTTTAAAAATTGGTGGCAACCTGAACTGACCTTTTTCCCCAAAAATTTCCTGCTGCTGCACTCTGCTGCTGCTGTCTCTGGTGCACTTTCCTTGGTGATAACAATGATGGGAGTGACAGTGTAGCTAGGGCTCAGGCAACAGCTGGTGTTTGAACCACTATGTTGTCTAGCCCTGCTCACAGCAAGACTGTCTTTGTGTAGATGGTGTCATCAGATGGAAAGAACAGAAGTGCAAAGTATTATTTCAGGAGTGCAAGTGCCCTAGCTTCAGAAAACAGAAGTTATGTGGCTGTTCCTCAACATTTCAGAATCCAGATTCAGTCAGCAATTTAAAAAAGCCCTCTTTCCAATGTCTATAGAGCTTTCCTGGCTAGCATGCATGGATAACCCTCTCCATAGCTAGAAGTAGAGCCCTGAAACATGGCTTAAGAGTGCTAGGCTGGCACAGTATCTGATGTTCTGGGAAGCACACAATGACCTGAGCAGTCTGTGCTGAGGATCCTTTCCTACCATTCGGGGTCAGCCAATGAGCAGAGGATGGTGATGATGAGAGCATGAGAGCAATTTGCCAGTGTTTAGGCAGCACCACGAAGCAGTGGGAAAGGTTGAGTCAGACATACTTCACACTCAGTGCCCTTTTGGAGCAAGGTGCCAAGCCAAGGTGGGGCTCAGACTCAGTGACCTTGGAGGAAATGGAGTCTCAATCCCTTTAATGACAGTTTAAACCAGTTCAGGCTGGGCTGTTTATTTATCATATCTTCCAAACAAATCCAGTGCCTTGTAAAAGAAGGTGAACTGAGAACAAATCTCTGTATCCACAGAACAGGAGCAGCACAAGCAGCAGCCTCTCACTCCCCTCTTGGGTTCAGTCTCCAAGGCCCATGCAGTCTTTGGCCTTTCTACTGAGCCTGCCAACCACAGGCCGCTTAGTGATGTCTTTTGTTACACCCACTAGGAACATGACAGAGACCCAAAGTGACTTCACACAGGCCAGCAGTCATCCCTCAGATGACAACATTTTTCAGTTACCACCAACATGAACTGGACTTGAACTAGAGAACCCGTTGTGTCTAAATGCTCTATAATCACATTATCTGAGCCAGACAGTCAAACTAATTCAGAGGTCTCCTACATCACAAGTCAGGGGAGTCCAAGGCAATCATCGGGGTTGGGAATCAGACGCTGCTGACCTCAGGTCCTGGCACTGCACTGTTTTGCTGTGTTTCTTGGACAAGTCATTTGATTGCTCTGTACCTTGGTTTCCCCAGCTGAAAAGCAGGATAACATCTACTCAGCACGAGGGGGCTGGGAGGGGTATTGTCTTTGAACATGTGAAGGCAGAAGTGTGAACTAAGTGTTCTTAAGCTCTGAAGTGGCAGGATTGGGGGAGAAAACCAGGCAGAGAGGAACAGAGAGGGAGCACAGAGGGTTGCTGAGGGATGTAAAGTAGAAAGAAGCACAAAGCTCTGTGGGGCGGAGAGGGGCAGGCAGATACCAGCTCCCTGGTCGGGGGTTGCATATGCTGGTGAGTTTTAGGTCATTTTCTTAGATGTGTGAATTGAAAAGATAGAGAAAATTGCTTACAAGTCACTAGAATACAACAGACATGGAGAATAGCACCCCCTTTGCTGTTATTTCCTTAGAGGCAGGGCCCAGTTTATTCTGTGTCCATGGGATTTGTCATGAAGTTCACCACTTGCTGCAGAACCATATTGCAGAATCTTAATTTTATATAAAAAATTGTGTATTCGCCTTTATGGTTGCAACATGAACCTTGGAACTGTGAGGAGAGAGTAACTGATACAGCCATGGTCTCCTGAGTTTGCACGGGGCCTGAAACAATAGTGCCAAGAAATGTAAACTGCCCAATTCATCTCAGTCAGCGCTCCATGGACTCTGCAATTAAACAGCCTGGGAATTTGCCATCTGTTTCACAATAGCATAGAAATTCAGCATCCCTTCCATTTTTCTTCAACTAGGCCCTGACACTTTGTTTTCTGTCTCTGCCTACAGCTGCCTCTTGTTCTTCAGTTTTCCCTATGAGGGGACATTAATTGGGTTTGAGTGCATGTTCTCTGCACTGTTCTTTGGAGCCAGGCATTCAGGGGTCAGGGAGATGGGTTTGGAGCCCCTCATACAGCCAAGAAGCCAACATGGAGCCTGGCAGGCTGGGATTCTGGCCTGGAGTCCAGAGCAGCCACGATCTGGGAGTTGAATGAGCCACTGGAGCTGCTTACAAACTCCCTCTGTCCTTGGTATGCATAAGGATGGAAAATGCTTCTAAGCCAAAGTTTACAGACAAATTCTCAGGAACTAGGCCTCAGGCAGTAGAGCTAGCTACCTGAGAGCATAGTGGAAAAATGCATCATTAGAAATAATCCCTGTCAAATTTTACATCAATGAGTATTTTTACCTGAGCTATAACTGTGTTTGTGTAGGGTAGGTGGGCGGAAATGGCAGGTGTTTCTTGGCAATCTAAATTGAAATTAACCAGGTCAGGTTTGCAAATGGTGGGAGAGCAAGCAGCTATGGAGACCCCTTCTCTAGTGATGAGAGGAACTTTCATCCTCCAGCAGCCATTTGGTCTTTGGCCTCTGTGCTGAGGAAGATAGCCAGCTGGTTTTTGTGCTGGGGTGTTGGTTTCCTTAGGAATAAGGCTTAGACTGTGTAAATATTTCATTTCTTACTATTTTAAATAGAAAATCCCCAGCTCAACTGAGGACAGCTCTGAAGAGTTTCTAAAATCATTAGCCCTGGAGTTACAGGAATGAAGAACATTGCACTATCACCTCACCCTGCTTTGCTCTCCTAGCAAACATTCATCACTTTCACAGCAGAGAAAGTACCAGCCAACAACAGGCTTCAATATACAAAGAGGGAGGTGACCCTGCAGGCAAATTTAAGTTAGTTCTTCAGAAAGGGAGACAGAATGATGCACAGTCACTGAAACAAGTAACTGTGGAACGCACCCTCCTTGCATTGATCAACAAGTCATAAAGTAGAAGCAAGGTCAGATAACTAGTGATTGTCCTACCTCTCTCTTAATGTGCCTTTTGTCTACAGTTCTTTCTTGTGTCTTGGCTGAACTGGGATTGTAAGCTCTTTTTGACAGGGAATTTGTCTTTGGTATCGAGAAGTACCTTGTGGCAATATAGGTGCTCAGTTATAAAATGCCACCCTTCAAAAACAAAACAAAAATGCAGTAATGGCCCCAACCACTGCACTAACATTATTGAAGGGTGGAGTGTTTGGGGGCATTACTGGAGTGTTTGGGGCTTCTTAAACTCGATTAATGTTTGGAAAAAAGGTTTTAAAAAACAGAAGTTAGAAATACATCTTTTTATTGCTTCATGGAATATGGGTGAAGTGCTGTTGCACTTCTTAGCTGTATTGATTGTATTCTGGCAGATTTTCTCAAAGTGCCTATAGTATCATGCTGGCACTTTGTTATTGTTGTACATAAACCTAAATAAATAGTGGAAACAAAAGAACAAGCAAGTATCAGTACAAGGACCCAATTCTGCTTCCATTTAAATCAATAGGAATTTTACTAATAACTTCAATGACAGCAGGATCTGGCTCACTTAGGGCTGGGGCCTGCTGAATGCCCTTCACAGGTGTGGGGGGGGGCTGAGCTCCACAAAGGTTTGCGTGATTAGGACCTGACCTTGCAAGTGTTCCCCCAGGATCAATGTGCTTAGTCTTCTGAGTAACAGCTGAACAGGAGGGAAGATCCTGTGAAAACGAAAAATTTACAATCAAATCAATAGGTTCATCTTTTTTTTTTTAAAAAAAAAAGTCCAATATTGGGAAAGAAAAACACTGTTCTCTGTATCCAGTTTTGCAGATGCATGACTTTTTCTACAAAGCTCAATACCTAAATTTGTGAGAGTGCCCCCAAACTCAAATCAAGATAACGGTGTTTCTAGTGATGGGTTTGCCAGAAACTGGGAATAGAGAAACAAGGGATGGATCACTTGGTGATTACCTGTTCTGTTCATTCCCTCTGGGGCACCTGGCATTGGCCACTGTCAGAAGACAGGATACTGGGTTAGATGGATCTTTTGTCTGACCCAGTATGGCCGTTTTTATGTTCTTATGTCCCATTGCGCCATATGTTGCACATGCATGAGCTTGCACATACATATACACGCACAAACAGAGAGGAAAATATGTTCCCGTCCCCATTCAGTTATTCCAAAATCAAGCAAATAGGGGACCTTGATGTTATCGTCTGGTGATGATTATTTGAATGCTTTACAGTTACAGTTTGAAGTGAAGATTTTCTAAAATGCATTGTAATCAGTTTTTTGATGGGGGAAGAGGATGGGATAGGATCATAAAAATAACCAGAAACACACAAAAGACTCAAGTAAAGTCTAGTACTCACAGTGGCTGATTAGGGGATAATCACAAGAACTGTCATAAGCTATTACTCTTATTCAAACAAACAAACAAAAACACACACAAAGCCCACACATGCTTAATCTCTACATTTTTATTTTGAACAAAATTTACTTAATCAACAAAATCAGATCAAATTAGTTCATCCATCTTATCTCAGAGACATTTTCTGACCTACCAATTTTCCAGATACAAGACAAGATCTTAAAACCCTGAAGTTGCTTCAGTAGCAATTAAAGATTGTTTGAGGTCAACAGTTGGCAGAGTGGGGGAAAGAGGAAGGTGTGTTCTGAAATGACAACAACACTGGAGGAAAACAAACTGAATATTATAGCAATAATGATCATCTCTTCTAATCAGTACCACATTTCAGAATCTTGGGGCTGAATTACATCAGTGTAAGTGTTAATCCATATTTACAGAGGTAGATGAGAATACAGTACAAATGTGCAGTTTCGATCCAAAAAGTTTTAGTATAATCAAGGCACCCTCTTACCCAATGTATTTCCGCCAGCTTTCCCGACCCAATCAAGTTTCTGCTTCTGCAGAGTCAATAGAGGGACTCTGTTGAAGAGGGAGACTGCTTCTCTCATCACCAACAGAGCACTTAGCAGAATTATGATTGTGGAAGCTTTATGAATGATGAATAGGAAAGACATAGAAAAATACAGTGGATTTTCAAAACTTATGTGTAGTTTGTAGAGTTGCCAGTAGAAGAACTTTTTGACTGGAAACTGAATCAGCAACACAGACCATGAAACACAAAATATCATTGTTACGGAGTCACCATAAAAATCAGACTTTAAATTAAAGCAAAAGGTAGCTCAAAAAAACAGATCATGGAAACATGTTTTTTTTAAATAAAACCCTTTTAAGATTCAAATTGTTTAAATAATAATGAGATGGCTTAAAATTGCATTTGAAAAAAAGTCATCCTTACTAAATTTGTTAGTCTCTAAGATGCCATAAATACTCCTTTTCTTCTTACTAGATTAGAATCCTCTTTTAGGGCCTGATCCAAAGCCAATTAAAATTAACAGGAGTCTTTCCTGTGTAAGGTTCTGAGCCTGCCCAGAGACCTGATGTCATTGCAAGAATGTCAGTTTCATTCCTCAACTTCATTTAGCTGAGCACTGAAATGAACAGAAGTTCAGGGCACTCACCAACCCCCATGAGAAGCTCAGTTTATGGCTGGTCTGGGCCCCTAAAGCAGAGCATTTACACACTCCCGGCCCAGCTATTGGGGCCCAACCTTATTCCTATTGCTGTTAATGGCCAAAGTTCCATCAACTTCCATGTAAGTTCTGGTTATCAGGCATTTCTCCTAATACCAAATGCTGAGCCCACAGTTGGACAGGTAAGGGACTGAGGTTATTATTTTACAATTATTTTTAAAATTACAAGTATCTTTAATTTTAAATTCTACACAAAAGAAACTACAGCATTTGCTCAAGAAACTCCCTGAAAAAGCACAAGAACAAATCTGCACAGACACACCCCTAGAATCCTGACCTGGGGTATTCTATCTGCTACCCAAGATCCATAAACCTGGAAATCCTGGATGCCCCATCATCTCAGGCATTGGCACCCTGACAGCAGGATTGTCTGGCTATGTAGACTCCCTCCTCAGGCCCTACGTTACCAGCACTCCCAGCTATCTTCAAGACACCACTGAGTTCCTGAGGAAACTACAATCCATTGGTGATCTTCCTAAAAACAGCATCCGAGCCACTATGGATGTAGAAGCCCTCTACACCAACATTCCACACAAAGATGGACTACAAGCTGTCAGGAACAGTATCCCCGATAATGTCACAGCAAACCTCGTGGCTGAACTTTGTGACTTTGTCCACATCCATAACTATTGCACATTTGGGGACAATGTATACCTTCAAATCAGCGGCATTGCGATGGGTACCCGCATGGCCCCACAGTATGCCAACATTTTTATGGCTGACTTAGAACAACGCTTCCTCAGCTCTCGTCCCCTAATGCCCCTACTCTATTTGCGCTACATTGATGACATCTTCACCATCTGGACCCATGGAAAAGAAGCCCTTGAGGAATTCCACCATGATTTCAACAATTTCCATCCCACCATCAACCTCAGCCTGGACCAGTACACAAGCGATCCACTTCCTGGACACTACTGTGCTAATACATGATGGTCACATAAACACCACCCTATATCGGAAACCTTCTGACCCCTATTCCTACCTACATGCCTCCAGCTTTCATCCAGATCATACCACACGATCCATTGTCTACAGCCAAGCTCTACGAAATAACCGCATTTGCTCCAACCCCTCAGACAGAGACAAACACCTACAAGATCTCTATCATGCATTCTTACAACTACAATACCCACCTGCTGAAGTGAAGAAACAGATTGACAGAGCCAGAAGAGTATCCAGAAGTCACCTACTACAGGACAGGCCCAACAAAGAAAATAACAGAACTCCACTAGCCATCACCTTCAGCCCCCAACTAAAACCTCTCCAACGCATCATCAAGGATCTACAACCTATCCTGAAGGACGACCCATCCCTCTCGCAGATCTTGGGAGACAGGCCAGTCCTTGCTTACAGACAGCCCCCCAATCTGAAGCATATACTCACCAGCAACCACACACCATACAACAGAACCACTAACCCAGGAACCTATCCTTGCAACAAAGCCCATTGCCAACTCTATCCACATATCTATTCAGGAGACACCATCATAGGACCTAATCACATCAACCACGCTATCAGAGGCTCTTTCACCTGCGCATCTACCAATCTGATATATGCCATCATGTGCCAGCAATGCCCCTCTGCCATGTACATTGGTCAAACTGGACAGTCTCTATGTGAAAGAATAAATGGACACAAATCAGACGTCAAGAATTATAACATTCAAAAACCAGTTGGAGAACACTTCAATCTCTCCGGTCACTCGATTACAGACCTGAGGGTTGCTATCCTTCAACAAAAAAACTTCAAAAACAGACCTCAGCGAGAGACTGCTGAATTGGAATTAATTTGCAAACTGGATACAATTAACTTAGGCTTGAATAGAGACTGGGAATGGATGAATCATTACACAAAGTAAAACTATTTCCCCATGTTATTTCACCCCCCCACCCCACCCCACCCCCCACTGTTCCTCAAATGTTCTTGTTAACTGCTGGAAATAGCCTACCTTGCTTGTCACCATGAAAGGTTTTCCTTCTTCCCTCCCCCTGCTGCTGGTGATGGCTCTCCTTACAGTGTGTATGATAAAACCCATTGTTTCATGTTCTCTGTGTGTGTATATAAATCTCTCCACTGTATTTTCCACCAAATGCATCCGATGAAGTGAGCTGTAGCTCACGAAAGCTTATGCTCAAATAAATTTGTTAGTTTCTAAGGTGCCACAAGTACTCCTTTTCTTTTTGTGATACAGACTAACACGGCTGCTACTCTGAAACTACACATGATTGACTGGGATCTTATACTTGCTTACTTAGATATATTGTAAAGATATTTAGGTTCAAAATGTAGGGCTTGTTATTTTAAGAAGTTTCACTAACTCTCAAAATCTAATTTGAACCAAACCATTTGCACGAAGTGAAAATAATTAGGGGGTTTGTTTTTTTAAACATGAATGTTCCTTTGCCCCGTTCGGAATCCCAAATGCAATAGCATTGCCCAAGTTACAGGAGACAGAATGAAGCCGGCAGGTCAAGCCTTCCCATTCAGTATGTGTGAACTGCAAATTAAAGTCAATAAAAACAGCAGGAATGTCAAAAAGTCAGTTAGATTTTGAAATTCTTAAAAGATTTCTAAGTTGTTATAATTAGTAACATACATAAGGACATTTTTAAAAAAAGATTCTTTTCTCCTTCATAGTATCCTTTGTGTATTTTACAAAAGCTTCTCAGACCTCCATATTATATTTCCCCCTGCCTTGCTTTGCAAGTTTCTGATGTAAGAAAGGAGGAAAAAAGGAAGAAGGAGAATCTAGGGAACTACAGCCACACCTCAGTCCCTGGAAAAATCATGGAGCAGGTCCTCAAGGAAATATTTTGAAGCACTTGGAGGAGAGGAAGGTGATCAGGAACAGTCAACCTGGATTCACAAGGGCAAGTCATGCCTGACCAACCTGATTGCCTTCTATGATGAGATAACTGGCTCTGTGGATATGGGGAAAGCAGTGGACTTCATATATCTTGACTTTAGCAAAGCTTTTGATACAGTCTCCCACAGTATTCTTGCCAGCAAGTTAAAAAAGTATGAATCGGATGAATGGACTATAAGGTGGATAGAAAGCTGGCTAGATTGTCAGCTCAGTGGGTAGTGATCAATGGCTTTGTGTCTAGTTGGCAGCTGGTATCAAGCAGAGTGCCCCACGGGTTGGTCCTGGGACTGGTTTTGTTCAACATCTTTATTAATGATCTGGATGATGGGATAGATTGTACCCTCAGCAAATTCGTGGATGACACTAAGCTGGGGGGACAGGTAGATATGTTGGAGGGTAGGGATAGGGTCCACAGTGACCTAGACAAATTGGACGATTGGGCCAAAAGAAATCTGATGAAGTTCAACAAGGACAAGTGCAGAGTCCTGCATTTAGGATGGAAGAATCCCATGCACTGCTACAGGCTGGGGACTGACTGGCTAAACAGCAGTTCTGCAGAAAAGGACTTGGGGATCACAGTGGATGAGAAGCTGGATATGAGTCAGCAGTGTGCCCTTGTTGCCAAGAAGGCTAATGGTATATTGGGCTGCATTAGGAGCAGCATTGCCAGCAGATCGAGGGAAGTGATTATTCCCCTCTATTCGGCACTGGTGAGGCCACATCTGGAGTATTGCATCCAGTTTGGGGCCCCCGCTACAGAAAGGATGTGGACAAGTTGGAGAGAGTCCAGTGGAGGGCAACAAAAATGATCAGGGGGCTGGGGCACATGACTTACGAGGAGAGGCTGAGGGAACTGGGCTTGTTTAGTCTGCAGAAGAGAAGAATGAGGGGGGATTTGATAGCAGACTTCAACCACCTGAAGGGGGGTTCCAAAGAAGATGGAGCTTGGCTGTTCTCAGTGGTGGCAGATGACAGAACAAGGAGTAATGGTCTCAAATTGCAGTGGGGGAGGTCTAGGTTGGATACTAGGAAACACTATTTCACTAGGAGAGTGGTGCAGCACTGGAATGAGTTACCTAGAGAGGTGGTGGAATCTCCATCCTCAGAGGTTTTTAAGGCCCGGCTTGACAAAGCCCTGGTTGGGATGATTTAGTTGATGTTGGTCCTGCTTTGAGCAGGGGGTTGGACTAGATGACATCTTGAGGTCTCTTCCAATCCTAATCTTCTATGATTCTAAGGAGATTATGAATTGGAGGATTCAATGAGGCAAAGTAGCTCCAGTTAATGTCATAGTGAAAAACAGCAGAACCAATCACATTGGTCTATATTTCAACCCCATTTTTTGTACAGAATTTAAAAGTAACAGGAACAACAATTCATAGAGGTTTTACACCTACTGATCTCACTTGTCTTGTCCCTGGGGCACCAGTTTTGGCTACTGAGTCTTTACGAACACACAGGGCCAACTGGAGTCTACTCTCATTTACTCCTGTGCAATCCAAATGGCTTTAATGAAATTGTGCAGGCGTAAGTGAGAAGAGATATTGGCACTAAAAGTTTAAAGCGTGATTATGGTGACACCAGAGACAGAAAATGCACAGCTGACACTTGGAACAATCATTTTTTGATTTGCAAATAAAGCCAATCACAACTGGGAATTGCTAGGTAAAAATGACCTCATGGTATTCCATCTTAATTGCTTCTCAGTCAGATTTCCAACTTGTTGAAGAGCGCAGGCAGATGTGGAAAGATTAAGGAAGACTCCACCAACCCCCTTCCCTTCTCTCCTCCATTGATTAAGGAAATCAAATTACAATTACAGCAACAATTCACAGTTTTGGTACATGTGCAAAATCACATATTTCCCATTTTCATAAACATTTAGTGCAAATCCCTGTGGTTCAACAGGATGGGCTGGGAGTAAAGAGATGAAAAGAAGACCAACTCACATGACTTCAATTAATCACAGTATATCTAATACAAGCATTCATCTTAACCCAAGGGGGAAAATCTCCTCCTTAGGACTCAAGCGCACATTCAAGTAGGGGGGAAATAGTACATATAATTAAAATGCACATAACCTCAAAGGCCATGCATTTGGATATGGCACTAAAGTCTGCACCAGTCCCATGCAGGGGATAGTTTCTGTGAAGGGTGGGAATAACACAATTAATAAGAAAGCCACTAGTTTCTGTTCCTTCGCTCCTTGATTCTGGATCCCATGAGCAGTAAACGATGTCCTGTTACAATGGTAGGGTCTAATGCAAGCAAGCTACCTTTGGGTTCCCCTTAGACACAGAGTTTGACTAACAGGGCCTGTTACAGAGGAAATGTCAGGCTATAAATTGCATTCCAATTAGTTCTGCTATTGGGATTACACTGTGAGTTGCTGAGGGCATGAGGCCCTCCAAAAGGGCACCTCATTTCTTCCCTGTAGTCAATTTCCTGAAGGGAGGTCCTGGCAGAGAACTAAAGGAAGAGGTGAAAAAGCACTGAACCTGGAGTGAGGGACCATGTGGATGAATCAGAGTCACTTGTGGACCAGGTATCATTATATGTTGTTAAAAGAGACAAGACTTGTTTCCAAGTTGCCTAGCAATACCTCCACTGTGTCTCACCCAGCACTTGCTTCCCATGTTGATTGACAGTGGCCAGATAGCTCCCCCTTCCCCCTCATGACATAGCACAGGGTGAGCTGGAGCTGGCATGCCTCACCACAGCAGGCCCACAGCTGCGCCACTGATCTCCATGAAGACAGGGACCTGCAAGCCTACAGTCTCAACACAGCAAAGATAACAGCAGGCAGATATCAGACCATGAGCCAGAGACTTCTACTTTTCCATCGGAAACACGGCTCGGGACCAATTCACCTGGAATTTCTTTAGGGAGTCCTCGCACCAGCCCCTGCACCCTCTTAAAACTGGGTAAAAGTCCCAGCACAGAACGTGTGACATATCCTTAGGAAACCATCAGTCACATTTCTGTAACAAATATGATTAAAGTGCATTCATATGGCAGAAAAACACTCAGTCCCTCCTAGAGTAGCACTGTGGAAAATGCCACTAATAAAGGTTTGTCTTTCTTCAGGGAGGGACATCTGGCAGCTTCTTGAATGCCAGCTGTTACAGAGCTGGACAAATACCAAATCCCTCAACTCAGCTCCTAGCCAACACAGCAACAAGGACACATGGAAGAGGGGGAGAGGAGACTTGGGCAGCAGTGTCCATCTGCAGCATGGAGCATTCCTGTTGCATCTGGAGAGCTCTTAATAGCTATGGAGAATGGTGTCCATACTGGAGTTTCCACTGGCATCTGGAGAAGGTAATTGGTTCAGCACAGGGCATCCATGTTGTGGAGTCAGAAGAGATGTGTCTCAGACATGGTAGATCTCCTCCTCTTCCATGGCATGGTTGACTTCCCCTTGAAGTTGTCTGAAGGTGGTACGCCTCAGGATCTCCCAGCCACGGTGGGAACTGCTCTGGGATGTGCTCCGGGACACTGAAGGAGCAACTGAAGGAGCAAGGTCCTTCTTGTAGGGGATCTCCCCATCCAGGTTCTCTGAGTATTTGTCAAAGTTCTCTTTATCCTGGGTCTTAAATGCTTCTGTGTAACGATGCATCTTTTGCTTGTTGGGATCGACCCTGTCTTCTACCCTGTAAAAAGATGAGAAGAAGTTGAATACACCAGAAACATCCCAGCTTCTCAACAATCACTAGCAGCTCCACCAAGCAGCCCTCTCCCAATACCACATCCAGCACAAGGCTTAGCACATCCATGGGGGAACTTGTCACAAGCAGAGCTCCTTTAGCTTCCTCCTGTTCACACATACAGACTATTGAAGGAGACCCAACACCTCCCCTGGCTTCTATCCATTCTCCCCACTGTCCCAAAACCTTCACTGGCACTGTTTCCTCCCCGCTCCCCAGTTCTCTATCCCCTTCACTGATTTCCTAACCACACCTTCTCCTTTCCCTTTGACCAACTGCAAATTCTTGGTGGACTTGCTCGACTTGACCCCACATCTACTTTCTCTTCCCAAAAAGAACAAAAAGAAAAGGAGTAGTTGTGGCACCTTAGAGACTAACAAATTAGAGCATACGCTTTCGTGGGCTACAGCCCACTTCATCGGATGCATAGAATGGAACATATAGTAAGATATATACATATATATATACATACAGATAAGTTGGAAGTTACCATACAAACTGTGAGAGGCTAATTAGTTAAGATGAGCTATTATCAGCAGCAGAAAAAAAACTTTTGTAGTAATAATTAAGATGGCCCATTTAGACAGTTGACAAGAAGGCGTGAGGATATTTTAAGGAAATAGATTTAATATGTGTAATGACCCAGCTACTCCCAGTCCCTATTCAAACCCAAGTTAATGGTATATAGTTTGCATATTAATTCAAGCTCAGCAGTTTGTCGTTGGAGTCTGTTTTTGAGGCTTTTCTGTTGCAAAATTGCCACCCTTAAATCTTTTACTGAGTGGCCAGAGAGGTTGAAGTGTTCTCCTACCCGTTTTTGAATGTTATGATTCCTGATGTCAGATTTGTGTCCATTTATTCTTTTGCATAGAGACTATCCGGTTTGGCCAATGTACACGGCAGAGGGGCATTGCTGGCACATGATGGCATACATCACATTGGTAGATGTGCAGGTGAACCAGCCCCTGATGGCGTGGTTAATGTGATTAGGTCCTATGATGGTGTCACTTGAATAAATATGTGGACCGAGTTGGCATCGGGCTTTGTTGCAAGGATAGGTTCCTGGGTTAGTGTTTTTGTTGTGGGGTGTGGTTGCTGGAGAGTATTTGTTTCGGGTTGGGCGGCTGTCTGTAAGTGAGGACTGGTCTGTCTCCCAAGATCTGTGAGAGTGAGAGATCATTTTTCAGGATAGGTTGTAAATCTTTGATGATGCGCTTGAGAGGTTTTAGTTTGGGGCTGAAGGTGACAACTAGTGGCGTTCTGTTATTTTCTTTGTTGGGCCTGTCCTGTAGTAGGTGACTTCTGGGTACTCTTCTGGCTCTGTCAATCTGTTTTTTCACTTCAGCAGGTGGGTATTGTAGTTGTAAGAATGCTTGATAGAGATCTTGTAGGTGTTTGTCTCTGTTTGAGGGATTGGAGCAAATGCAGTTGTATCTTAGAGGTTGGCTGCAGACAATGGATCGTGTGGTGTGTCCTGGATGGAAGCTGGAGGCATGTAGGTAAGTATAGCAGTCAGTAGGTTTCCAGTATAGGGTGGTGTTTATGTGACCATCGCTTATTACCATAGTAGTGTTCAGGAAATGGACTGCTTGTGTGGACTGGTCTAGGCTGAGGTTGATGGTGGGATGGAAATTGTTGAAATCATGGTGGAATTCCTCAAGGGCTTCTTTTCCATGGGTCCAGATGATGAAGATGTCCTCTTCCCAATTGCTAGTTCATCTCTTCTGATCTTGGCAATCTGCCTTTCCCTGTGATTCTCCAAGCTGAGTCCCTGGGAAAGACACTTTTCCCCTTGTGCTGCGCTTTGTACCTGAATTCACCCCTTCAGATACATTTCCTCTCTTTTGTTCCACCCAAGAACCTTCCTTCTTTGCTTAGCTTGCTGCTGTCTCTCTGAGGGTAGTGTTCTGCCATGCTGTGTGTTGGTAACAGGCACACGATAGGACTACACACACGATTGGATTGTGTCCGTACCATTCTCTGCTTGTGTGTAGCACTTGGGGTGTGTGGTGTACACGTGTGTGCGTGTACAGGGGAAGGGATGGGTGGCTGGGCTACACAGCACTCTCAGCTGGAAGCTGTTCCCCATCAGTAACACTATATAGCTAAGCTGCTCATTGTCTCCAGCAGGCTTGAAATCCACAAGCATCCATCTGCTGAAACCTGCTGAGAGCCCCATTGTATACTGCAACGGCTCCCCCTTGGGGCCTGATCCACAAAATGCAGACATGTGAAAGGATAAATCCATACATTGGTCTTATTCTCCTCTCCCAGTGGTAAGAATCAGGAATAAAACCAGCATAAGAGAGAGGAGAATCAGGTCTGATTTTATCCAGACCAAAAGAAACAAGTTATATTGAAACCCTAGTACTGGACTTAAACCAAAATCCTGGATCTAAATAATTTCAAACTTTGAGGGTGGCTGTTGGAATTTGGTCCACATTTTGTGTCTTGTGTCCACTCCTGCTGAATACATTCTACTTTGGAAACATACAACATAGTAACTTGACACTGTGGGGATCATGTTAGACCCCAGAGTCCTATCCAAATGCCCCCTTTTATTATTCTTGTCTCATTTTGGAAATATGAAGTGCATTTCAGTGCTGGTGAAAGCTACTAGGCTGACAGGTGCAGAGACTGAAGCCTTCTGCTTATCTAATGCAGGGGTTCTCAACCTTTTTCTTTTAGAGGCTATAAAAACTATAAAAACTCCACAGCCCACCTGTGCCACAATAACTGGTTTTCTGCATAACAACCAGGGCCAGCATTAAGGGGTAGCAAGCTGGGCAATTGCCCAGGTTCCCACGCCACAGGGGGCATCATGAACCTAAGTTGCTCAGGCTTCTGCTTCAGCCCCAGATGGCGGGGCTCAGGGCCCTGGGCTTCAGCCCCATGCAGGGGATTTTGGCTTTCTGCCCTGGGCCCCAGCAAGTCTAACACTGGTCCTGCTTGGTGGACCCCCTGAAACCTGCTTGCAGCCCCACAGGGGGCTCCTGACCTCTGGTTGAGAACCACTGATCTAATGCACAGGGACAAGCTTTCCCAGCCACACACAACACCCCACCAAATGCTCTTCTACTTGGTTGTATGTGGGAGAAAAAGAAGAATTCAGGCTCTGTAGCCCATTCAGGCCTTGGCCTGTCTGTTGAGACTGCCAGGTAGGAAAGCAGCTTCTAGGATAAGAGCTGGACTGAACACATCAACTAATTTCACATTGAGTGGCACTTGAATTGCCTCTAATGGGACCAGCGCTTAGCCAGCTCTGTCCTAAGTCAAGTTGAAATCTGTAGGGCGGAATGGCTTCATGGACCATTCCCTGAGCTACTGGAGCTAGTCCCAATCTCATTCCTTGCATTGTGACGTTGTCCCCTTCTGTTTCTCTGTGCTGCGCAATTTCCTCACAGGTGGGTGTATCATAGAATCATAGAAGATTAGGGTTGGAAAAGACCTCAGGAGGTCGTCTAGTCCAACTCCTGCTACAGCTGGCCAGAAAGTTTTAGTCAAACCAGCTTTTCACTGGAAAATACTGTTTTGATTAAAATGATTTTTTTTTTTTGCAAAATCCTATTGATTTCAACAAAACATCATTTTGAAAAAAAAAAATGGAAATCTGTTTTTGTGACCATGTCCAAGTGTCCCATTTTGACATTCCAGGGATGAAAAATTTCAATTTTTCATGTTGAAATTACTTTTTGTTTGAAATTTACTGTATTTTATATAAAAAATAATAAAAGGATCAAAATTTAAGCAAAACATTTCAAACTTATAAAAACAAATTATTTCAATTGACTTGAAATCAATGTTTTTTGAAATTTCATTTTGTGAAAAATGTCAAAATTTTGGTTTTTGGTCTTGATTCAGTATGAACATTTTTTTGAAATCTTGAAACTTTTCACAAGATGGAAAATCCATTTTCTAACCAGCTCTTGTGTGTGCACACATGCACATGCATGCACACCACAAAGGACATGTCAGAGAGGGGAACTCACCTGAGGTACCACTGGTCCCCTAGTCCATACTCCCGTCCACAGATCCCAGAGCGAGGCCAGAGGCATCGTGGGAGTTTCCGTTCCAGCATGACAGTAGTGGCAACAACCTTTCCAAATAAGAGAGAGGAAAGTAAGAAAAAAAACCCCAAAGCACTATCTGAAAAACCTCACTTTGAAAATCATTGACACCTCCATGAGCAGAGGTGGGCAAACTATGGCCCGTGGGACTGTCCTGTCTGGCCCCTGAGCTCCCGGCCGACGAGGTTCACTCCCTGCCCTGCCCCCATTATCCCCCCTCCCCTGCAGTGATGCCGCTGCGTGGGTAGCACAGCTTGCACCCGCCCACCTTCCAGGCTTTCCAATAAGCCTGTCCTGCTGCTCTGAGCGGCCTGGTAAAGTGGTGGGGGGGGGGGGTTGGATAAGGGGAAGGAGGTCCCAGGGGGCAGTCAGGGGACAGGAGGTGGTTGGATGGTGCGGAGGTTCGGGGTGGTGGTCAGGGGAAGGGAGCAGGGGGAGTTGGATGGGGGGGCCCTGGGGAGTTCCCAGGAGGGGCGGCCAGGGGACAAGGAGTGGGGGGGAGGTTGGATGGGTCGGGGGTCCCAGAGGGGCCTGTCAGGGGGTGGGGGTGTGGGCAGGGGTCGGGGCAGTCAGGGGACAGGGAGCAGGGGTGTTGGATAGGGGATGGGGTCCTGGGGGGGCGGTTAGGGGTGGGGGGTCCCAGGAAAGGGCGGTCAGGGTACAAGGTTGGATGGGTCAAGGGTTCTGAGGGGGGCAGTCAGGGGGAGGGAAGTGGGAGGGGACGGATAGGGGGCAGGGGCCAGGCTGTTTGCAGAGGCACAGCCTTCCCTACCTGGCCCTCCATATCGTTTCGCAACCCCGATGTGGCCCTCGGGCCAAAAAGTTTGCCCATCCCTGGTTTAGAGGCACTGAAGGAAAGAGAGGCAGCATCTCTATCCTGTCTACTGAAGGTTGCTCACTATTTTTGCTTTAATTTCACCAAGGGTTGAGCAAACCATGGACCATCTTCAAACAACAGAAAATGGAATGTTCTTCCCCCTTACATATGGTGGCAGGGAATAAGCCAGTCAGCGCACAGTCTATAGGAGATGCCACTGTGCTTATGCAAATATTACAGCCATGAGCAGGGTGAGTGTCTAGTTACCATCAGGAACTCAATACCCTGCAACATCAGGAAAGTCAACCATTAAACTTCCTGGTCTGTCTTGGAAAGGCAGGAGGAAGCAGAAAAAGGTATAACATGATCCAATGGCTAAAAATTGAAGTGAAACAAATTCAGACTGGAAATAAGATGTACATTTTTTAATGGGGAGAGTAATTAACCATTGTAACGATTTACCAAGGGTCCTGGTAAATTCTCCGTCACTCACAATTTTTAAATCAAGATTGAATGTTTTTTTTCCCTAAAGGATCTGCTTTAGGAATTATTTAGGGGAAGTTCTATGGCCTGTGTTCTTGTAAGAGGTCAGACTAGAGGATGACAATGTCCCTTCTGGCCTTGGAATCTGTGAATCTATGAGGAGTGTTAGTGAGTGAGGAATATAAAGGGGTTGGGATGGACAAGAGAGGACAAACAGGTTTCTGAATGGTGGTTTGAAATGATATGGAGGTGTGGATAGGGCACAAAGAGGCAGAAAGGCTGGTCCAAATGTCAGGAGCTGCAGAGGAGAAGGCTCTCACACCGAGAGTGCCCCTATTCTGTGAAGGGACAGAAAAGATGGTACTTGATATGCAGAAGGAATGAGACATAAGACAGATAGGCTGGAGCAGACCTATCGAGGTGGTGGTGAGTTAAACTGAATCTTGAAATGAATGGGAGGCCCAGTCCATGGAGCCGTGTAAGGATGGGGGTGATGTGGCCATGCTTCTTTGCACTGCAGGAGCCAGTAGCTGCACCTATCAGCACTTCCACCAGGGCCAACTCTCCTCATTCTGTACTGGAAAGATTTCTCCATTGCATGGCCTAACACGACAGTGCCCTCACCTGTGCTCTCCAAAGCTCGTCCCGCTCGTGGGCCACGCGCCAGTGGGTGTCACCCATCATGGCGATGAGCAGGTTGAGCATAAGGAGGGTGGCAATGACAGCGAAGGCAAAGTACACCACACTGTACATGAAGGGCAGGTCCACGCTGTAGTTAGCAGGCCCGTCAATGATGGTGAGGAAGAGCTCGAAGGTGGTAAACAGAGACATGGGATAGCTGTAGAACTGGCCCAGCTCTGTGGGATTCTCTGTCTGGAAGATTATGTAAAAGGCTGGAGGGGCACAAGGAAAGGAAGAGAGAGAAAGTTACAATACGAATAATACCCTGTGGTCAGTAAAAGAGAATCTGAGGGGTGGGATTAGAATGGGGATTCTTGGAGTGTAAGATCTTCTGGGCAGGGACTATGTCTATCTCTGTGTGCAACTCCCAGCATGATAGGAGCTAATTCCTGACTGGTGCCTTTGGGCTTTACAGTAATTAAGCAATTAATAATAAACAAGCTGTGACATAACAGAAGGCCATGCTCAGGAAAGTTCTAGCATCATTTCCATAGAAATATACTCCTGAGGAAATTCTGCACCAAAAAAATTATGTGCCAAAAAAATAAAAAATCTGTGCACAATATTTTAAAATTCTGCAAAATTCTGCAATTTGATTTGTTCTCAAATAAATGTGGAGGCTCCAGCACAACAGTAGGAAGTACAGGCCACTGGCTGCATGGAGGTGGGAGATCACCCTGCAGACCCCACCACCCCCAGGACATGGACTTGGTGGTGAGGCTGCACCCGATCCTCACACAGTGTAAGGGCCGGACCTGCCCCAGAAACAGCCTGGGGCCCTGCCCCTCCGCACCAGGCACATCAGATGGGGGCAGGCAGGCTCAGCCCAGCATGATACGAGTATGGAGGGGCTTAGTGTGGAGGAATCCAAGTATAGGGTGAGAGGGTTCTGTGTGGGGCAACCTGTGTGTGGGGGGATCTGAATGCACAGGAGCTCACTGTGGGGTTCCAGGTGCAGGAGCAATGCGATTCTGCAAGGGGACCCAAGTGAAGGTTGTTGGAGCTTGACTGGGGTCTGGGTGCTGGGGTAGTGTGGTTTGGTGGGGTGCAGCTCGGAGCTCAGTGGGGTTGGGGGTCCAGGTGTGGGGGGGGGCTCATTGGAGTGGTTGAGGTGCATGGGGGGTGAAGCTCATTGAGAAGGGGGTTCGAGTGTGGGGGGCACAGCAGGGGGCGGTCTGGGTGCACAGGTGGGAGTTTGGATGCAGGGGGGTGGGCTCAGCAGAGAGGGTCCAGATGCAGGTGAGTGGGGCTTGGCAGGGGAGATCTAGGTGTGGAGGGTTGGTGAGTTAGGATTTTGGTGCGGGGGTTCGCTTGCAAGGAGGAGGGGTCCAGATGCAGGGGGAGTTGGGTTCTAGGGGTGAGGCTCAGCAGGAGGGTCTGGGTTTGGAGGCCCTCGAATGCACGAGTGGTGGGTGGATGGGGGAGCAGCTCTCCATACAGTGACCCCTTCCCTGGTGGCTGAGAAGTGATGGGGGCAGGAAGGTGCAGGGGAGGGGTTGCAGAGCTGTGAGAGGTTTCTTGGGATGGGTTTTACCCCTCTCTGGCACCAGCTACTCCATGCAGGGGAAATACGCTCCTCCCCCACCCTCAGCCCAGCTGGGACTAGCAGCTGATCCTAGTGCAGGATAGGAACTACTGGCTGGGGTGTCCCATGAGCTAGGTGTGCAAGGGTGGGGCTCGACGGGGGTGGGGTGGTCCAGGTTCAGGGGGCTCCAGATTCAGGGGTTGAGGCTCGGCAGAGGATCTGGATATAGGGGTTCTGGCTATAGATGCATGGGTGTTGGGTGGATGCGGGGTGGGTCTGATCTGGCACCAGTTGGGGTGTCCCCAGTCCCGACCCCCCTCAGTGATTTACCTCTTTGCTGGCTGCTCCAGGCACATGAAACAATGTGCCCGTGCTGCTGGGGAGGGGCGCATGGCCACTCTCATTTTCCCTTTGCTTCCCCATCAGAAAGTCATTTTTCTGTGTAAAAGCAAAGAAATCTACGGCAGATATTAATTCTGCATGCGAGCAGTGGCGCAGAATTGCCCCAGGAGTAGAAATAGAAGCCAGATGTTGTCACAGCCCTAGCTGGCTCTCTCACAGAGGACAAGGTGGTGCTAGGCTGAATTACCCAAATAAGACATGGAAAGACAGCAGAGGCAACACAGCCTGGTTTACAAATTATGGTCTCACCTGATGAAAAGCCAAGTATCACCACTGCCATGAGCCAGCAGAAGCGCATGAGGTCTCCAAATATCATCTGCAGAGCAAAGAGACAGGTGTAGTTGCCATGAGACCCGACTTTCCCACCAAGCCAAGGATCTTTCCCCCTTCTCACTGTGCGATACTAAATATATCTGATGTTACAGGTATGTTGAAGAAAGGAGCATCAGAAAGCCCTTATGGCTAACACCTGTGTCCACTGGAAAAGACATGCATCTTTCCCGTATGGGCAAGACCCTGAGTTCTTCCTGTCACAGAAAAGACCTCATTCCGATGTTCTAATATAAATGCTGTTGGAAGAAGTCTGTTCTTCTGGTTTCTCCATTCTGGACTTGTGTACTCGGATCAATCTCAAAAAGAAAAGGAGTCCTTGTGGCACCTTAGAGACTAACAAATTTATTTGAGCATAAGCTTTTGTGAGCTACTGCTCACTTCATCGGACGCATGATCAATCTCTGTGTAACAAGGCTGTGTTGTCCTTACCTTCTGAATCATGATGGTGAAGGGTCCCAGCATCTGAAAGCCTCGTGCAAAGTACATGACATTGCACCAGCCCAGCACCAGGGCGAAGGACATGGGGACCACCTCTCCAGTGGTGCTGGTGAGACGCATCACCATGGTCACCAGGATCATACAGGCATAGGTGATGCTGTAGAGGAAGAGGGAGAGCCTGGAGGGTCAGCCTGGGAATCACATCATCCTTCTTTCCTTTCTGTTCACACACAGGTACACTCTGTCCCACATGTAGATGAAAACTGGCTAGTGATATATCTTTATGCTTATCTGTGCTTGCTCACTTGCCTGGCTGTCGGCATCTCTCTCTCTGTGTCTCTCTCATGCACATAAACTGATGCAGAAAGAGAAAGAAGCAAAGAAAAACAACACCCAGAAGAGGAGAGAGGGCAGGTCTAATGACAAGGTAAAGAACAGCCGGATAGAAAATGAGAGACAAGCTATTTATGAGATTTGAAGAGGTGGAACCTCACATGATGACGTGGAACGGTCCTCCCAGGATGGTTTGTCCGAAGTACTTGGTGGCTCCAACTCTAAGGATATCTGGAATCTAAGAGGAACACTCTGTTAAATTTGGGAATTAACCGGGTTACACACAAGGAGATGATCAGAATGATAATTCCCAATCTACATAGAATTCTGTTCATCCATTGATCTTAAATTAACAGCTAATTGTCCTGGATATTCAGGAAATACAGCAACATATAGGGAGGAACATGGAAGAGCATTACACAAACATCCCAGATCCAAGTGGAGCTACATTTGGCCAAAACAATGGGGCCAACACCCTAACTCTTCTCTGAAGTGCCTGAAATCCTTACTGCCAAGTGGTCACAACCTAAGTTTCAGGTCTTATCTGATAGATAGCATTTCCAGTGGCATAGTGCTCCATAGGACTCTGTTGAGGCACTAAGGTTCAAAGAATGGCCCCTACTGAGTCACCAACACAGGCCAGTCTCTGTTTAGCTTAAGTATGAGCTCTCTTGATTAGAATCCAGGGCTGCATGGCTCAGACTGTTGTCCTTACCTCCAGGATCAATATCACTACAGCTCCAATTACTGTGATCAGCTCCCCGACCAGCCTGAGCTCATCCTCATATGTCACATAGGATTCCTGAAAGGAGAAAAAGAGGGGCTACTGTTGGTATGGGGGAACACTATAGTGTCTGGAGAGGCAACAAGAGCCATCCAGGTCCAGCCTGAGAACCCAGGACATCAGGAAACAGAGAATTTCCCCAACTGTATTCCCGCTCTGAAAAAGAGTACAGGGTGAGGAAATGAAAGAAGGCCTAGCTGCAGCCACTGAGGTCAGGAGACAGTAGGATTTCCCCAATAGGTCAGACTGGTGCCCATGTGGCCCTCCAATCCCCATACATAATGCACCTGCAGCATTTTCTGGACGTAGATGGTGTTGTCTCTGTCATTTGTTTTGTTTTCTGATCGAGCTTTCAGAGGTCGGTAAACACAGCACATGGTGAAGCAAATCATGTACAGAACGTAGAACAATGCCAGGAAACAGAAATAGGGATGTCCATACATATTCCACTTCAGGCTCACCAGCTCCTTCACAGGTGTCAGGTCTAAAATCTGACGGGCCTGAGAGAGATCGAGAGAGAGAGAGAGAGAGAGATCAGTTGTTAACTGTGAGAGACATTGGTTTATGGGCACTCTCTGCACTAGTTCCTGAGAGGACATTAACACAAGCTAATTTCTCCAAAGGCATCTCAGCATGAGGACACTACATTCATCTTATACACAAGCGAATTCTCAGGTCAAGTTGCATCATTAGCCCAGCTAAGAAAAGAGGGAACATCCTTGCACTCTGGTTTTATTCGTTTTGAGGGGAGGGGAGGGGAGAGTGTGTGTGTGTGTGTGCACTTACTATCCTGATGCATTGCTCTGTACTGCTAAGTTACTTACTGGGTTCTAGGCCAGAGGTGGATATATTTCTGCAGTGATTGAATGACCCCTATAAAATCTGTGGGATGTAAGGCACTGCAGAAAAGAAACCGTATTCTTGAAAACAGTAATAAATCTATTTTTTATGATCTCCTCCATCTAGAAAGTTCTCTACCTCTTTTACGAGTCATTTTACACACTGTATGATTTGTATACAATAGGGATAGGCTAACCTCACAATGTCAGTGGTTTTTGAACCTTGCAAACTGTTCTGGCGGTTCATAGGGTGCACAAAACTAGTTCAAGTTTGTGAATCTTCTTTTCCTGTGATTGGAAGTTGTTTTGAAGACCGACTCAATTAAAGCTAAAGGTAACCTGTGTTATATAAGATACAAGAAACCACTTTTCCACTGTGAAAAACATAATCCAATCATTAAAGGAAAGGACTGGAAGTCAGAACATTGGGTTCTATTTCCAGTAGTGGCACAGATTTTTCAAGTGATCTTGTGTAAGTCACTTAAGTCAGTTTTCAGACAGTGCCTAAACTTAGGCTCCTAAATAAATGGTATGTTTTCTTTTGACTTCACTTGGAGTTGTGTGCAATGTAATTACAGCTGTGTCAGTCCCAGGATATCAGAGAGAAAAGGGTGGTGAGGTAATATCTTTTCTCTCTCACCAACAGAAGTTGGTCCAACAAAAGATATTACCTCACCCACCTTGTCCCTTGGAGTTCTGGGAATTCTGCATCTGTGGAAAACTTGTCCCCAAGGCTGAAAAATTCTGCCCTTAATGTCTCTGCCTCTTTTTCTCCTCTGTAAAGTGGATAGATACTTCTCTTAACTTATGGGCGTTGGTGGTTTGAGAGGCTTGTGGCCAGAGCTTCAGAATTGCTAACTCCCCTTTAAGCCCCTAAATGAAGATGTCAAATTTTCAAATGTGCTCATCACCCAACAGCTGCCACTGAGAACACTGCACTGCATCTCCTCAGCAGCACAGGTTATTGTGAGCATATGAGGCCTGTTCTCCACACTGGCTTCCCATAGAATCATGAATCAAATTCAAGGTCTTTGTCCTTCTTTTCAGATCACTCATCCTTAGAAGATTGGCTAATGTTCCAGGATGAAGACCATGCTCAACAGCCCTGCTCCTCAAGCACAATGGAACTTTCTCCATCTGCACAGGAGACGGAACTTTTTGGGGTTTGGTCCCAGACTGTGGAATGAACTTCCACAAGAATCAAGGACCATCACAACCTCACCATCATCTTCCCCAAGTGCAAGGCGCACTTCTTCAACCTGCCTTCTCTGACACAAACACAGAACAGTGTACACATTGTAAAAAACAAAACTCTACCACAACTAAACACTCCACTGCACACATACTTCTCTACCTCTCAGGGGACTGAGAGAGAATGAACCAAACGTGACAAACATTAGTCCCCTTGATTAATGCATTATTGACAGGCATTCACATATAACAATGATGAAGGTAATATATATAATATAATATTAATATAATAAACTTAAATTACACAGAATAGAGTACATAGTAACTGTTCGCTGCTGAGCTCTTTTGAATATCTGGCCCTTAATTCTCTAATATTTGCAAAGTGTGCAGAGATCCTCAGATGGGAAGTGTTCTAGAAGGGTCAAGCATTGTTTTTATTACTATAAATGGGGTGATGTGGACCCTGATCATCAGTCAACATTTGCTAATGGGGAAGGGTCCATCAAAACGTAGGATAATTAACTCCAAGAAATTATGGTAGCTCTGTCTATTTGAGCCATTTGAAATAGCACTTAAAAAAAGCATTTCTGCAATGGCTATGAAGGATGTATTAGGAATGGGGGCATGGAGAAATGGAAATAAGAATATATTGTGATCATATTCTCTCCCTCTGGCCACCTTTACATTTTTAGGATTTCACAAACAGAATTTGCAGTAGCTCCCGCTGGATGAAGTTCCTCCTGCAAAGGAGCAGGTTTGAGTCTTGCCTTAGTAGGTTTCTAAAGTCCTCACATCAAAGATTTTGTTGGCATTAAACTAATTATCTCCTTTAGGAGAAAAAAGGGAGAGGGCGGAAGACAGCTGACTGGGAAACACAGCAAAAGAAAAACAGTCCAGAGAAAACAAGAGAAACAAGTGATAACTATACAAAGGGTTTGGCATGTTTGTTCACCAGCCAAGGAGTTCATAGATATAAAATAATCCTATAAGTGTACAGTAATCTTTTTATTGAGGTTTTAACTGCAAGAATAAAAATAACACTGCACTGTTTTTTTAGTTTTCATATGTGAGTTTTTTCCACAACAGTAATAAGGTACCTACAGGCTATCACAAAACTGAAATCAAGCCTGTAACTACAGAATTAAAAGAAGAAAAAAATTCATAGATCTGCCATAGGATCAGACTGAGAAAATCAATTACAGCTTTTCAGTAATCAATGCTTAACACATCCTTTTGCAAAGATTCTGAATTATAGATAGTTCTTTCATGGGAACATTCTGGTACATACTGTTGTGGGAAAAGCCCATAGAATTTAAAAGGCATGAGACAATTGGATTCTATAGAAATGTCTTTAAATGCCCTGTCCAATGTAACAGAGAATGAGACATGTTCTATAAAATTTCTTTACTAATATATAATATTTGTTAGAGAATTCATAGAATCAAAGACTATCAGGGTTGGAAGGGACCTCAGGAGGTCATCTAGTCCAACCCCCTGCTCAAAGCAGGACCAATCCCCAACTAAATCATCCCAGCCAGGGCTTTGTCAAGCCTGACCTTAAAAACTTCTAAGGAAGGAGATTCCACCACCTCCCTAGGTAACCCATTCCAGTGCTTCACCACCCTCCTAGTGAAAAAGTTTTTCCTAATATCCAACCTAAACCTCCCCCACTGCAACTTGAGACCATTACTCCTTGTTCTGTCATCTGCTACCACTAAGAACAGTCTAGATCCATCCTCTTTGGAACCCCATTTTTGAAAGCAGCTATCAAATTGTGTCCCTGTTCTAGAATTGTACACTTTGGTTAAAAGTTTTTAAAGGAAGATACACACAGACTATCTGACTTCATAGACATGGTCCATAGAAAGGAGATATTTTATATATTTGAATTGAAAAACAAAGCCAAAAGATTGACACAGAGGCCATTCTCGTCAATAACATTGCTGTAGTGATGTAGGTCCTGATCCTCAGAGGTGTAAATCAGTATATCTCAACTGAAGAAAAATGGAATTATGCTGATTTATTCCAGATGGGCCTTGGGGCTCAGTTTTTCTCTCCCATATGTGAACGTAACTCCCACTGACTTCAGTAGAAATTACACCCATGTATTCAAAGGCAGAATTAGGTACGTAGCTGATACGTTTATGGTTGATCAAAGTCTGCTTCAGAGGTCAAGAGAAATAGTTTATACAGACATCAGTCATAACGTGCTAAGGCAAGAGTCAAAGCCAACTTCAGCAGAACATCAGCATGTGAAGTTATTTCACTTGAAAGTTATCCACATATAAAAAAATGAACCTCAGAGAATTTATTTGTTTGCTCTCAAAGAGAGTTGGCCAGGTTAACAAGCTCCTCACTGGCAAACAATTTATGTTTCAAAGAGTTCACAGTTGGTTTACCACTGAAGGTGAATGAGTTCTTTCTCCAAAAAGGGAGATTGATGGCAGATTTCTAACTCATAGGATTATTTTGAGTTATGACAGTTCGTTGCAGAGACAGCAAGAGAATGACATCTATTATTGTTCTAGGAAGGACTTTAAGTAATCCTATGATTCCCAAACATCTAGGATCATGATACATTCCTGAAATACAGGAGTTCCTGATATCAGATATTTTTAGGGGCAAGAAGCAGGTAAATCTTTCCAAATTTGATTAGCATTGGACAGCAAGTAAGATTCTCAGGCCAATAAAATATTATATTTGCATATTTTAAACAATCTGTACATTTGTTGCCCATTTGTTGCTGATACCCATTTGCTTCAACTATACCAAGTCCTAAGTGTCTTCTCTAAGCCTGAGATTTTTGTATGAGATACATGGAGACGTATGGGGCTAAATTCAGTATGAGGTAGATACCCTTACACCCAGTTCACACTCCCCAAAATCTATTTACAGGTGTACAGAGTCCAAGTTTGGGCAGCTTATGTACCCAGAAGCAGGAAAAAAGGTGTAAATTAAATTAAGGACTAAGAGGCTACTTTAAACTACACATTTTTACAATACCCTAGTTTTGTTTCTCTTGCTACACTCCTCTTCCAAGCCCTTACATCATTCCAGCTTAGACTCCCTTAGACGTGGTGGGTGCTGTGTGTGGGGTGTGCATAGCTAAGTTACATGCTGGTAAGTAGGTGTGAGTCTAAGGGCTTTGTCTATATGATGAGTTAAGTGCATGGGAAGCTGGGCTGTAAATCTACAGCGCACTAACTGGATATATGGACCCTGTCCCTGCACTGTGCACTAAAAGTTGCTTAGTGCACTGTGATCTACTCCACTTTGAAAGAGAGGTAGATCAAAGGGCACAAACTTTAAGCCTGCATCTACACTCTGAGCTAGGTGTGCAATTTCCTTGTTTGCATATGCACTAGCTCTCATCAGGTTAGCATGACTATAAATAGCAGTGTAGACATAGTACATAGAATATTTTCTGTTTCATACACAAATTACAAATATTCACCTGAATACAGGCTTTTGTCTTGAAAACAATCTATAATAAGCTTAAAATCCTCTAGTTACCTGATATTGAACTAGTTCCGTTATGGAAGCAGAGGTGAGGATTCTGTGAGCCTAGTATGGAGCTGAACCTAAATGTATATAAGGGAGTCTAAGATGAGGAGATTTAGCTTATTCTGACCCCCACCCCACCCCTTGCCCAGGGCCTGATTCTCCTCTCACATCAATGTGAACCAAAAGTAACTCAACTGATGTCTATATCCCACTGAACTGATTTCAGAGTAGCAGCCGTGTTAGTCTGTATTCGCAAAAAGAAAAGGAGTACTTGTGGCACCTTAGAGACTAACAAATTTATTAGAGCATAAGCTTTCGTTTTCTTTTCTTTTCTTTCCACTGAACTGAGTTTCAGTGCAGGTTCTGCTACTGACTTCCTCTGCAACCTTGGGCAATGCACTTAGTGCAAAATTGTCAAAAGCACCTGTGGGTGGTGGCTTGTCTTGAGTGATCACTCTCCTTACAGTGTGTATGATAAACCCATTGTTTCATGTTCTCTGTGTGTGTGTATATAAATCTCTCCTCTGTTTTTTCCACCAAATGCATCCGATGAAGTGAGCTGTAGCTCACGAAAGCTTATGCTCCAATAAATTTGTTAGTCTCTAAGGTGCCACAAGTACTCCTTTTCTTTTTGCGAATACAGACTAACACGGCTGCTACTCTGAAACCTGTCAAAAGCACCTAAGTGATTTAAGAGCCTAAGGCCCATTTTCAAATGGGATTTAAGTGTTTTTTTGAAATTTTACCTGTAATCTCTCTCTGCCTCAGCTCCCAGACATAAACATTTCTCCCATTCTTGTCCTTTTAAACTGTAAAAGGACAAGGATTATCTCTTGGTATGTATTTGTACAGTGCCTAGCATAATAGGGCCTTGATCTCAGTTAGAGCCTCGAGATACTACTGCAGTGCAAATAACTTATAATAATGGAGTTACAGCAGAGCAAAAGTGGGTGTGTAAGTTACAGAAGGGTGTGAATGGGAAATAGTACTTTAACAGTATGATCCATATATGTATGGGATAGAAAAGGAAGGGCTAGTCTGACAAAAAATGTAATTTTAAGTGTTTGAGAAAGAGTTATTACATAGTATGAGCCCATCATGTTTTCCTCTATTTGGGAAAATGGCTGTCTGGACATTATTTAGTTCATGGCATCAAGAATTGTGGATCTGCAAATGTATGCAAGTCTTTGGAAGAAAGGGAGTCATCAGAATTTATTTTAAATGTTTGAACTAGTCTCCTGGACTGGCTGTCAGGTACTTTTTATAGATCTATTTCATAATGTATACTGTCCTCTCAATGCTCACAGATACCAACTCATTCAGGGATTTAAGGGATTCTGAATATATGAAAAAAGCATAGTGACATCAGCATATTTTCCCAGGGTTTCTAGTACTTGGAAAAGGCATCATTCATTTTTGATCTAGGACTATCTATTTCATAAGTGTTTCTAGACTTCTGCTGTATGGAAATTACATAACATAACTAACAATGTCCTGGATTTGTTTCCCCTTCTTATAATTTCAGTATCTATTGATATTTTCCATATATTAGGAAGTCTAGCTCATTGCTTGTTGATGTCATTACAGTTAATGCTTTAGGACACTAATTGAGCCTTTCAGAGTAGCAGCCATGTTAGTCTGTATTTGCAAAAAGAAAAGGAGTACTTGTGACACCTTAGAGACTAAATAAATTTGTTAGTCTCTAAGGTGCCACAAGTACTCCTTTTCTAATTGAGCCTTGAAGATGTTTGCATTTTCTCTGTAAGGAAACCTGTTGTTGGAGGGTATCTTTTTTTCCCCCAACGTCAAACCTGGATGGGTTTTATCCATTTTTGTTTCAGAAGTTAATTCGGAATATTAGTTAATAAGGGACCTAATACTCAAACTTCGCATTTCTAAAGCACCTTCCAGCCCAGGATCTCAAAGCACCTTGATAACTGTTAAGGAAAAGCTCACAACACCTCCATGATATAGGCAAGGAGTATCACAGCTGCACAGAATACTTCTTATTTATGTCTTTGATACTACAGAATCAGAGAGCACCTTCTGCTGAATCAGCGACATCGCCTCCTGTAGCTTTAGCATCCTTGGGCATATTGAACATGGCACAGAGCCTAAGGCAACATTCTTTAAACCAGCCTCTCAGACTGCAAGTCTATGATGTAACTGCCGTGTAAAATCATATTTGCTGTGTTACAAAGGGTTTGCTGCATTTCACTTGTTCCCTGTCTCAAATGGGCAAGAAGTGCCAGACCTTGTGGACTATATGAAATAACTGCACAGCTGGAACTTTCAGTGTCCATTTGGATTTCTCTTTTCATAACGAACATTTTCTGTACAGAGAATCTGACCTCTCCCCCCCACCCCCACCCCCCAGTGTACCTCTCTCTTCTTGGTTGAGACAACAAGCTCCAGGAAGGACTGGTCTTCACCCCAGGAGTCAATTTCTGTGAGGTTATAGAGGACAGAAGTCACAGGGCCAAAAGTCCATAGTGTGTGCTTTCGTTTCTGCATGAGGTGCTGAAACATCTGAGGAGTAAGGAAAGGGATGGTGTGGAATCAGTCAATGCCCAAGAATTCATGCAACTTAGAGTACAATATGCCAAACTGGTTAAAACAAGTTCTGCACTAAAATTTGGCACTGGGTCTTTTTGCAGTTTTCATATCTTGCAAAGGTTTGCTTTTCTGTGACATTGACAAAATGGCTGTTGCTGCATTAACAAACTCTACATCCAGCCATCTGCCGCACACAAAGTGCTGAAGCCTCCTCTAGCTCAGGTGTCATTTTTAGCACCTTCAAGCAAAAACAAAATCACAAAAAAGGCAATTTTGGGGATGAAACAAGCTCATTTGTAAGAAAGTGTTTTTTAAAAATTAACCCGTCTTCCCCACAAGTTCAAACAGTTTCATCTTTTGTCACAAATATTTCACACAGATCCAACTAGGGCGACACAGGGGGCTGCTATTCTGGAAGACATCAATGAACACTCAGCCTAATACCTTGCCTACAGTGGTGGCCAATAACAAATACTCTGGAGAGAGGCATTAAGCCCCAATATTTACATATCTGTATTTTCAAGTATCTAGAAATGCAATATTATGGCGGGAGGGGAGGAATTTCTTCTTGATCCTCAGATGATGATCAATTCATGCCTTGTAGTAGAAGGATTAGCCTAACCAGCTGGTGTAAATTAGCCTAACTCCATTAACTTGAGCTGAGAACCTGATTCTCAGTTCTTATTTGTATACGTGTCTAATCTAGCATTGAGCCGGTATCACCGAATTGAGATCTAGATCTGAATTTCATCCAAACTGGCCTTATCTGTTTGAAATTTACTAAGATATCTGACTGAATGCCATCTTGTGGCCATGGATTCCACAGCTTAATTACATGCTGGTCGCAAAAAAAATTCCCTTTACTCTGTTTTAAAGGCAACCTGGTAAGGCGGGGGAGTGTTCTTGTCCTATATTGGTACATAAAAAGAGTCCTGACATTTTTGTGTGTGTTTGTTTAGGGGAAAGTCTGGATGATTTCCCACCATTTTGTTTTTATTAGGGCTGTCAATTAATCACAGTTAACTCATGCAATTAACCAAAAAATTATAATCATGATTTAAAAAATTAAGTGTGATTAATTGCACTGTTAAACAATAGAATACAAATTGAAATTTATTAAATATTTTGGATGTTTTTCTACATTTTCAAATATATTGATTTCTATAACAACACAGAATAGTGTACAATGCTCATTTTATATTATTATTTTTATTACAAATATTTGCACTGTAAAAATGATAAACAAAAGAAATAGTATTCTTCAATTCATACAAGTACTGTAGTGCAATCTCTTTATCGTGAAAGTGTAACTTACAAATGTAGATTTTTTTTTTGGTTACATAACTGCGCTCAAAAACAAAACAATGTAAAACTTTAGAGACAACAAGTCCACTCAGGCCTACTTTTTGTTCAGCCAATCGCTAAGACAAACAAGATTGTTTACATTTACAGGAGATAATGCTGCTTGCTTCTTATTTACAATGTCACCTGAAAGTGAGAACAGGCGTTCGCATGGCACTTTTGTAGCCGACTTTGCAAGGTATTTATATGCCAGATATGCTAAACATTCGTATGCCCCTTCATGCTTTGGCCACCTTTCCAGAAGACATGCTTCCATGCAGATGATGCTCATTAAAAAAATAATGTGTTAATTAAATTTGTGACTGAACTCCTTGGGGGAGAATTGTATGTCCCTGCTCTGTTTTACCCACATTCTGCCATATATTTCATGTTATAGCAGTCTCGACTCCTGACCCAGCACATGTTCATTTTAAGAACACTTTCACAGCAGATTTGACAGAATGCAAAGAAGGTACCGATGTGAGATTTCTAAAGATAGCTACAGCACTCGACCCAAGGTTTAAGAATCTGAAGTGCCTTCCCAAATCTGAGAGGGACAAGGTATGGAACATGCTTTCAGAAGTCTTAAAAGAGCAACACTCAGATGCAGAAACTACAGAACTCGAACCACCAAAAAAGAAAATAAAGCTTCTGCTGACTCAGATGGTGAAAATGAGCATGTATTGGTCCACTCTGCTTTGCATCATTATTGAGCAGAACCCATCATCAGCATGGACGCATGTCCTCTGGAATGGTGGTCGAAGCATGAAGGGACATATGAATCTTTAGCGCATATGGCTTGTAAATACCTTGCAACGCCAGCTAGAACAGTGCCATGTGAATGCCTGTTCTCACTTTCAGGTGACGTAAACAAGAAGTGGGCAGCATTATCTCCTGCAAATTATAACCAAACTTGTTTGTCTGAGCTATTGGCTGAAGTAAGACTGGGTGGGTTTGTAGGCTCTAAAGTTTCACATTGTTTTATTTTTGAATGCAGGGGTTTTTTTTACATATAATTCTACATTTGTAAGTTCAACATTCAAGATAAAGAGATTGCACTACAGTACTTGTATTAACTGAATTGAAAAATATTATTTGTTTTGTTTTTTACAGTGCAAATATTTGTAATAAAAATAATAATATCAAGTGAGCACTGTACACTTTGTATTCTGTGCTATAATTGAAATCAATATATTTAAAAATGAAGAAAACATCCAAAATATTTAAATAAATGGTATTCTATTATTGTTTAACAGTGCTAATTTTTTAATCACTTGAGAGCCCTAGTTTTTATATTAGAAATTCAGTTCTTGTCTACACTGTTTTTCTTGGAAGATTGTGGCTGACTGGAGAACTGCTAAATGTATGGCATCAAGAGTAATGAAGGCAAGGTAACGGAGAGCGGTTCCCTGGTCCTCCATGTCTGTGAAGATCCACAGCAAAGGAAGAAAGACAAGACTTGATATTCCTTTTCTACACAATGAATAGGCTACCTTGATGCCAGTCGCCTTAGACAGAGAACACTTGAGCTACCCATTTCTGAAAGCCTTCTTCTGTGAAGAGCTGTTTTGTGAATGAACTTACCACAGTGTTGCCTTCCACTCCAGCCAGTTTGAATGGAGTGAGCCCCTCACTGTTTGGAATTGAGTCCAGGGTTCCCAGACTCCCATCACTCTTGTCATAGGAGAGAAGCAGATTGTACATTTGGCAGGCAAAAGTCTTGTTGGGCTGGAGAACAAGGATGTGGAGAACAGTGTTCCCTATGGAGGAAGCAATGCAGGAACCAGAGACATGATACAGACTAGAAAAGCTGATGTGCATTAAAAATAATTCTTGATTAACAAAACTAAGGAGCATATCATTGATTGATAACATTAACATCTTCTTACATTTCCCTAGCACCCTCCATACCAGAGACTGCACGTGGAGTAAAGTAACTGCTCAGTGTGTGTAAAAGTGGCAGAACCTGGCCATATGCAAGTCACTTGGCCCATGAAGAACTCTTACCCAGAGAGTCTTGTGCTCTGATGTCAGCTCCATTTTCAATGAGCAACCGCACGATCTCCTCACTCCCCATGCAGGCAGCAAATGATAGAACATGCTCCCCTGAAGAGGAAGCAACAAAGGGAAAATACAGCTCAGACCACAAGGAAATAAGCACACAAGCCAGACGGAGACATGTATGGGAATCTATTCATGCTGATCAGTCTGAGCTTGGGAAGGGAAGAGAGTTACCCAGAAGTTCAATAAATCCCACCCCTCAAAAAAGTCATACTACTGAGTGAAACACATTCTCCCCTGCCCCCAACCCCCCCACCATATATGACAGAATGGGTCACAGCTAGGGGAGACCTAGGCTCTTAGAAAGGACACCATTTAGCTAGTTGACAGGTGAGAGAATTGCTGCTATGCTGCTAGGATGATTTGTGTTTAAAATGAATTGGCGTGCCTGGTAAAAACTGTGTAACTGACAGCCCTGGAGAGCAGAGCCCTGTATTTATCTAGAGTGGATATAGGCAGCATGGGCAGCATGGGCAGCATCAGTGCAAGCCTTCCCCACACTCCCTCCAACACCCAATCCGATAGTAAGAGAGAAGGAGAAGAAACCCAGTCTGTCCTGGGAGCTGCAGACAGGGACGTACCAAAGTAGATAAGGTTATGAGCACTGCGCCTGAAGAAGAGTCCAGTGGCCCGTGGGCTGGAGACATTGGCCCCCTTCTTGAGCAAAGCCTTCACCAGATTTACGTTCTGATTCACTGCAGCGATATGCAGAGCTGTCTGCCCTGCAACACACGTGCACCCAAATAAAACACATCCTCTGGGAAATCCACCTCCAGTCATTAAAGCAGAAATCAGTCATCTGCGCCCAGGTTTATTGTGTGTACATTGTGAAGTTTAATGCGCATGTGCCAGAAAGAATTCTGACACTTGCCAAGAAGATGCACAGGCTGCACATTTGAGATGTTTTCCTAGTGGAGACAGAAGAGACACTTGGGCAGCTTGAACAATGGCTTTCAGTGAGGCAGAGACGTGCCAGGCTCATCTGGCAAGTGAACTGAGAGCCCAAATGAAGACCCTGGTATTTCTCACAGGGAATGAATAGCAGGTTAAGCTGTGACTAGACAGGGACACCATCTTCAATTCTCAAGATGGAGATTGGGTAAAAAACCGTCTTTTTTTAAAAAAAGTATTTTGGAGAGGAACATTGTTGTTTTGAATCCTAGCTTGGCATTCCTGTTTCTGCAATTGCACTTATTCTTTCAGACCTGGCTCCATTTTCCTTCCCTATTTTTGAATCTGGCCATTCGAATCTTTAACAAAATTTCAGCTGTATATGCTTACTCTCACTATCTGCCTAGCTCTTGATGGTTTAGAACCCTTTCCCTGAATAGTTGTGCAAGGGGAGGAGTTAAACCCGGGATCACTGAGGACCAGATAACTGAACATCAAAAATCTAATATAGTATAAATAGCATGATAATCATTTTCCACATTCCATTGCACAGCCAGCTGATCCAACAGGGATCAGAGCCTGTCCTTTGTGTATCTGTGTGAGTGTTCCTATCCAGAGTTCAACCCCAGATTACACCAAACAGGAGACATTTGTGGACTTGTTTCACAATGCTGTAGTTTAGCAATACAGCAAAACACGAGATCTCTAACCCACTGTCCTCACTGGGTAATATTTATTTCCTGACCCTCCAGAGGGCTCCCAGTTCAGTCTCATGTCTTGGTGATGGTACCTTCATATAGCTCCGATGTCATCATCTCATTAATGAGTTCTGGAGCTGCCTCCATCAGAGCCTGAGCAGCCTCCATATTATCATACAAGGCAGCCACATGAAGAGCTGTTTCTCCTACTGCACCTGGAGAGAGTGGGAGAAGAATACAAGTCATCTAGTCATTCATATGTATAAGACAAAGCTGAGCACAGATTTCATATTAATGGTGGGAGCTTTTTGAGTGGAAGTGAAGTCTAGCGAATAGAGTGACTCAGGAAACCTGGGTTCTATTTCTGACGGCCACTGGCCTGCTGTGTGATCTTGACTTTCCCTCTCCAAGCTTCTGTTCCCATCCCATCCTTTGTCCTTCTTGTCTTGTAAGTTCTTTGGGGCAAGGATTATTTCTTACTATGTCGATGCAGTGACTAACACAATGGGCCTCTGATTTCAGTTGTGGCCTCTAGGCACTACTGTAATACAATAATATTCCAATGTGGAAGAGAGTTTCTCAAAGGTGATGGAAGAAGCATGGCTGGAGATATTTATTGCAGAGAACAGTCCTACAGTAGGCTGCGTAGGGCAAGGGAGAAGAGAGGCCTACACAAACTATTACCCAATAGGTCTTTTCCACCTCCAAGTTTCACAATACGAGCTGAATAGTTCTTTGATAGAATAATTGGGACTGAACTAGGAATTTTACTTTGAGGCAGTACTTAGGCAATTGGATTCCTCCTTTCCTCCTGCTCCAAAAGCCCAGGCCTTGGACACTCTCCTTCAGCTGTTAGCCGTAAAAGGGCTAAGGATATACAGTCAGGCAGTTCTGATACCACACACGGGAAGGTAGTGGTGTGCACATACACTGCAGTAGTGTCTTGGCTTCCCAAGGAAGAATGAAGAAACTAAGGACAAATAACCACAGACTCACACTGGTAGGGCCTGGATGTCTGTCATGGGTAGGGAGCAGGAAAGTAAGGGACAATTTACCTCTTTGATAGACATCGCAGGTGCCATCAGAGATCAGTTTCTTGATGGCCCGGAGATTGTTCTCCTTGGCAGCCTGGAGAAGTGGAGACTCCCATATTCTGCAACCAAGAAAAAACAAATAGATGTTAAAAACCACAATTTCACCCATTTCTCTCTGACCTAGAATTTAATTCTTCAAGATCAACATGGCTTTCCGGAACCAGTAGCAACCCTCAAGCTTAGCACCTTCCCTGATAGGTAAGTGCTTGTTATGCATTGGTGCTACTCTTTGAATTTCCTCCCCTGTACAAAAAGAAAAACAACAACACTGCGATAGAGAAACAGAGCTCAATAAAAGAACAAGAACTGGGAAATCATCAACTCTTACTGCATTGACATGAGACCACATGGTGGCAGCAGAGGGAAAGAGATGAGAAAGGGTCAGTTATGCTTTGGAATTTCTAGATTGTTACCCACATTTAAAACAGATAGTGTGTTTGAAAGCGTGTCAGTGAAAGAGGCTCAGAGACTGCATTGCCAGTCATTAGAGACCTTTGCTATCAGTAGTCCAGGTAGCTTGGGAGCAAAAAAGTCAGCAACTATTTTATTTCAGGGATCACTATACAAATGGTGTCTCTTCACTTGGAAACCTAAATTGTCACCATGATGGGTAGGAAGGAAAAGGAGATAAAAGGGAAAATCCCCTCATCAACACCCCAAAGCTCCAGAGGCACAATTAATGGACTAAGAGCTAAACGGTAATCTCATGCTGTATGAGAGCTAAAGACCCAAATCTTAAGATGAACAATCTTTCCCCTGTTGCTGAAGGGAATTATGGAAGTTATGGAGCACTGAAATTGTGCAGCCAGGGTTGATGCCAGCTATGGGAAACTGAGCTGGTAAAGCATGTGCCATCAAACAAGCTTCAGACAAAATGGAACAATTCTAAGAGAAGCATGTCCTTGGCTGGTTTTACCCACACCACAGGGTCTTGATTATTTCAACAGATTTGTTTGGGTTGACTAAGAACTTTCATCCACACAGGGCCCTGGGTTTCACCTATGGCAGGATCCCATGAAGAGATCAATCTCCTGAACTCCACAGAGCCTTGCCAAGAGAGTGCCGTCAACTCCCACAAGTCTTGCAATATTTGGTTCTTTTCTTATAGTGCCAGCTCCATATGATGATGTGAAATTCTCAGCATTCAATTTTAAAGCAGCAAGTTTCTAGCCCACATGGTTGCAGGGAAGAGTTTAAAATATGACCCAAGTGTCCCCTAAAGGTTCAAAATCCAGGCGGCAAAGAAAAAGAACCCCAAATGTATTATTTTTAAAAATCTCATAATTTTTAAGCTGGTCTCAGGATTTTTGGGTGCCTGGCTCATGATTTTTGAACTGGTGGGGGGATGCTGCAGGCCCAGTCTGCCAACTGCTATTGCTGTTTTCACATACAGTAGCTCACTGATGATTCAAGATGAGGAGCACCATCAATCTGATCCAGTACAGCCGGAGGTGGGATGCTGGCCTAGATGGACCAATGGTCTTAGGTCTTATGGCAACACCTACATTCAATAATTAGCAAACATGGTAAGAAACATTCTGAGAAACAAGCAAAAGGGGAAATATGCTCAGTGAGTTAGCCAGTAGTAACTGAAAGCCCCACCAGACCCAAGTGTGGATGGCTGCCAGGCCAGCATTCTTCCAAGGCAGAATGGCTGCCCTAATTGGAGTTGCTGCACATACTCTCAGTGTGAGGAATGATTCATGGTACAGCCTCTCCCGCCACAGAGGGCTGGGGAAATTCCACAGGCCACCCCTTGAAGTCTGCCTGTGTCCCTCCAACCTGAGTATAAGAAGCGGCTGGCTCTATCCAGCCTTGGGAATCTCAGTAGAAAGGGGTCAAGGATAGTCAACAGGAGTGTTACCTTTAACCCTACAATGTGGGCTTCAGCCTCTGGAGGAGGGGCAGGAAGCCTTGTGACAGAGACAGGCTAGAGCTCAGGCCCATTTGTAAGGAAGAAGTATCCGGTTTCCCAGGGGGATTAAGGAGCCCTGAGACTGAAGGGTTAATGATCACAGTTTTCTGGATAATAAATGAAAGAAGCACACACAGAGAAATACAAATGCATACAGAGGACTAGAAGGAGCTGGTCTCCCCTCACCCAGTCACTTCCCAAGCCCTTTGCAAGCTCCCTTCTCCACCCCACCCCACCTGCAGAGTTTTAAATTTAACTTTTCACTAGATGGGACTGAAGATTATACCAAATTATTACATTGTCAGATGTCTCCTGGGTCTAAAAAAATAACACACCCAAACCCTTCACACTGTGATGAAGTTTGGATGAGAATTGAAACTGTCATGCCTCCATATAGCAGGCCCAAACAAGAAACTAGTATCATCAAACCCCAAGTGTTCAAAATTCATACATCAGACATCCAGAAAATCATGATTATTTTAAAGACTAATTTTGGATTTTTTTTTTTTGCTTCCCAGTTTCTGAGCCTTTGAGGTACACTCAGAACATGTGTTTTTATTTCCTCAACCACAAGGCCTAGAAACTTACTTAAAAAATAAAAAAAATAAAAAAAAATTGAGTTTGTCAGAGTCACTTGACTCCAAGACCTGGAGTTTTAAGACAAAAGACCAAGTATCACTAAACTCATGATGACATTGTGAGATCTGGCAACACTGATAATGAAATCCCCATTGGGTAAATTCCAATTTAAATCTGAGTCTGGATCCAAACTCTGTAACTTTGTCTGATCTCTACACTCGTGTAATATATTCATTACACTTCTTCCGATTTACCTAAAAGAGGCCTTAGGCCATGTTGTATCTCATTTACACTGGTGTACTAGTGAGAATAAGTGCAACTGATGACTGTGGAGTTACTCCAGAGTCATGCTGATGTGAGAGCAGAATCCAGCCTCTTTTGTCTCTTATATGGCACTGGTGCTTCTTTGTCTCTTTTCATAATCTAGCCACTGTTGGTGGAGATCCTTGTAACCTGAAACTCAAAATGAAAGCAAGATGGCACAAACTCAAAATCATAAAGTTTGGGACAATTCTAAAGTTACCTCCCAAGTCTCTTACACATGGTTTACTATTTAGCTCTATGGTTTCTGTGGGTTCAGGGCTCTGTTCGTATGAAAGGTGCTGCACAAAACAAAAGGTGCTTTGCATTGTTAATAGAACTGGTGGAATTTGTCAGAACACATTATCCAATGAGTTTACCCCTTTTCTGTTTGTGAATCATACAATACCCAGCCCTGGTTTCTGCGAATCGGTGGTTTATGGGAACAAATTTCAGTCTATGTAGTGTTTGCATATAGTTCTCTTTAACTCTTCACTATTCATGAGGACCCTCTAGTAGGTACTCCACAGAGGTTAACCAACTACTAATGTTAGCATCTAGCAAAACTTCTTCTTTAGTTTAAGTAGTTCTATCGCTCCTGATGGCCCATGGTGGGGCATTACAAACTGGCCAATGAGTTACATACTGTTAAGTCTTGTGGTATCATTTCCACTCCCTGATGGGATGACCAAACCATTTTAAATACAGAAATAGCTGAGAATGAACTATGCACTTTCTGGGATGAATTTCTGGATTCTAACATTCTTGAAACATTTGGGACTCAAGAAGATATTCACCAATACACTCAGTCACCGGACTACTTATGAATAATACAGCCCATTGAATCATAATGAAAAGAAGTAGCCTTGTTTATTCACAAAAATCACCTTGCAACCTGCTCTGATTATTAGCATGGGCAGTCCCAGAGATAAGAAGTAGCACACAGCCAAGGTCTCTCAACAGCAATCCATTGAATGAAGAACTGATATGCAAATCCACACCACACCATTACCAGGGAACTTGCAAGGAAACTAATGTTTCAAGTTGGAGACATTGTAAAGTGTAAAAATCAGATTTCTTTTCTTGATGCAATTTTTTATTTCAGTCTCTCTGTTGCTAGTACCACTTTAGAGCCCTGAAACTAAAAGCTCTTTTTAAATCCACTTTTTCATTCTCTCATCTAGTCACACCTAGAATGTGACATTGAATTTTGAGTATCTCTGTGCCAGAAGGATGTCAACAAACTGGAGGGAATTCAGAGAAGAAAGAAAAATCAGGAAACATTAGAAGAATAAGTGGAAAAAATAGTCTGATTAAGTCACAACTAAGAAGGGTGTGGGGGGGGGATGTAACTACCTATGCATATTTGATGGCTGCAAACAGCAAGGAGGGGAGGAATTGAGTACAGATAGGACTTGGAATAAAGTGGTTAAAGTGAAAAAAGGGGTGTGTTTCCTACTGAATATCAGGAAATATTTCCTGTCACTGAGGAAGCAGTGTGAGCCTCATTGCCTGAGTTATTGAAAACAAGGATGAAGTTTGGATGGAGAACAAGGATGGAGAACAGACTATAGGGAACAATCCTGAATAAGCCAGGGAGCGTTAAAGTGTGATCTTGTAAGTGTCTTTTTGACCCCTAGCAAAGGTATACAACCCCTAGCACAGGGGTTCTCAAACTGGGGGTCGGGACCCCTCAGGGGGTTGTGAGGTTATTACTTGGGGGGTCGAGAGCTATCAGCCTCCATTCCAAACCCCACTTTGCCTTCAGCATTTATAATGGTGTTAAGAAGTGTATGCAAATATGCAATATATAAAAAGGTGTTTTTAATTTGTAAGGGGGGGGGGTCGCACTCGGATGCTTGCTGTGTGGAGCTGCCCTTACGCTCCACAAGGAACTGAGAGAACTGCAGCCCAGGTTTGAATTGAAGATGCATGATACCACGCAAGCCGAACATAACACGTATTGTATGCATTAGTTTTAGTTATTATTTTTCCCTTTCAGTGTTTAAAATAAAACTGTATGTGCCCAATTCTGTGCACTCAGCACCTATTCCATAGATTTAAAAATCACAAAAGCAGGCCAACGTCTGCCCATAAATACATCCACCACAGGTTACACCTTTCTTACAGAAGAGAGGAAAAAATGGGATTTGAATCATGCCCAGAAGGCTAACAGATCTGGGCTCTGGTGGGCCAAGGTAAGGACGAGTTGCAAAGCAGAGGACCCCTTGCAGAGAACAATCTTCCAGTGACTCTGTCTCACTTCTACTGAGGGAATTCCAGCTTGAGTCCCTCAGCTGATATCAACTGTGGCAGTGTGTCACAGGGTGGGAGAGAGTCTCTCAGGTATACTTGCATCTGTGCACCTGAACCTTTGTAGACTGGCAATTTCTCTATGCAAAGGATATTTTACACTGCTAGGTAAAAGAGGCTATCATAAAAACATACTGAACAAAAATATCTATGATTCATGAGTTTATGAAACTGATCAATAGGGCTTTAACTGGGATGGCTAGTTTTAGCATGCAACAATGCATGAATGAGGTCTCAGATAACCCCTTGCACATTGAGCAAATGCTGTGTTCAATTATGATTATGCTTGACCTGCTTCAAACTTTGAAGCATGATGTTCTGGGAATTTACAAATATCTGTGTATTTTTTAAATGCTTTTCCAGCTTTAGCCAATGGTTATGGACAAAATAACAGAAAGCTATGGGCTTTTTAATAATGATATCTACTGCTTCTCACATCTGCCTTGTATACCTTGCTGTGTGAAAGGGGTCACCAGTACAAAAGTTTGAGAACCACTGCCCTAGCAAATATTCAGTTACAGGAATGCTCTGTTTAGCCTACTTGTATGTTGTTGCTTAAAGCAGGTGGACTAGAATCAACTGCAGGAGAAGGGAGGATTGGGCAACAGACTGTTCTGGGAGGGCATGGACGCAGATGAGCTTTTGTAGCACCTTTCATACAAGGATCTTGTATACCCCTTGCAAACTACTAATGAAGCCTCTGAGAGACAGCCAAGTATTAGCAGCAAAGTGTCCTGGGGCACCTTATAGACTAACAGATGTACTGGAGCATAAGCTTTCGTAGGTGCATGTAGTGGAAATTTCCAGAGGCAGGTATAAATATGCAAGCAAGAATCAGGCTAGGGATAACAAGGTTAGTTCAGCCAGGGAGGATGAGGCCCTTTTCTAGCAGTTGAGGTGTGAACACCAAGGGAGGAGAAACTGCTTTTGTCGTTGGCTAGCCATTCACAGTCTTTGTTTACCCCTGAGCTGATAGTGTCAAATTTGCAAATGAACTAAAGCTCAGCAGTTTCTTCTCGGCCAAGTATTAATTATTATCCTCATTTTATAGAGATTAGGCCAATTTTTTTCAAAAATACCCCCTAATTTTAGGGGTCTTGAGTTGGGCACCAGATCAGTGGCCACTTTTCAAAATGTGGACTTACCCACAGGAAAATCAGTGGCTCAGCCAGGACTAGAACCTAGGAACCTTGACTCCTAATTCCCTGCTGTAACCACTGAATTATACTATCTCAACCTACATACTTGCTCCACATGCATCCTCATTTAATTTTCTGGCACCTAACAGGGGAAATTGGCTGTCATCCAAACCATATAATTATAACTATGAACCAGACTTTTATAAGCTACTGCAGTGTTCCAAGTATGTAAATATCAGGAAAGGGGTGAACCAGTTCAGATAATGTGAGAAACAAACCAAAAAAAGTCACAAAATCTTGGGCCAGTTGAAAATATTAATTGTTTTTGGAATATTTTAAATGCTAACTAATTGTTAATCCCTGTTTCACTGAGCTGCCTCCTCTGGCTCCACTTTACATGACTGGAAGACAGGTCTGACCAGTGGCAAGAACAGGGAATTTCACAAAGGGAAATCAGATCCTGCCCAGGATTTCTAGCCTGCTTGCCCAGTCTCCAGAGGTTTGGAAACGCCGAGGAAATTGAGGGTGCCTCCTTCGAGCTGCAGAGACTTGTCTTTAATTAATGAACACCCCTTTATAAGACTGGATTAGGAGGGTCCCATAAACTATAAGAAAGCACAACCCCACCACACTACAATGTAGTGTGGGCAATGAGGAAGATTTTGAAACTTAAACTGGACTCCTTGTAGTAAGCGAAGAATGTGGCTGTTTGCAGGTACTCCTTGAGCCTGTGTCCTGTGTATCAAGGCTGTGCAGTATTTATTAGATATAATTATTAGTAAATGACTCAGTAATATGTTGCAGAAGTCACACTTTGTTTTTCATCAGCTGGATCGGGTAAAGTAAGGAGCAGGGGAAAACCCAACAGGAAACAGTGAGGATGGGAGCATGTGGGTCAACTACTGACTGGGAGAGTCACTATATCCTCCTAATAGAAATGGTTCCAAACATGGGATTTCACAAACATCTTCTGCTAAGGCCCAAGAAGGGGTGGCTTCCCTCTGTACTGACAGCTTCTTAGCCAGTTCTTTAAAGAGTCTGCAAGCTGAACCCTGGCTGACAGGATAAGGAGGGAAAGGATATGGGCCCAAATCATCCCTAAGATAACCCCATAGAATTCAATGCAATTTACCCCAGGGGAATTTGGCTTTATGGGATTTTTTTGAAAATAAAGAATTTATATTTGCAAAGCCAGTGTATTGATTGAAATGAAACAAACCAGCTAGTATGTAGTCAGGGGTTTTACATCTGAGACTGGGCTCAGCACAAGGACATGAGACTAGTCCGAAGGGTGAAATCTGAAAAGAGAAGCAGCAAGGGCAGAGAGAGATCCCTGATGCTGGATCCACCCCAAACTCCTGCTGTACCTCTGAAAGCTGCAGATTAAGCCTCAGACAGAATCTTGAAACCTACCAACCTTTACTCCCTGGTCCTGTGGTAGCATGTAATACCATGGCACAGCTCTAACATAAACAGGGTTAACACGCATATTCAGAAGTAGCCCACTGGCCCAAGCTTCACTCCTCTGCACCTATGGTCCCCAGCACAGCCATGAGAGCAGAAGCAGCTCAGCACTATGGAATCACCAACAAACATCCCTCCCCCTCCTCCCTGCTACCACCAGACTCCCTCCTCCTCTTGTCCAGCAGCGTGTAGCCTTCAGGTGAGTTATAGAATGATAAAAAAGGCAAAAAATATGAAAAGGAGCAAAACTGCTTTTCAATTAGAAAGCCAAGATGAGAAGGGAAAGAACGGAGTGAAAAGGACAGAAAATGAATGGGTAATCATTTGGGGTATGGAGAGATGGGACTACGGGATGGGGAACCCAAACTTCAATGCTTTGGAACAGGGGCTTCCAGGAAAAAGACTTGGAACTGTGTGTGTGTGTGGGTAGGTGGGTGAGAGAGAGAGAGAGAGAGAGAGAGAGAGAACTGCCAACTGCATGTCAGACCCAATTCTGATGTGAACAGAGATTCTCCTGTAGTTCAAGTGCTTGTGCTTTTGGGCAGGAGGCCAAGAATCCATGTTTTATCCCTGATGTCACTTGTAAGCACCAAAAAGCCATAGTGTTCCAGCACAGTGACAAATGTGAAGTCTTAGGTGGCCTCAGGTTTGTTACAATAAGTATGTTAGGTATTTCTAAGGTGCCTATCAGCATGAATATGTGAAAACAAAGTGTAGCAATAAAACTCAGATTAAATAAAACTCATTGTGTTTCTGAGTTACTAATTACAGATACTTACAGACAAGAAATTGCAAATCCAGGCTCCCCCCCTTTGAAGGTTAAACTACTCACCCGGCTTGCAAACAGAAACTCCTCCTGGGGGATAGTATCCAGTCAGGAACCACATCCCAGGACTCCTCCACTAGGGGACCTAAGGTGTTTACTGAGAGACTAAAACTGCACCAGCAATTCATCATTTATACATTCACCAAGACAATAGCAAGTTTAAATTGTTCTCTGAAACTTATCTCCCATCCTGCAACACAAACCTTAACCCCCTCAGTAAGAACCAGCTAGTCCTGAATCACAGGATCCACACAGCTTCCTTGCAGGTCTTCTTCATTAACCTTACCACTCAGTCCTAGATCAGACCCACTCCCCTGACAGCTGCTTGTGGCGGAGAAGCACTTCCACTCCTTTCCCAGAGAAAACATGAAGGCCAAGATTTTAAAAATTTGGCTGCATAGAGCTAAGCTCCTAAATCCATATTTATTTAGATTAAAAAAAAAAAGAGAGAGGACTGATGTTCACAGGTGTGGAGCACACAACAACTCCCACTGACTTCAGCGAGGGCTGCTTGCACAGCACCTTTGAAAATCAGGTCACTTATTTACTACTTCTGAAAATCTTGGCCTACTGTTTTCATTGGGGTGCAGACACAGGAGATGTAAGAAGAGAGGTGCCTATCACAAAGCCTGTAGGTGGAGTGACAGGCCATTTGTTTGTGTTCTGCAAACACTGTGACTGACTTCAGGGGAATGGAGCTCAAGGGGCCAAGCATGTAGCTCTATCTCCACGGCACATTTAGGCCTTAAGTCGCTGATCATTTCGCTTAGGCCAATGAAATGCTAAGGGCTGATACTAATTTTCAGACACTGTGGACTAGCGGCTAGAGCACTGGAGTGGTACTCAAGAAACCTGGGTTCCATTCCTGGCTTTGTTGGTGACCTTAGGCCAGTCATGTGCATCAGTTTCTCACTCGCTAAAACATTACCAACTTCCTTTGTAAATGGCATTGAGAATTACAGATGAAAAATGCTATTATTATTGTTGCCACCAGCCAAGGGCAGATTGGATCCATTGATTTAGAGGCATTTGTGTATGCCTTCACAAATCCTGAGCCATCCAATCTCATGGCATAAAGCTGAGTTTATTTCATACAGCTATGACACTGAGTACACTGTAATTAAAGTACTTCAAATGGAAAAAAACCTGCATGGATGAGACTAAAGAGTCACACAATTCTCTCTTCCCCTTCCCCCCTCCCCCCCTCCAATAAACCAAGGCAAATATGTGGCATTACCAAGATATGTTGATGTAAACTTTTTATTGGCACTACTTCAGAATGACCTGCATAGCTCTCTGCAAGTTAGGTAGGTTGTCCCAAAACTCATGTCAACAGAATCTTTATAACACCCCATGCTATTTACATGTAATTATAATAATGCCTTTAATTCCTTTTGTGCCTTGTAACAGATGATCTCAAAGTCCTTTTACACACATTAATTAATTAAGCCTTACAATATTTCATGAGGTAAAATAGGCATTACTGTTCCTATGGCACAGATGGGGCAAATGGGAAGCGTGCAGAGGTGAAATGATTTTCCCAGCCAAAGTCATGTAGTGAGTCGGTAGAAGAAATGGAAAGAAAACCCAGTTGTCCTGGTTCCCAGTCACCCGCTTGCTCTAATTCCTAGTCTGCACTGTATACCCAAGTTTTATGTATTGGAATTTTTTGGGGGTGTTCAGTGGAATTCTTTTATGGCATAGTTTCTATAATCAGATTCCAGAGATTGTGTATAAATGTATTACTTATCTTGGAGAAAGCCAGCTAAGATTAAATAAATACTGCTGCTATTCTTGGAATATTGTACCAAGTTCCTGTAGGTGTGTGATTCCCCTTAGATTGCCACCCCCTTTGAATTATCTGAGACTAAAGAGTCACATAACCACCCTCCCCAGTAAACTAAGGCAAATATGTACATTACCAAGATACGTGATGGTGTAGAGGGGTATAAACTTCATATTGCAACTACTTCAGAATGACCTGCATATCTCTCTGCAAGTTATGCAGGTTGTCCCAAACTCATGGCAATAGAATCTTTATAATACCCCATGCCATTTACATGTAATTATAATTATACTTTTAATTTCTAGTGTGCTTTTTAACTGATGATCTCAAAGTCTTTTCACACACATAAATTAATTAAGCCTCACAATGTCCCATGAGGTAAAATAGGTATTATTTTAATACGAATTATTTTTAGTTCCTAGCTCGCTAAAATCCCAGGCTAAATGTTACTTTTTATCAGTTCTCCTTTTTCGCCTTTACCATGTCCCATCAGTTGGGATTGGAGACTTTTGTTCTTAATCTCCAAACATTCTTGTTAAGTACTTGTTCCAAACTGACACCAACCTTCTTCACGCCCTCCTTCAGCTTCTCAAACCATCTTTTTCTAGGTCTTCCTCATGGTCTTTGTCCCATGACTACAGGTTCTTGTACTATCTGGCCAACATATCTCAGATTTCATTGTTTCACAGACCCAATCATCTCTATTGATACTCCCTCAGTTTTTCCATGATGGGACCTATCTGCATTATGGCTCATACTGTTTTGTTGCATAGACTATCTTGTCCGGTGTCCACCTGAGCATTGTCATTTTGGGAGTGTGAAGTAGTTGTTTTTCTCTCTTGCTCATTGGCCAGTACTCTGACCCGTACATACAGGCACCATCAGAACAATTTTCTAGGAACTCTGTCATAAGCCTTCTCTAAATCCACAAACACTCAATGCAGCTCCATGTATTTCTCCCTGTCCGCCTCTTGCACTATTCGGGATGCAAACACTGCAACCATTATTAACTTTCTCAGCATAAACCCAAATTGACCCCCCTCCATAATTCTTAACGTGATCATAGAATATCACGGTCGGAAGGGACCTCAGGAGGTCATCTAATCCAACCCCCTGCACAAAGCAGGACCAATCCACAATTTTTGCCCCAATCCCTAAATGGCCCCCTCAAGGATTGAACTCAGAACCCTGGGTTTAGCAGACCAATGCTCAAAACACTGAGCTATCCCTCCCCCTAAGGTTGAAAAGTTAAGGTGATGGGCTGGTAATTGCTGCATTCTTGCACATCTCCTTTATACTGGCTTTTTATAAGCTAATACACCGAAATCCTATGCAAATTTCAGAGTTCAATTACACAGATAACCTCACAGAGTTGACACATGGATGAGAGATGCCAAGTTCCCAGCATCCCATGCCCACTTGCATGCTGTTCAGGGGAGGAAATGCTGCTTAGCAATAAAGGAATGGTAGGGGAGAGGAAAATTGAACTCAAAGACCCTTCTTTCTCAGTGTGAAATGCTGTCATGTTTGCTACACTCTGATACTCCTGTGGGAACTGTTATATAATGCAAGATTAAGCTCTGGAAATAGCACAATAAGATTCAAAGAAGGATGGACACACATGAGAAATTACTACTGCTATCAATCCCTCTGCTTTGTAAACTGGAAGAGATCAGGAAGAAATTCTGTAATTGTCCCATCATACAAATATTACACAACAAGGCAAATTATAAAATCAGCTGCTATCCAAGATAGGATTGTGGACTAGACAGACAAATAGAGCCAAATTCTGCACTAGTTTCAGCACTGATTATAATGGGATAGTCTGGAGTGAAAGGAAAAGGAGAAATATTGTTGTCTATCCAGTATGTGTTTTCTATTGTAGTAGTAGAACAAGTTAATCAAGAATGGTCCACTGAGACTGCAAAAACAAAATTACACAATTGCAGTGCAAGCCTCACCGGCTTACACTAGTTTTTTCCCAAAAACTTGGAGCAGTGAAGAATTTCTACGGACAGTTCAACGAGTAAGTCACCAAACCAGAAGTTTCCCTTCTATTTCTGCCTAAACATGGATTACAAAACTCAAATCCACAAAGCAGCCTCCATCTCCTTGTAAAACATTCCCTCCTTCTCCCCAAAAGAAGGGGTTAGATATATTTGGAGAGAAAAAGATAATAGAAATGCACTGGACAGAGCTGTTATTGAAAGGACTGGGTAGGTTTATATATTGTTCCTATTTCTGAGAGAGAATTTCGACAGGCTAGTATGATTTAAAACTTTTCTACCTTTAAAAGCATTTTCTCTCTCTTTTGTAATATTACCTCTCTGTAATATTTTGTATTAAAGGCTTGATCAAATTCAGTGGCACCTTATTCAGAAGCGAGAAGATTAAGCTCTAAGGGCCATCTTTTTGTTCTCTGATTGTACAGTGCTTAGCACGTGGGGTCTTGCTATTTTAATACAAATAATAATAAAATAATAACAATAACAATAATGAGAGAGAATAAAGGTTTAAAGATAAGACTCAGGGCTTCTCTCCATGGGGAAAGTGACTAGCAGAACTCTAGTGGTATAAACATACTGCATCTACTATAGCTATTCAATAGCTATGCTGGTATAACTCCCTGTGGGGACTTTATGCCATCTTTGCTTATATTGCTTCCAAAGTGGCATAAGCTGTATAGAAGGGGTATTGGAAAGGAAGGTATGTCCACATCCCCCCACAACTATCAAGTGTGTGCATTTGGGAAGGGATAAGCTAAAGGGCTGTTTGGATCTCTATGAACATTCAGAAAATATGTATGAAGAGGGCTTTCATAAGCAACTATGAAAAACAAGCTCTCTGAAGATCTCAGAGATCTCTAAGTGAACGTGTGCAACACATCAGCCTAAAGACTGTCACCTCTATAAAGGTCTGTTATACAAACATTCCACAGCACCACAAACTGAGCGTGCACAGCATACACTTCACACAACAAGCGGCAATGTCCGCAGCAAAGGGCTTGATCCAACACTTATTAAGGTGATGGGTAATATACTTCATACAGACAGAAGCTCTGAGCACCTATAACTCCCCCTGAGAGGAAGATTAAGCCCATTGCTGCTCTGCACCTTGGGTAGTCACCTATGCCTGTGCCAAGTGGGTGCAAAACATCAGTCTGATCCAGTAGCATTTTATACCCACTTGGCGCAGGTGGCTGTGCAGGGTGCAGGATAACAATGGTTTGGACCCATTGTGCTCAGGGAGAAAAGAAAGGCAAAAGGCTTCAGGGAGGTAGGAAGCAATTCCTCTGAAACAAGCCCTCATTTTTTCAATGCAAGCAGTTATGGCAGCACTAACACACACATAATTAGCAAGTACATGAATTTCATGCTGATGCTTCATAAGATGTTTTGCACAAAAACGCTTTCATATTGACATGACCTTTCTGAATGAATGGCAGCTGGAGAGAGAGCATAACCGACATATTTTTAAGGGAGTGAAATCAGTACTTGTGAAAGCAAGGAGCAGATACTACTAGTCACAGGCAGGCATAATGCAGACATATGCTATGTGTTTCCTCACATACAGTTCTTCAACATGCAACTCAATATTGACCTCCAGTAACCCAACTGCTAATCTCTATTTGGGCTTCCTACACAGATGTGTCAGTGGACCCCACATCTATCCTGCAGCCCCCTGTTATTCCAGCCTTGGGAACTACAGTCAGTTGTCCCAATTCCTTGCAATACTGCCCTACAGTGCTCACCCTGGCTATTCCAGTCCTGGGAACAGGTTTCAGAGTAGCAGCCGTGTTAGTCTGTATTCGCAAAAAAGAAAAGGAATACTTGTGGCACCTTAGAGACTAACAAATTTATTTGAGCATAAGCTTTTGTAAGCTACAGCTCACTTCATCAAAGTCCTGGGAACTTCACACAGTTCTGCCAAAGCCTCTCTATCCTAACACACACCCTGCTATTCTAGCACTGCATCCCTCTTGAGCAGAAACTGCATATTGTGCCCAGTTATGCAGTAGGTTTACATAATGAATTCATGGGGACGAAACTGAGACCCACTAAATTTATTTCACAGATGAGCAGAGATACAATTTGAACTCCAGAGATATTCCTCCTTAAAAAAGTCTGAAAGAAAGGCAGATAGACAAGTGCTGCAAGCACTTGCTGAGTTTATCTACAGTCAGAAAGCCCTGGGCAAAGAGACACACAAGCTTTAACACAGAAAGCAGCATGCAGAGGAGGGAAAGCAAGAAGGCTGAGCGACACTGTACCTTTTCTGCTGCAGCAGGTGAATTTCATCCAGACGCCGAGCCCAGGATTTTTTGCCCTGTAACTTGTGTCTGAGCCTGTTCCAGAGCTGGATGAAAGGTTTGCTATTCCCAGGCAAGGGCAACCCCATTGTCTTTTTCCTTTCTCCTCCTTTTCTTCAGCTGGAGCAGCCTTCTATACCAAAGCAGAAGCCAGCAACCCTCACCCAGAAAGATTTAAGGCAGTTTTACTGAATGGCCATGAGCTGACTCTCCTCTCCGCACTGTTTATTAACTCTAACCGGAATCTCCTGTGCACAGCTAGTTCAGATGTATCTGTTCAAAAGAAAAATGTAACCACCTCTGGCTAGCAGGCCATCCTGAGCCACTCCGACTATCAGAATGAAATGAAAAAGAGAGAGCAGTGAGTTGATCCCCAAAATAACCCTCCCCAAAAGTGTGTATGTTTTGGAGACAGCCACTGGGGATCCTATGCTTCAGGTGCTCTGACCCTGCCCAGCTGCTGAGGAATAGCTAAGGCTTCAGCTCCTAATATGTATTTTCCATTTCTAAGGTCTAGGATTTAGAGAAGTTTCTTCCTTATCCACCCCGGCTACCTCTGGGAACGTGCATCTGAGCATAGACAGAGGGCTGAGCAGATCAGGCAGAGCAGCATCTAGCTCTGTGAGCATAGGAAAGTGTGTCATGAAAGATACTATCTGCTGGGAAGGCACCAAGGCACAGTACGAAGGAGGCCACACCTCCCAACTCTCCTCTCCGCAAATCACATCAGAGACACAGCTTGTGTTTAAGGAGCTGGCCGGCCTGCCCCATCCCCACCTCTCTCTCTCACACACACACACCCGCGCGCATGCATACAAAATAATTTCCAATCTCCAAATCTTTTAGGAGGTGGGAGAAGAGTTTAAAGATATTTGTATAGAAAGACTTGAGTCTCTGGACTTCCCCTCCTCCCTTTCCCCTTCCTTTTTTTCCCTTGCATTCTCTCTTACTTTCTCTCTCTACCTTGTTTTGTCAGTACAATATATTTAGAAGGAGAGTGAAATTTACCATTTGTCTGTACTATTCTTTCATTGATGGAAAGAAGCACAAAGTGACTCCATGGGCTTGGGGTATTGATAAGCAGGAGCCACATTGTGCATCCGATGAAGTGAGCTGTAGCTCACGAAAGCTTATGCTCTAATAAATTTGTTAGTCTCTAAGGTGCCACAAGTACTCCTTTTCTTTTTGCGAATACAGACTAACACGGCTGCTACTCTAGAGCAAAGACAGTAGGGGATATTACCTGAGAGCAAAGAAACTATGGGCCAAACCCTGCAACAAGGCCCTGATCCACAAAGAGAATGGGAGTTTTGTCATGATTCAATGGGAGCGGGGTTAGGCCCTTAGTCTTTACTCAGCTACATTCCCATTGAAGTCAGTAGGGATTTTGTCTGAGTAAGGTCTGAAGGACTTGGCATTGGACTTTAAGTAGAATCAGCAGTTAGGAGCAGAAATCTGAAGTGGGGCTTTGGAGAAGAAAGGTGAGTAAAACACCAAAATAACCAGGGGAAGGAGGAATAAAGATTAATCTGCAAGGGCTAATTCAGGTGACCTAACAGGTCTTTCTGATCTCTAACTCCTAGGATTCTCTGAATCCTGCAGTCTAAGTGTAAGTGTCAAACTGAACTGACCTGGAATAAAACATAAAATCATCACTGATAAAGTTTCAGATGACACAAAAATTGGGGGAGTGGTAAATATTGAGGGGTGGGGGGTAGGTCCCTGATGCAGAGCAATCTGGATTGCTTGATAAACTGGGCACAAGCAAACAATATGTGTTGTAATACCCCTAAATGTAAATGTCCATACCTAAGAACAAAGAATGCAAGCCATGCTTACACAATGGGGGACTCTATTCTGGGAAGCAGTGACTCTGAAAAAGATTTGGGGGTCATGGTGGATAATCAGCTGAACACAAGCTCCCAATGTGATGCTGTGTCCAAAAGGGCTGATGTGATCCTTGGATCCATAAACACAGGGATCTTGAATTGGAGCAGAAACAGAGAGGATATTTACCTCTGTATTTGGCACAAGTGCAACCACTTCTGGAATACTGTGTCCAGTTCTCGTGTCCACAATTCAGGAAGGATGTTGGTAACTTGGAGAGGGTTCAGAGAAGAAACATGAGAATGATTAAAAGATTAGAAAACCTTCCTCATATTTATAGACTCACAGAGCTCAATCTATTTAGCTTAACAAAGAGGAGGTTAAGAGGTGACTTGATTACAGTCTATAAGCATCTCATGGGGAACAAATATTTAATAGTGGACTCTTCAGTTTGACAAGGAAAGGTATAACATGATCCAATGGCTGGTAGTTGAAGCTAGACAAATTCAGACCGGAACTAAGGTGTAAATTTTTAACAGTGAGCATAATTAACCATTGGAACAATTTACCAAGGGAAGTGGTGGCTTCACCATCACTGACCATTTTAAAATCAAAATTGGATTCTTTTCTAAAAGATACTGTAGAATTATTTTGGGGAAAGTTCTATGGCCTGTGTTATATAGGAGGTCAGACTAGATTATCACAATGATCCCTTCTGGTCTTGGAATTTATGAATCTCTGAACTCTGAGGGCATTCATTCCTCACTGCAGTCAGTGAGGGCTCAGACATTAATGCCAGCCAGGAGAAACAGATGGTGGTGGGAGGGATTTAGCCTTTGGATAATTAAATCAACACACACACACCCCTCCTGCATTTCCTGGAGAGCGGGTGGGGTAGGGAAGCCAGGGTCGAAGTAAGATAAGGCTCTTAGATACCAAGATGATAGGCACCTTACAAATACCTAAGGTAGATAGACAGATAAGTCCTCATTTAGTTGAGCTGCTCTCCCCACCCCCGCTCTTGGGTTGCTGGCTCTTGGTGCATAGTTGGCATTCTCTCTCTGGGGGGTGAGTGTGGGGGGGTATTGTCATACCTGCAGGCTAAGGCTAACAATTAGAAGGACTCTAGTGTGTAAATGTTACACCTCCAATTTAAATAGGTTAAACCCAGTGCTAATTGTACAGCCATTACAGGCCAGCAGTGGGAAAAATATCTCTCTCTCTCTCTCTCTCGGGGTAGCCCCCTAACCCAATGCTGTGTAGGGAAAATGTCCATTTTGACTGATGCAGGGGGGGGGAAATGTCTATAAATAACTAATGTCATCGTGCGGCCCAATGGCATAGGGAAGGGTGGGCAGTGCAGTGTGAGTGATGTGTCTCAAGGAGACAAGGGCCTGGTTACTTTAAAAGGTGATGTGACTAGGTGAAAGGGAATGGATAGTGGTACACATTCCTTCCCAAAGCTGTTCCAAGCAGCAATAAGCGCTGCCCCTTTGCAGTGGTACCACAATGTAGCCATGGATGAAAGGATACAAGGATACATTGCATCTGCAGACTAGCAACATAGTTACTAGCTCAGCCACACACAAACACACACATGCATACTTGGCGAGCTGGTCCTTCAACTCCAAACACACTTGAGCTAAAGAAGAATTCCAACGATAATTGTAGGACTCTTATCCTTTTTGTGGCTCAGCCACTGGAGGGCATCATGACACAACACACATACACACACAACACCCAGACATTGCAAGAGGGCATTTTCTCTGCTTATAGCAGTGGATGTGGTCAAGATGAATTGCCAGCATGGACAACAAATGGAAGCTGGCTACAACATGGGAAAACATTCCAGAGGCCAAGGCTGGTTGTCAGACAAAACATTGTAAAGGTCTTTGTGGGTGAAGGAAGGCTGCAGAGCATGTGCAATAGTGACCTCATGGAAAGATGACACACAACACAATGGTCAGAGCAAGTGGTAATGACAATTGGGGCGATGGTTCTGTGGTGGCACACATTAGATCCCCTACCTTTTGGGGGAAGCTCAATCAGTGTTGTGTACATCACTGCCAGCACAGGCCTGGCCTTGAGAGCAAGTGGAATAACACAGATAAATCAGTAGATTATACTATTTGGTGGAGAGACAAATGAAAAACAGAGATACTCACAAGGCCAGAGAATGGCCATTTGCACATGTCTACTACAAGTTAAGGGGAATTGCAAGACTACATTGACCATTGGGAACATGCTGTTTGGTCATATGGTCTTGCCATGGTTATAACACAGTCCTTCTGCCCTCTTCCGCACATAAGGTACTTCTGTCATCACCACCAATTGCTGGCTATTCATAAACCATGTAGAGCACTAACTGAGCAGATATGTGGTGCTTCCCATTCTTGTTTTCATGCATCAAATCTTGCTGTGTGTGGATTTGTACTAGATGGCCTAATCAACCCCAGTACTTCCCATTCCAGTGCAAGGAAATGTAGTTTTAAATCAGTGAGAGTCAAGAGTTTTACATTCTACTTTTAGCTCTGACACTGATTCACTGCAAGACCTTGGGCAAGTCACTTCCTTTCTCTGTGCCTCAGTTTTCTCATCAGCAAAATGAAAATAACAATACTTCCCTAACTCTCAGGGGTATTGTGAGGCTTAAAGGGCCTAATCTATACCCAAAGTTACATTATGCAACAGCCAACGTGAATTCCAGGTATTATCCTAGAGCAAACTGGACCCTTGTCTTTTAAAGTCTATTTCAATGATAGTCGAGTCAGAAGACAACATCAGGATCATGTCTGTTTGCAGCGTGATGTAGGAACACTAGAGCCTTGGGTGTTGATCATCTGGAGGAGCTGAAGCCAAGGCAGGAGGCAGTTTTATTGTCTTGATTGTAATCAAAATAGTTGATGTCAGCATATGCAAATTAAATTATAGTCACAAATGATTCATTCACTACAGGGTATGGATTCCTTTAGTCTAAATGGCTCTGACCCTTGCATTCCTTGTTCTCACAAAACTCCTGTTGACTTCAGTGGGAATTTTGAGTGTCCAAGGAATGTAGCACTGGATCCAATGTATTTAACTTGTGACAAGTCAGAATGAGAGCTCTCTCTCTCTCTCCTCCTTTCATTCACAGGGTCCAAACACCTCCTTAAGAATAGAAAAAAATACAAGGGAGAAGAGATACTTCAAATATTAGTCCAAAGAGAAAAAGGTAAAGTGCACCTTATTCTCCTACAATACCTGCAATGTGAAGAGCAGCTAATGGGTGTGATGGAGGATATTACAAGAGTGAAGGAGGATGTTCCATCTAAGGAAGAAGTTACGTATATCAACATGCTGCAAGAGCCCCTCATTTATAGCTCCTGAAGAGACTTAGATCTCTGTTAAACAGAGAACAGACAATGTGACAGCTGATGGTATTAGCAGAACTTGCTCATGATGAGAGCGTAGAGGAGATTCTAGTTTTGGTAAACTTACATTCTTTTGTGGCTGTACTTGGGTGTAACTTTAACTTTTCTCCCCAATCCATGCCACTCACCTGATGGACACACGAGGCTCTTTGCCTCTGTAACAATACCTAGCACTTAGAACAGGTTTTACATCTTCAAAGCACTGAGCAGCCATTGACTAACCAATATTCACATCATCTCTGTGGGCTATAAGTATAGTCACACCCATTCTACTCTTGCAGAAACTGGGGCAGAATGAGGTCAAGTGACTTGCCCAAGGCCAGGCTGAGAGTAAGTAGCAGACCATGATTAGGGGTCCTGTCTTGGCTCCCAGTCCTGTGGTCCGTCCACTCTCTAAAGCCGTCCTTCTTTTGCTTCCTCTTTCACTTTCTCTTGTTCCCCTCCTCTCTGAATCTCTCCTTCATGTTCAACCTGTTTGAAACAAGATTATAGGATCTCTTTTGTAATCTGAATCACAAATGGATTCCAGTTCACAACTCTTAAACATTTCCTCTTAGATGGCCCCTATTTCACAAATCATGAGAGAGACACAGCCATTCCAGAGCAAGGGAATGGTTCATACAGTCAGGGATATGCTGCCATCTTCAGATAAAGAGTATACGTGCATCCAACAAGCCATTTACATCACCTCTTTAGGTTTTGAAAAAAGAAAAGGAGTACTTGTGGCACCTTAGAGACTAACAAATTTATTAGAGCATAAGCTTTCGTGAGCTACAGCTCACTTCATCGGATGCATTTAGGTTTTGAATTACACTGCATTCCTACCGTGTTAAAGGATAGTGTTACAACACAATAGTTCCTCAACCAACTTATAGCAGCTTACATATGCGGACTGCACCAAGCCACATTATGCTCCTGTGAAGATAATATGTAAATGCATAAAAATACATATTGAAGTAAAACAAAACTAAGCAGTAGTGAATTCGCCATTTACACTAGTTTAAACCTGCAAGTGACCCATGCCCCATGGTGCAGAGGATAGGGTGACCAGACAGCAAGTGTGAAAAATTGGGATGGGGGTGGGGTGTAATAGGAGCCTATATAAGAAAAAAGACCCCAAAATCATGACAGTCCTTATAAAATCAGGACATCTGGTCACCCTAGTAGAGGAAGACGAAAAACCTCTAGTCCAGCTGCAGTTAAGCCAGTAGTCTTAAGGTATGTTGGGAGTTAAAAAAAAATCCACTTTGTAGCAAAAACTTTGAACTGTAACCCCAGCTGCAAAGTTAGGAACATGATAAAAGGGTAAAAGTCTTGAAAAAAACCTGAAACCCATCTCTCCAGGTTTGACATTCATTGCAGTCAAATTTAAGCTTCTGTGCTTTCCCATTCGAGTAGGAGATTGTTTTTATCCATGGGGATTTAATTTCAGAGATCAGCTCTTTGGGAAATTCACAGGATGTAGAGGTTTTTAATTTCCCTGACGCTGATAAAAGTAAGAGCATTTAAAGCTCATTTTCTTAGCGATTATATAGACTAATCTCTGAATTGTCTCCTAAATAAGATGGGGTGAGCTCCATTACTTAAATTATTTAGAACTAGACTGGATGAAGTGCTGGAAAATAGACTGTAAGGAAATATCTTCCATTGGCTTGGTGATGGGGGGATAGGGTTTGAGATAAGAGATTACCTAATAGTTATTTCCTCCCTTCATAGCTATGACTCAAAAAATTCTCCAGGCACTTAGCCCCCTGCAGCCTCCAGTAAACATGAGATTATCATATTGCTGTGGTGCAAATTATTTTTATTCACTATATTTCAGTACTTTAGTTTCTTTTATAGTTTGGGGATGCTGCAGATGGTAGTGCTGGTGATGCAGTAGAGGGCACCCATCTCATAGAGTCAGCGTTGAAGTTAATAACATAGCATAATACTAGGGAATGCTATGTTGAAAGGTGACTCAGTAGGGGGGCTTACTTCTCTCTGATTCAGTACTGATTTCAATTCTCCACCATAGTGCTAGGGAGCATTGCACAGTCAAGGATTCCGCAACACTAGTTCAGGCTGACTCAGAGAGTACAGGCACCCACTACAGAATCACCTGCTGCACTGAGGTTATTTCTGGGTCTCCAGTCCAAGTGTCCTAATCTGAATTTACTTAGCTAAGAGACCTGATGAGATCACAGCCTGGGGTGGCATGATTGCAATATGGTGTAACAATGCATACCAGTACATATTCCTCTCAAGCCTTCTCTTCACTGCACCAAGAAGTGAGTTACTGCCCTCTAGTGGGGTAATGAGAGTATCAGGTCAAGGTTTTACCATGTTTCTCTGTCATTTACGAACTTCTTAAAAGTGCAGTTAAGGTCTGAAAAATGACAGCTGTGTAAAAATGGCACTTTGTTACTCAACACATCTGCTACCACTGTGCCTGAATCATAGCTGTGCCTACTTCACTGACTCAGATACATTTTTTCTCCTGTTAGAACAGTAGAGCCATCAAAATTTGAGAGCTGGAGTTAGGGTTGCCAATTTTGGTTGGACATATTCCTGGAGACTTCCTCATATGACATAATCCAGAACAATATTGGAGGGTTGGCAACCTCTAGATGGAGTCTATTCTTCATGCACCATCATCCTAAGTGTCTGCTGGAACTCAGTGAATTATTCACTGCAAAAAAACAAATTTGGCCCTTGTTTCTGCTCATGAATTATTTGCGAACCTGCTAAAATGTCTATGAATCTCGTCAGCATTTTCAGATATTTGCTGAATAGTTTTTACAAACAAATGTCAGTTTATGGGATGTTCACAAACTAGCAGTTTCATTGATATCTTTGGCTCTTTGCTGTTTGTGGGTCCAGTTGGTTGTATGTTACATCTACTGTTTCTAGTCCTTAGATGGACAATTGAAACTTTTAAAACAGAAGAATAATGATTTCTGAGAAAGAGAAGCAATTAACTTTCTTGTTTGAATTTTTGGATGAATGACTATTTGCATTAAAATTCATGAACATTTTGGGATTTATGAACTTCTTCACAAATAAATTGGCAACCATCTAAATCCTTGTAAATAATGAACAGTATCTCCCGAAATACCAGAAAAAAAGCTGCCACACCTATAGCTTTTTGGTATTAATACCTGTCCACTGAATTCTGATGATGGAATGTTTATCATTGTTGTAAAGGTGGGACACACAGGAGTGCTGAAGGCTGCTCTTTATTTCCTGTTGTTAGTTGCTTTATATGGTCAGGGTTAAAAAAGGTTATAAGGTATAATCCCTGTCAATGGCAGGAGTGAATATCCACTGATCCCAGGGGCTCCTTTTACAAACATGACCAATGATTTCAGAAGAAGAAAGTGTCCAACTAGACACCAAGACAATCACTGCCCTGGACACCTTACAGAGTAGGAGGCAAAGCTTTCCTGATCTGTCCTACCTAGGATGTAATTCTCATGTGACTTTCTACCCAATGCCAGAAGCTGTCGCCAATCCTCCTAAACTCCAGCTTCCCCCATGATTCACTCAGAAACCCTCCTAACTTTGCCAAGACCTAACAACACCATTTGATCCATCTATTTTCTAATCTGATGTCTCCTGGGTTAGGATGCAGCAGCAGGATGGGGGTTCAGCCTAGAGTAGAAGTTTGAGGGAAAGGCTTGGTGGTGAGAGTCGGGGAAGCAGCAGGAAGGACACAGGATTGAGTTGGGGGCTGTCTGGGGTGATGGACGAGTTGAAAGAATCATATAAAGGTGGGGCGGGTAGAGATCTCAAGAGGTAGTCTAGTTCATCCCCCCATGCTGCGGCAGGATCAAGTATACCTACAGGGAAAGGAAACTGGGAATAGTATAAATTATCCTTGCATATGTGACTGTCATGTCTGTTGTTGTGAAGGATTCACTCCCCACTCGCCAAACCTATGGGATACAGTTGTAAGAACTTGGGGTTCATCTTTCTGTAGTGCATTGAACACCCCATGTGCTTGATTCTTCATGAGAGCAAGAGGGTTACTGACTGGCATTGTGGGCCCTCATTACTTCCCAGCTTCTTCTAATTTCAAGGTCTTGGGATACAGGGCAGTTCTCCTGGGCTGCCCCAAATATATCGTAGGTCAGTGATTGTGTAGGCCTCTTCAGTGTGACCTTCATCCAGACCCTGTGTCTAGAGTGTTTTTCCATCTGAGCATCCTCCATCCACCCAAGGGCATTTTTCCACACTACATTCTTTGGAGTCACTGAGTTTATCCAGAGACATGCTTAGCAAATACACTCTCCTCACTCACATCCTCCTCTCTGTGAAATTAATCATGAGGTTAGAGTGGATAGCTCAGGAGGCAAGAGTCATTCTTATAACAACTTTCCCCCTTTAAGTCCCTATTTTCTGCGATCAATTGGTGAATTATAAAAATTAACTCCTGGCCAATGCTCATTTAATATGCATCTAATCTGCTATCCTGATTCCTACCATTAACAGATCAGATTATTGGCTCATCCAGTCAGCATTTTGCTTCCTTTCATAACAGATCTCTGTAATGTCACTTTCTGGGTTTTTTTTTCTCCAAACTATAAAATAAACTATCTAATCTCTCTTCATATGGAAACCTTCCTTCCTCCTATGGCTCTAACCTTTTTAATTTTGCTGCTTTTCTCTGAAACTTTTTAATCTATGTCCTTTTTGAGATGATGTGATCAAAACTGAATATAATATTTGAGGTATGATTATGAACTGATTTATGCTACCTACTGGCATTATATAGACTTTAGTTATCTGTGTGGATAAGAAAGTGTGGCAATCTTTTCTTTCCCTCTCTCTCTCTTTTTTTACAGAGAGAACTGTATTTAGCCACATAGAATTCCAAAATGACTGAAGAGATTTTCCTCATGCTACCTACCATAATGGAAATTTTCAGCCCAAATGGATCTTTTTCACCTTGTCCCATAAGTTGGGGTCAGTTGCTCTTGTTTTTTGTCTCCAAGAGTTCTTGTTAAGTGCATCTTCCAAGCTGATACCACCCTTCTTCATGTTCTCCTTCTGTGTCTTGAACCACTATTTTCTAGGTCTGCCTTGTGGTCTTTGTTCTGTGACTACTAGATTTTGTACTCTTAAAAATAGCAATAATGATAATATTAAATAAATACAAAATTTGGGGGTCCACTCAAAAGCATTTTGCAGTTCACATTTGACCCTCTGTCTGCCTATTGACTACCCCGGCATAGCCTATCAGCTCTCAACTTACCCAGCCTCCACCTGAGCATTCTCATTTTGACAGTGTGAAGTAGTTGTACTTTTCTCTTCATCATTGGCCAGCATTCTGATGCATACATCATGGCTGGCCTAATCATGGTTGTATACACTTTGTTCTTTAGTTAATTTGTCATATTCTTATTGCAGACAATTCCTGTCAGTTCCCTCTTCCTGCGACTCCTAACTTTCCCATCCACCTTCCCATCATGACTTAATGATGAACCAAAGTATTTGAATTGTTGCATAGACTTTAACTTTATACCATCTAGCTTTACTGGCTTCTCATTGTCCCTCTCAACAAAGCACTGTTAGGATATAGATATTCAGGTCTGTCTGCAAAGGCCTATACTCTAAGAATTTATGTGTATTCTTACCACTTAGCTAGTTACAGAGGTATGAAAGAAAGAATCAAAATCACTGTCTGCGAGTGTAAGGGTCTTCTCTCACTGTGACAGTCTGAGGCCCTGTTCTTAGGCTAAGGCCTTTGGTTAAGCAGCAGAGGCAGCCATAATGGGAGGAGGGATACTCAGTGGTTTGAGCATTGGCCTGCTAAACCCTGAGTTGTGAGTTCAGTTCTTGAGGGGGCCATTTAGGGATCTGGGGCAAAAATTGGGGATTGGTCCTACTTTGAGCAGGGATTTGGACTAGATGATCTCCTGAGGTCCCTTCCAACCCTGATATTCTATGATAAGCAAACAATCACATTCTTACATTCCAAACTAGTCACATTGAAATAAGGTGCTATTCGGTTGTTAGGAATACAGTCCTGCCCTGTTAATGCCTATCACCTCCAGAGAAAGGGAAGAGCCTAGAAGACGTAAAAGGAAACTTAGTTTGATAGCATCTGTCTGGCAAGAACTCACTTATCAATAGCTGAGATGTGAAATCCTCATTTCTTTGTTGTTCTATCACTGTAGTCCCAATTTCCCTATTGTTTCTCTGTATAATCTATGTCTGGTTCTGTGATTGTTTCTGTCTGCTGTATAATTAATTTTGTTGGGTGTAAACCAATTAAGGTGGTGGGATATAACTGGTTAAATAATCATGTTGCAATGACTGGTTAGTTAAATTTCAGTAAAATAATTGGTTAAGGTACAGCTAAGCAGAACTCAAGTTTTACTATATAGTCTGTAGTCAATGAGGAAGTAAGCGGGGGAATGGGAACAGGGAATAGGGGTGGGTGAATTGGAATCATGTTTTGCTAATGGGGAGAATGGGAACAGGGAATGGGAACAGGGATACAGGCAAGGCTCTGTGGTGTCAGAGCTGGGAAGGGGGACACTAAGGAAGGAAATTGGAATCATTGCTTGCTGGAAGTTCACCCCAACAAACATCAAATTGTTTGCACCTTCGGACTTCGGGTATTGTTGCTCTCTGTTCATGCGAGAAGGACCAGGAAAGTAAGCGGGTGAAGGAATAAGCCCTCTAACATCTTGGTGCCATGACTTGGGTTCATCGCATTGGATAGATGAGTGGCCGCTTGTAAATCCCCCTTCCCAACAGTCAGCGCAGCTGCTTGGAGGGGGTATAGCGAACTCTCGTGATGGTAGTTGCGGATTCTGGCAAGCCAGGGTAAAGGATTTTTTGGATAAATGGATAAGGAAGAACCAGGACCCATACCAGGTGCAGAGGTCAACCTGGGATGAGATTAAAAAGGAAATGGAGGCAGTGTTAGGGAACCCAGAGGGATGGCGGGTGGCTGAGAAGCCCACCCTCCTTTGGTATATAGGTAGTGGAAAAAGGTCCCTGCCCATTGAGACTGAATGACTTCCAGGGAAAGGAGGCACTTCAGTCCACTTGTGAGAGGTTTGAAGTATGGGCAGCATTATGGGAAGCTGCCAGTAATCTTTCAAGTTTGGTGCTTCAGCAAGGGCTGCTGAAGGGTTGTAAATTAGTTAGGGGTGGTTAAAGATGATTTGGTACAACAGGGTTTAGAGTCAAAAGCAGAGTTAACAGACTACCGTTAGAGACAAGAGCTGGGACTTGGTCTTGGGGGAGTAGAGAAAAAAAAGTTTCAAGGTGAAAAATTGCAGGGTTTGCAGGAGCAGGTAGATTTGTAAACCATTTTCTTCTAATGCAGCCCTTTGTCATTCTAGATCCCTTTCCAGTTCGTATTAATCTTCACAACACAACATGTCATTGGTGAAAACCAAGATACATAGAGCCTCTCCCCTAATGCCCTGAATCAAGGTGTCCATTGCAACAACAAATAGCAAAAGACTTAAGTCTAATTATTGACAACTTACCCTCACAGTGAATGGTTCACTTTAGTCACAGCTTCTTCTCACTAGTGTTCTGCTACCCTTGTACTTGTCCATGATAGTTTGAACATATATCCTTGCAGATTATGCATCTGCAGGCACCACCATATCAGTTCTCTAGGAACTCTTGTCATAAGCCTTCTCTAAACCCACAAACACTAAATGCCTTGCATGTCTCTCTGTATTTCTGAGATATTTGGGTTTCAAATACTACATCCAACCATTGTTGACCTCCCAGGCATAAACCCAAACTGGTTGTCACCTACTTGGTGCTCCACTTCCTTACAAAGTATTTTCTCAATAATTCTTTCTAATAATTTCATCATATGAACCATGAATTTGGTGGATTGGTAATTACTATATTCTTGCACATCTTCTTTGCACTTGAAGATAGAGATAGTATGCTCTTCCTCCAAGAGGAAACCCAAATGGATAATTTCTTTAAAAGTTATGAACAAATAAAGAGGGGGAAAGCATTTTCCAATGTTAACTATGGCTTACACTACCAAGCAAATATTATAATTGTTTCTATTATTATCTGTTAGCTAATCTTAACTCTACTATGTAGGCAATTTCTGTAACACTTTTACTAAATCTGTAAAGTCTTTTAAGATCCATTGGTATGAAGGCCGTTATATAAAATAAAGGTTTTCTATTAATAATAGCATATTCAGATCATACATACTTGACAACCCTTAGAAGCTATAAATAAAGGTTCTAGTGGAAAAATACCAAGGACATACTTTTTAACTACAGTGAATATGGAGAGTTTGGGGGTTGGTTGTCATATAACATGATAAGAAGCTCTCAGAGCAATAGTGTAATGTTACTACATGCAGTGAATTTGAACTTTGTTACCTTTGAGATCCAACTCAGCCTTAACATCTATGATTCTGTGATCTCTGGAATGAAGGACCAACCTCACAACAACCAGAAAAAAACAAACCTCCACCTCCCACAAAAAAACCCCCAAAACCAAACAAAACCCCATGCTATTTATTTCCTGGGGCAAGACTACGAGGCAAACACAAACAAACTCATCATATGTCTGAGCACAGGTATCACAGTGATGAGCATAGTACAAATTCCAAGACAGATAGATTAGATTAGATATTTGGAGGTCATAGTGTCAAAAACACTGTGGGAAGAATGCATATTCCAGAATGATCTCTACCATGGTGCTGTGAGAACAGCAAAGATAGGCCATGGTACCAGAGAATATTTGGGCCAAACATAAAAAGATATTTTAAACGTTCAGCATATGGTGCACACTTTATATTAAGTTTGTCTTGTAACAGCAAAGTATTAACTGTTGGCTATTATTTTATGATTATTGTACAGGAAATATCTCTGAGGAGGAGATGAGAGAGCTCCAGGCATGCAAGAGAAGGAGATACAGACAGGGACACACACATGTAGAGCAACTCACACAGTATATGTTCCACCAGTGCCAGTATTTGGGAAGGTCAGTTCTTTATTGTTGTAGCAATCATTTGCCCCATCTGCCTTTTCAAATGATTTTAAAAATGAATTTCATTGGAATATAAATGGGTATCCTCCATCTCTTTCTCCAAATACCTTCATGGGCACAATTAAAATGGTTATATTTCCCATACACAAATAGCAAAACATTCCCATTCAGTCTGGCTGACTTTTGTTTCCTTGTAAGGAGTAAGGAAAGCAACTAAAGAAAGAAAGAACGAATATAAGGTGTTTGTGGGAGAGCAGAGCATCAAACCCTCTGTACCAGCCATTTTGAAATGACTCACAATCGTGAGTATTTTACCAACGACTTCAATGGAGCCAGCATTTCACCATTTATATTTAAAGGTACAACACCTGGAAAAAATAATTTTTTCATCACCCCAAAATTTACGTAGCTACATAAGTTCCATGAATATGGCAGATATGGGAAATACAGAGATAGAAAAAGGGAGAGAGACTGGGAAAGAGGAACTTCTCCAAGTAGAAGGAAACTGGAGTGATTTCAATTTTGTTACTAATTCGGAAGTTAAAGTCGTCTGGGTTAAATTATACTATTCAGTGGCTATTTGGAGAATGTGATTATAATAATGAGAATTAAATAAGAATAATCTCTCCGATAATCAGGATTTAAATTTTAAACACAGAGTTATTTGTTTACTTAGTTCTTTTCAACCCTGGACATTCTGTCTTGTTAGAAAGGGATATCTAAATGTGTCAGTGATGGAGCTCACTAATATAGAGGCAGTTTATGGTAGCTGAGATAGCAAGTGAACCCCTGCACCTCCAGTTTCACAGACACCAGGTTTCCTTGGTGCCCAGAGCCTGACATTCTACTGCCCTCATTCATCCTACCCTAATTGCAGCCTGGAAGAAGATTGCAACAGTGATTCGCATGTTTTAGCAAATGAAAAGTTAAAATATGTGCTCTACTTTGGAACAGGAAAATGAAGACTGAATCCAGCAGAACTGTGCATTCATAAAGAAAACATGTCAGAAAAATGTCAGTGATTCTGTGCCCGGAGAGGAATGAACGCAGTGGCCCGCCAGCGCACTCAGTGACTCCGTGCAGCAGTTCTATGCCAACCTCCTACCATTGCTTTCGGTAAGCACATTCATTGAGGCATGGCACCCAGTCCCAAGGTAGCCCAAGTAGATAGCCTGCAATCCCTTTCCAGCGGCCCCCATATCAATAATAGTAATTACGACTGTTAGCAATAAGAACATCTAGCCCTGATGTGGTGCTTTTATCCATATATCTCAGAGCATGTTACAAAGGAGGAGAAGCAGCATTATGCCCACATCTCACAGAAGGTGAACCCAAGGTACATAGGGTAGCAGTGATATACACAGATTCCACCGCAAGAAAGGTAGGTATAGAAAGAACCCTGGCCTTACCGCCCATGTCACATCCCACTCCCTGCCCCCTGCCATTGCAACAGACCCCAAATCAAGGCTTTGCATGCTTATTGCAGTGAACTCACTGTGGCCCTGTAGCCTTGTTCCCAAACAGATGCTCTGGATGAAGGTCCTGCAATCTCAAGGACCCTCCATTAAGGTCTTGTGCTCATGGATTCCCTAACTGAAGCCCTATGCTGCTGTTCTGGCCTCCATCCTGAGACCCTAAGCCCCTCTGCTTAGATACATGTGTTGGGGATGACATAAAATTGAAGGCCTCAGCACTAATATTCATTAAATTAAAGATCCCACAGAACTTTGTACAGCAATGAGGCTATTACCCCAGGTTTCTTGGCTAAAGACCAATTTGGGTAACTGTATTGTGCCTCCCTACACAGCTACATATTATACTGACCTATCTCATAGGGAGATTGAACGCTCAAATGGATAAAGAGATCTAGATGTGAAAAGACTTATCATTAGTGGAATACGTCTGCTGGGTCCCACTATGGAGATGGTTTTATTTCAGTGCTGCATGTGGGAGATCCTTATATAGCTTGTATATCGGTTTGCAAAGTATTTCGGGATAGGGCAAGTGCAAGGTATTATCTAGACCCTCACTCTTAGTCTATAAATGTCTCACTTTAGGGCAGCAGTGTAAGAGTGTTTGGATGGGTCCCCAAACACAATTCAGAGAGCCCCACTGTCAGGAGTATGGCCAAATGAGCCAGTGAGGCTGCCTGATACACTGCCCTGCCTGATTGGCTGAGCATGGTTCTTAGACCCAGCAACGCTGGTTCTTAGACCCAGCAATAGCAGGAGCTTGCTGGTTGCTCAATGCCCATGACTGCAGATTCTCAGCCTCCTGGTGCTTACCTTGCTTCTAGGCCTGATCCTCCCTAGATCATGACCTGCATACAACTCTGCTCCAGCCTAGACCCTGCCTTACACCCAGCCTTATTCCACTCCTGTCTCAACCTTCTCCTGCCTCCTCTGGCTCTATGTACTGACCCTTGACTCTGATCCCTGGCTCTGACTCTGCCTTGTCCCTGGGCTCTTGCATTCCAACTCTGACTCTGATTCTGGCCCTCACTCTGCCCACTAGAACTGACTCCTGCTACATTCACTAGGCCAAACTGCCCATGACCCAATCTCCTGACACCCTCCCTACCCTACATAACCTGGAAGTTTGCATGCCCATCATGTACTCCAGCATCCCCAATCCCTAATGGATCTTGATGTTGCCAGTTCTCATTATTTCATCTTAAATCTTGCAATATTTGGTGTTTTCTGAAAGCAACAGCTCGTGGAACCATTTGAGTATATCAGAATCTCAGCTTATCTTTAACAGAAAAAAGTATCAAATTTCTAGCCCTCCTGGTTGTGCAGACAAAAATCTGAAAACATGGACCCTAAGGCTGAAAAACAGAAGGCAAGCAAAACTAGCTCAACTTTAAAAAAAAAATCCCATTATTTTAAAAAGACAATCTCATGATTTTTTGAGAGTCTTACACATGATTTTTGAATGCTTGGGGTCTCTGCTCATCCCCTAGTGTCTCATCTTACTTACCCCATCTTCTGGTCCATGACATAAGTGCCACTACTGACTGTTACTTTCCTGGCTGCTTTCCCAAATTTATTTGCCCTGCTAAACCCAAGGTGTCAGCTCAATCCTTGACGGGGCCATTTAGAGATCTGGGCCAAAAATTGGGGATTGGTCCTGCTTTGAGCAGAGGGTTGGACTAGATGACCTCCTGAGGGCCCTTCCAACCCTGATATTCTATGACGTGGGAAGGAGTTGCAACAGAGAGACTGTGTGAGCAGCTTCAGACAGAAGAGACTTTTCCCTGCTCCCTCTGGAGACAGTTAGCCATATTCCCAGGAAAGTGGGCAAGTAGGGTTCTTTCCAATTTTCAGATGAATGACAGAACGGTTGAGTGACTCATCCAAGGAAGTCTGTGGCAGAGCCTGACAATGAGAGGCACAACTCAGAACTCACAGTTCAGGTACACAGAGCTAAGGTGTCTTTAATCCACCTTAATGCTTCTCACACTTTGGGCAGCCCTGGGGGACAAGAGGTGTCTAAGATATAGTAAATTTTCAGGCTGCCCTATGAGCAGTAGCACTGCTGGTAATGTCATAAAACTGTGCTATGGGTATGCTCCTTCCTCCATCTCACTCTCAGCTCCCTCCACCCCTGGCATGCCCACTATCAGGGCTTGTGCAGTGTCCTTCAGAGAACTACCTTGGGTGCTTTATGCAGTACCTGTGATGAGGGAATTCTCTCTTTTTCCCTACCAGCTACAGAATGTTACTGGTCTTTTAATGTTGGTACAGGGGCAAGGCTGTGCTGGGCTGGGCTGGGGGAGAAGAATCCTTCCCTAGTCTTGTGCTTGAGCTACTCAGTCAAGTTGTCTCAAGTTCAATAGAAAGAAGATACATTTTAGTGGAGATCTGAAAAAGGATGGCAAGCTAATGAGGTGGAAAATAGATAGAGGCTGTCTTCTGCAAAGGCTTCCACTCTGAGAGTAACAATAATGTGTCAGGAGACAGAGGAGAGATTACCGGACAAACAAAGGGAGCAAGGGAAGAGAGTAGAGAGAAACAAGGGATGTTCCCCAGTCTTGTGATTTTAGCATGCATTTCACACTATTTGGTGTTTTTCTTCAAGCTCCAGATCCTGGAGTCAAGTGATTATACAAAAATCTTTGCTTTCTTTTATTTTAAAAAATAAGTTGCTAGCCAGAGAAAAAACAAGTGTACTCAGAAACTAGAACAACCCAGAATGTATTATTTAAAAAATCTCAGGTTTTTAAAGCCAGTGTCATTATTTTCTGGGGTCTGCCTCATGATTCTGATGTCAGTGAACCACAGGGCCCAGTTTTGTTCAACATCTTTATTAATGATGATGTGATTAGTTGCACCCTCAGCAAGTTCACAGATGACAATAAGCTGGGGGGAGAGGTAGAGATAGGGTCCAGAGTGACCTAGACAAATTGGAGGATTGGGTCAAAAGAAATCTGATGAAGTTCAGTAAGGACAAGTGCACAGTCCTTAGGAAGGAAGAATGCCATGCACCACTACAGACTGGGGGACCAACTGGCTAAGCAGCAGTTCTGCAGAAAAGGCCCTGAGGATTTCAGTGGATGAGAAGCTGGATATGAGTCAGCAGTGTGCCCTTGTTGCCAAGAAGGCCAATGGCATATTGGGCTGTATTAGTAGGAATATTGCCAGGAGATCGAGGGATGTGATTATTCCCCTCTATTCAGCACTGGTGAGGCCACACCTGGAGTATTGCATCCAGTTTTGGTCCGCCTACTACAGAAGGGATGTGGACAAATTGGAGAGAGTCCAGCAGAGGGCAATGAAAATGATTAGGGGGCTGGGGCACATGGCTTACAAGGAGAGACTGAGGGAACTGGGTGAGAAGAGTCAGAAGAGTGAGCGGGGGTTTGAAGCAGCCTTCAATTACCTGAAGGGGGATTCCAAAGAGGATGGAGTTCAGCTGTTCTCAGTGGTGGCAGATGACAGAACAAGAATCAGTGGTCTCAAGTTGCAGTCGGGGAGGTCCGGGTAGGATATTAGGAAACACTATTTCACTAGGAGGGTGGTGAAGCATTGGAATGGATTACCTAGGGAGGTAGTGGAATCACCATCCTTAGATGTTTTTAAGGCCCGGCTTGACAAAGCCTTGGCTGGGATGATTTAGTTGGTCTTGGTCCTGCTTTGAGCAGGGTGTTGGACTAGATGACCTCCTGAGGTCTCTTCCAACCCTAATCGTCTATGATTCTAAAGGAGCTGCAGTAATCACAGCTGCAACTTGAGAGCTAGCCTCTCCCCTCATACTATACTGCCACAGTTATGATTCGCAGAGGTTGCCCCTCCATTTAAGAGATGGGGCTGGCAGTAGAGTGTTCTCTGTCAGAGGCCCTCTGCTCTTACACAGACTTCCACCAATCCAAATTACCCACACATGTAAAATTTTCCAAACCACCTAAGTGACTTAGTAACCTAAGTTTCATTTTTAACAGTGACTTAGGCACTCATTTCCCTTCTACTGTAGGGAGCTCGGGCACTGGTGGGTCTTGGTCACTCCTATTTTCTGCCTGTGGTACATACTAGTTTAGTCTCCTGGGGGCTGTAATACTTTGGTCTCTTTTTGGTTGTTGGGTTAAGTGTGCAGATGTTGGTGGCCTGTGATGTACCGGAGGTCAGACTGGATGATCTGGTGGGCCCCTGTGGCTTTAAACAATATGACTTGATAACTTGGAACTCTGGAACTTAAGTTCCATTGACTTTCAATGAGATTAAGGTTCCTAAATCCTTAAGTCACTTTTAAAAATGGGACTTAGTCTCCTGTATCACTTAGGTGCTTTTGAAAATGTTATTGCTAGTCTCCTGATCCTCAGAGCATGCTGCAAGTCCCATCTATTCACATGGACTGCTGGGGAGGGCGGCCTTTGTGAGAAATCAGCTGTGTGAGGAGAGGGGAGTTTGGTGTTCTGCGGAGGATCTAGTTTTGTTTGGTAATTTATGGCAGGTAGCCCCTATAGGCTTTTTATTATATTTTTAAAACTGTCATAATGCTAATTAAGGCAAGAGGAGAAGATGGAAACTCAGATGAGAGAGGCAGAGGGCAAGGTAAGGAAGTGGCATTCATGCACAATGCTGAGGAGGAAGATAAGTTTGCAGAGGAAACATATATCTGACACAGTCTGTGCAAAGCTTCTAAAATGACTTTCCTATAGCTCACAAATCAACATAACTTCCATTTTATTGCTACAGCCAGGTAGGGAGAGAGAAGCAAGCTATACACTGGGATAACAGGGTCTCAGGTTTGTTATTTGTCAACTGCTGGCACCTGCAGTAACAGAAGCAGCAGGATGTTTTCTCTGTGTCAGAGCTGGAAAGGGGTTATTTGTTGAACCCCCATGTCAGGTTTCTGTACTACTTTGCCCTTTCCCCCAAGTCCCCCTTACAGGCCATGAATGCTGCCTGAGAAAACAAAGAGCTAAGAGGGCATGCCTAGAGGTGGAATGCATATGAGAAGCATGAAAAACAGATTCTGGCAGAACTGCTTAACACCCTTATAATAAGCAGGACAGAGAGCTGTAATGGATTATCTGCCCCAGGAGGAATGGCCGCTCAGACCTTGCAGTGTACTCAATGACTCCCAGCACAGATACCATGCTGTTCCTATCACAGTCTGTAATCACTGTGCCAGTCTTACTGTGGGCTCTGGACTGAGGCACTTCATTGACAATTCCCCTGGAGCCTGGTACAAACTCCTTAACCTCCATCCCAATAGGTTTACATTCTGATCTGCAGCACCCACTTCTTTTCCAGCCCTGGCCCCACTTTCCCCCACAGCTCTGCCAATGTCACTTAGTCCATATCAGCAGCATTTCCTACTAGTCCAGTCGTGGGGCTCCCATAGAGCTTTCCTAATGTACAAAAAAGAAAAGGAGTACTAGTGGCACCTTAGAGACTAACAAATTAATTTGAGCATAAATTTTCGTGGGCTACAGCTCACTTCATCGGACCTGTCTCTGACCTGCAGCACCCCCTAGTACTCCTAGTGCAGTACTCCCAACACACCTGTGCCAATGCACAGCTTTGCTGACCTGCAGTTCAGTCTGCCTGACTTCCTGTCCCTATGTAACTTCACAAATGCACTTCAATCCAAATTAACTGCGCTCCTTGCTGATCCCGTCCTCCACCCCTTCCCTCTTTCCCCCATAACTCTGCCAATGCCCCTCAGTCCTGCCCTGCAACCTCCATGCTATCCCAGCCCTGGGCCCCCATAGTCCCCTAGTTCTGCCAGTGTCCCAGTCTGCTGCACCTAGTGCTCACAGACAGGTTGTGGGAGTCTTTGTGTAGTTTCAAAAAAAGAAAAGGAGTACCGGTGGCACCTTAGAGACTAACAAATTTATTAGAGCATAAGCTTTCGTGAGCTACAGCTCACTTCATGAATGTGAGCTGTAGCTCACGAAAGCTTATGCTCTAATAAAGTTGTTAGTCTCTAAGGTGCCACCGGTACTCCTTTTCTTTTTGCGAATACAGACTAACACGGCTGCTACTCTGAAACCTTTGTGTAGTTTAACTCTCTCCTGTCCTTTGAGGAGCAGCGCCTGTGGGGAGGATGCAGAAACCTCACTGATATGATCTCTTAATCCATTTCTTTTCTTCCCTCCACTGGCTGCTTTTTGCCTCGAGGCCTTCACTCCCACATTTTGGGAATGACTTTGCAGCCTCTCCACCTCCCCCCCTGCAAGGAGCTTGGCCTCAAAAGAGGAGAGTCATCAGATGTGGAGAGTAATAATCCCCCTGGTGTGACTGATGGCTCTGTGCTCCACTGGACCGTAGAGCTGCTTGACTGGATTTAATGTGCCAGCTCACTCACCTTGGCGGGGAAGAGGGTACATTAACCCTTCTGTCCAAGCCTTCTCCCACTGCTAATCCATGTGCAGTGGCTGGACCTGCCTCTGTTGGAGAGTGGCTGGGAAATATGGCCTTTTTTCTCCCCCCCCTTTTAGATCATGTCAGAAAGCACTTGCTAGGTAGAGCCCTGAAAGATGTAGTCACCTGCAAATCCCCTGAATGCCCTTATCCTGGGCTTCCTCCTACTTCATTGCTACATTCCTACATTGCTACTTCATTGTTTCATTCCTCCTTTCTCTTCTAAGCAGCTTATCCCAGAATCCATTTAGGGGGCACAGGAATTCAGTTAGGGTTGCCAAATTTCTAATCGCACAAAACCAAACACCTCTTTCTCCCCCGTTCACTGCGGCCCCAATCCCACTCGCTCCATCCCTCATCGTCCCGTCGCTCGCTCTGTCCCACCCTCACTCACTTTCACTGGGCTGGGGCAGGAGGTTGGGGTGCAGGAGAGGGCTCTGAGCTGGAGAAGGGGGGTAGGGTGCAGGGATAGTATGGGCTCTGGGCTGGGGGTGCAGGCTTTGGGTGGGGCTGGACATAAGTGGTTCAGGGTGCAGGAGAGGGCTCCAGGATGGGGCAGGGGATTGGGGTGCAGGGGGTAAGGACTCTGGCTGGGGGTGCAGGATCTGGGGCCAGGATGAGGCATTTGGGGTGCAGGAGGGGACTCAGGGCAGGAGCCAAGGGGTTTGGAGTGCAGGAGCGGATGTGGGCTCCATATGGAGGTGTGGGCTCTGCTGTGGGGTCCAGATGAGGGGTTTGAGGTGAAGGAGGGGGCTTTGGGCTGGGGCAGGGGCTTGGGGTGTGGCGGGGGTGAGTGCTCTGGCTGGGAGTGTGGGGTCTGGGGTAGGGCCGGGAATGAGGGGTTTGGGGGGCAGGACGGGGCTGGGGAAGGATGTTGGGGTGTGTGTGCAGGCTCCGGGAGGGAGTTTGGGTGCTGGAGGGGACTCCAGGCTGGGGCAGCGGGTTGGGATCTGGGGGGGATTCAGAGTGCTGGGTCCCAGCAGTGCTTACTGCAGCTCCCAGGAAGCAGCTGCCAGGTCCCTGAAGTGCGGTCCCTAGGTGCATGGGTGGCCAGGGAGGCTCCGCACACTGCCCTCAAGCCTGCAGGCGCCACCCCCGCAGCGCCCATTGGTCGTGGTTCCTGGCCAATGGGAGCTGCAGAACCTTCCCGTGGGGGAGGGGGGGCAGTGCACAGAGCCTTCCTGGTTGCCCATGCATTTATGGGCTGCAGGGACCTGGAAGCTGCTTCTGGGAGCTACGTGGAACTAGGGCAGGCAGGGAGCCTGCCTTAGCCCCGGGCCCTGCTGCACCGCCAACTGGACTTTTAATGGCCCAGTTGGTGGTACCCAGCAGAGCCACAGGGTCCCTTTTCGACTGGATGTTCCAGTAGAAAATTGGATGACTGGCAACCCTAGATCCAATCGGGCTATTCTCTCATACCTGGGGCTGCCTTCTGCAAGGGCTATGGGAGCTGCACCTAGACTCCATTGCAGGGGGCACAGAAGCTCAGTTGTTTCTGGATTTGGATGGTGAAGAACGGGGGTGAGCTGGGGTTGGTAGCTTGTAGGAGTTAGGGTTTATATTAGCAGAATGGGGGTAGTGCCACAGCAGGAGGGGGAAGCGTGCAGTGAGGTTTCCAGGGCATGGGGGAAGCCGACCTAGTTCAGAAATGGTAAGTGGTGTTTAATCTGCCTTGCAATCTGTCAGAGCACAGGCTGGGGGAGTCCAAGCGTGAGGAGATTCCGAGTACAAAGAACAATTAGCTCAGACAGGGAAGCGAGCAATGCAGAACGGCCATTCACTCTGCAATGTCAGAGCCAGGGGGTTTTCACCCCCTCCCTCCCCACTCCAACACACACCTGCTAACCTCTCTCTCTTTACTTAAGAACATAAGAATGGCCATACTGGGGCAAATAAATGGTCCATCTAGCCCAGTATTCTGTCCTCTGAGTGTGGTCCATGCCAGATGCTTCAGAGGGAATGAACAGAACTGGGCAATTATTGAGTGATCCATCCTCTGTCATTCAGTCCCTGTTTCTGGCAGTCAAAGGGTTAGGGACACTCAGAGCATGGGGTTGCATCCCTGACCATCTTGGCTAATTGCCATTGATGGACCTGTCCTCCAGGAACTTATCTAATTCTTTTTTGAACTCAGTTTTACTTTTGTCCCTCACAACATCCCATGGCATCAAGTTCCACAGGTTGACTGCGTTGTGTGAATAAATACTTGCTTTTATACGGTTTAAACCTGCTCCCCATTAATTTCATTGGGTGATCCCTGGTTCTTGTGTTATGTGAAGGAGTAAATAACACTTCCGTATTCACTTTCACCACACCTTGTCTCTCTCTTTCTCCTTTCTCTCCTGGCCCCCCTCCTCCTCTGATTCACACCCTCTCCCTGTCTCCTGGTCTCATTCTCTCAGGTCTGGACTACACTTAGAAGTGCTATTGATATAATTAGTTTGATTAAAGGTGTGATTTTTTTAAACCAAACTAGTTGTATCAATAAAAGCCCCTAGTGTGGACACAGTTATTTCAGTAAGAAGGAGCCTTATACTGGTACAGCTTATTTCCCTAACTGAACCAGAATAAGGCCAACTCTAGACTACAGACTTCTGCTGACACAGCTTGGTTGGTCAGGAACTGTGAAGAGGTGTGATCCCTGACCAACTGAGCTGTGCTGGCAAAAGTTATAGCAGCAGATCTGCACTTTTACAGTTATAGTTTATTTCACTTGGAAGTGGGGTGTTGTAGAAGCTATGCTAGCAAATGTGCAGCTTTTCTGACATAAGCTGCATCCCTACGAGGAACACTTGGCTAGTATAGTGCACTGGTATTCTTATATTGGTAAAGCCTTCCTAGTGCATACATGGTCTCAGCTATACTAGTATAAGCACCTTTAGACCAATATAACTATATCTATACTTTGGGATGAAGTGGAGTGGATTTCATTATACTGGCACAGTTAAAGTGGTAAAACTTCCTAGTGTAGTCAAGCCCCCACTCTCACTCTTCCCTTTTCCCCTTTTTACTCTGGCTATGCCTACACTAGAGAGTTTACAGTGGCACAGCTGTACTGATGCAGCCATGCTGCTTGGAGATCTCTCGTGTAGCCGTTCCATGCCAGTGGGAGACAGCTCTCCCGTCGACATAATTAATCCATCCCCAATGAGCGTCAGTAGCTATGTCAGCAGGGAAAAGCTTTCCTGCTGACATAGCGCTGTGCACACTGGTGCTTAGGCCAGCGTAATTTATGTCACTCAGGAAGGTGGAATATTCACACCCCTGAACAACATAAATTTTGCCAACTTAAGTGGTATTGTGTACATAGCTAAAGTCTCTCTGATACTTATTTTCATTAGGGTTTCATTAGGGACACAAACCAAAATCCCATCTCTGAACAACCTGATGTTCCATCCAGATCCCAACATCCCAGCTGACCCATATCCCTTTCAATGAAAAAAATATATATAAAAGTTTAAACATTCAGTTGGCCTGGTGCTATACACAGACAAGTAGTGGAAACATCTACACTGTGTTGTCTGTACAGGAGAAAATACAAGGTCAGAGTTAAAGTTGTGCATCTGAGCACATGGTTGGACCTGAACTATTGCTGCAGATCTCTGGAGGAGGTTACAGGTGGGAGGGATAACTTAACCCTCCACAGCAGGGGGCTCGGCTGGTGAACTTGCTAAAGCCTTCCAGGCAGGGGCCCTGTGATGAACCAAGGGAAATTTGCCAAAGGAGAATGCTGTTCATCACAGCATGTAGAAAAGACTATGAAGAATCATATTGCTAAGATTGACACCAGCATTTCCCGAACATGGGGATGGGGATGGGCACGAAGGACTAGCTGACCAGAGCAGAAGCTGGGCAGGCCTTTAGCAACAGGCCATGATTGTGGTCGTTTTCCTGAAGGTGGCAGTGGGGGAAGTCAGCTTTCAAAATGTGGGAAAATACTGGATTGCACCACACTAGCTGCTTGGGAGCCTTATGAAATTACCAGGCTCCTCCTCTGTGTGTATTGCCTCACTCATAATTTCTCTGTGCTGAGTGTTTTATTAGCCTGATGGCCTAGGCAAAAACATCCCACTGCCCCAATGCCTCCCACTTCCTTTCAGACCCTGAGCTTCCTGTGACGAGACCACCTGCCTGTATCTGGGGATGGGAGCATAGAGTCAGAGCAATATACACTCAAGTGCTGGAAGGGTGGTGCCTGAGCACCTCCTTCTGATGCGGCTGCTAAGGCAACTTGCCTCTTCCTCACCAGTCGGTGCCCCCCAGTTCCACCCTGCACAGAATCTCTATTTTTAGGAATTTTACTTCCTGATTTTTTTGCTCAGTCAAGAACTCTTTTTAAGTAGTGCTGGCATTAGCCCAAAGTCCTGTCACTCTCTACAGCACCTCTTTATGGGTTAGTGCTATCTCAGTTATGTGTCTGCTCTGCTGCCAGATTCATTTTTCTGTGGGCTAAGTGAAAGCGGAGTGGCCAGAACTTTGTGTAATCAGGGGAAGATAATACAATCATCCTGTTCCCATTTCATGGGCTGTCAGGGTTCCTTCCCCACTCTGAACTCTAGGGTACAGATGTGGGGACCCACATGGAAGACCCCCTAAGCTTATTCTTACCAGCTTAGGTTAAAAACTTCCCCAAGGTACAAACTTTGCCTTGTCCTTGAACAGTATGCTGCCACCACCAAGCGTTTTAAACAAGGAATCAGGGAAGAGACCACTTGCAGATGTCTTCCTCCCAAAATATCCCCCCAAGCCCTACACACCCCCTTTCCTGGGGAGGCTTGAGAATAATATCCTAATCAATTGGTTACAAAATCATCAAAGGCCCAAACCCCTGGATCTTGGAACAATGGAAAAATCAGTCAGGTTCTTAAAAGAAGGATTTTATTAAAAAAAAAGAAAGGTAAAAATCATCTTTGTAAAATCAGGATGGAAAATACTTTACAGGGTATTCAGATTCAAAACACAGAGGATCCCCCTCTGGGCAAAACCTTAAAGTTACAGAAAACAGGAATAAACCTCCCTCTTAACACAGGGAAAATTCACATAAAATAAAAGATAAACTAATCCGCCTTGCCTGGCTTACCTATACTGGTTGCAATATTGGAGACTTGGATTAGGATGGGTTGGAGAAGATGGATTTCTGTCTGGCCTCTCTCAGTCCCAAGAGAGAACAACCACGTAAACAAAGAGCACAAACAAAACCTCCCCCCCCCCCCCCCAAGATTTGAAAGTATCTTGTCCCCTTATTGGTCCTTTGGGTCAGGTGCCAGTCAGGTTAGCTGAGCTTCTTAACCTTTTACAGGTAAAAGGATGTTGCCTCTGGCCAGGAGGGATTTTATAGCACTGTATACAGAAAGGTGGTTACCCTTCCCTTTATATTTATGACCTGGGCCCATGAGCTTCTAACCTAGGACTCAGCTCCCTAGGTACTGCACCTCCTTTAAACAATAAATATGTCCCCATAGGGATACACCACTGGGATACATGCTACACCATCCTTAAATTTGGAACAGGATCCAGTTGGTCCCCTGGGGTCTCTATAGGGAACATGCTCCTGGGAGTTACCTTTCCAGCGACTGCACCCATTTTAAACAGGGACAAGCTGATTACAAGTAGTGATCAAGAGATGAAAAACTCTATAGCCCAATCTCATTCCCCTTGAGCCATCCGGTGTGCACTGCCTATGTCTGGGGATCATATGGAACCTGTGGTGTCTCGTGTACTAGAGTATCCTTGAATCAAGGCACTGAGACTTGATAGTGGTATTCATAAACAGTGATCTTTACTGATCTCACCGGCACTGCATGGCATATATACAGCACTCACTAAAGGCCAGATTTTCAAGGGAGCTCAGCACACTGCAGGTCCTATTGTGACACTAATGGCCCTCATTGTCCTGAGCCTTTGTGAACATTTGGCCACAAACTCCTGAAGTCTTGTCCCAGCCAGCATGCCCTGGGCTCATGGTAGAAACAGGGAAAGATTATCTGGGGCAAATCTCTTTTTTGATTGTTTCAAAGTCCCGGTCAGGAATCTGGAGATGACCGCAGAACATCCCATGATATAGAAAGTCATATTCCAGCCCATGCAGTCTTTTGATAAATTCCTAGGCTTAAAAGAAATGGTATCCTGAGCATAAGGCTAAAAATCCCAGGCACCCAGGAAAGAAGCAAATACCTGAGAGTAGAAGCAGCATCCCGGAAGAAAGAGTGTAAGATTACTTTGGGTTTGACACAGATAAGCTTGTTAACCGGCTGCTGCCCAACAATTATATCCAGGAAAGAATAAATAGCCCAGGAGTCTGTCCCATATTCATAGATGAAAGGGAGAAAATGTGAAACAAATAGGAGGAATAAGAAAATGTGCAGGGGAGGGAGGGAAAAGGGCAGAGGAACAGCCTATAAATGATGATGCAAAACTTTCTGCTTAAAATTCCACAAACTTTGTAGGCATCTCCTAACGGCAAATGGAGCTGTGGTTACACCATGAGTTTGAAAATAATTAGAGAAAATTGCTTCCCAAGCCACATGCTGGAAACCCCATCACTTGAGACATATAAATGTGGTCCAGACAAAGACCTGAAGGCTAAACTGTAGTGGACAATCCACTAGAGGCTGGGGAAAAGAGAAGTGATGGACAAGACATGACCTAAAATAACTTTTTCATCTATAATATAAAACTACTCAATAACAGCAGCTGTGTCTCTTCACTCATAATGCTAGAGCACCATCTGGAGGCTGTTTTAGGGCATATGCTTCTATTTAAAGCTTCATCTTGAAATCTAGTCATCTTCTTCTTAAGTAGAATGTAGTTTCAGGTCCCACCTCTGCCCCTGAGTCCCTTTCACATTTTTTATGGTTTTAAAAGCACAGTTTTCCTATTTTTAAAAATGTGATTCTCTCCACCGGCGCTGTGTGAAAGATCTATACAAAGAACATGGATTCTAGCTAATTGGTAGTACAGGGAAACTACTACACAATCCCTTCCCCCTCGCACAAAAACAGAGACAAATATGATTTGTGAAGTCTGTTTCTATTATAATGTATGAAGGGAAACTTGTAACAATAATAGGTACAACATGTTCAGAGTGAAGTGTGATTTTCAGATCAGTGGTCTCCCTTTAATTATGGTCTTACAGTTTGCTAGCCCAATTTCCTTAGTCTCCCTTTTAGTTTTGTACAGTCTTTGCTGTAAGTAAATCATGATCCAACAGATTCCCAACGTGCTTTCCCACTCTCTCCACATTCTAGGTTCTTGTTAGCAGTGAGTCCTTGCTCTAGTCTGAAGGAGGCTGTTCCCCCCCGCCCCCCACCTGTTCACAGGGCAGATGCACAACAGAGTATGACATCACGGTATGTCACAAGGGCCTGGTGATGTCACAGCCCACCCTGAGCTGGAGTCAGTCTGCCAGGAGGATCCTGAGTCCTTCATTAATTCAAGGGGCAATGAGTACAGGCATCTCCTGCTGGACGGGAGAGGTGGAGGAGGGGTGATCAAATCCTGATGGTTTCCCTGGGGTACACCCTCTATCTGTTGGCCGTACTCCTGGCCACCCACTTCCTGGTGTTCTCTGATGCCTTCATACCATCAAAAAGCCAGACCATGTTCCATGGAGTCAAGGACAGGAAGCTTGAGGGAAGGAGCTCACCACCAGGTTAGAGAGGCTGTCTCTGGCTTTCCTGTGCGGAGAGCCAATGCGGAGAGAGGATGGACTGAGAAGGTGTCAGAGTGGGAAGGAAGAAAGGATGTGGTGAAGGAGGGGTTAGAGTGTGAGGATTTAAAAAAAAAAAGAGAGGGTTCAAGGGGACTGCTAGAGATGGAGAAAGAGGGAGGGGAATGGATAGAAAAACGGGAATAGGAGTTAGCAAAGAGGAATGAGGGGGAAAAAGGAATGGGATGGGGAGGGAAGAAAGGTGATAAGAAGTGACAGCATAAGGGAAGGGTAGATATAAAGAGAGGCGATTTCAGAGGAGCTTGTTTTTTAGTTATCTATAAGTGCAATGCCTCAACTCAATGAGGCCCTGCTCTGGACCAGGGCCTCTGAGTGGTACTATGATATGTAAATGATGCATACCCAGTCTGGCACTCTGTCCTTCTCTAGGGGTGGCTAGGCCAACTAGAAATTGGTAAGCCTGCTGCAACTGTTGCTGAAAAATCTGTCTTTTAGCTCAGGCAGCAGAGGCTCCTGCATTAAGATCCAGAGGTCTCAAGTTTGCTCCCCGCTGCTGCTGACCCATCCAGGAGTGTCGGTGTTACAAATATAACTACTAAATGATACAATCCTGCCATTTGCTCACTCATGCCATCTAAAATGCCACTCATAGGCAGGGAGCAAGGTTTCCCCTTCATCTGCTCAACTCCCCTTCCCAGCAGGGGTTGCTCTCAGAGCTTCTCTGAACAGGCATCGAAGGCTTCCTCCCCTTGCCCCACCCTCACTTGGCCTTACTGCTTTCTGCCTCACTTGGGGAGAGAGAGGTGAGCAGGCTGTGAGCTTGAGCACATTCCACCTCCAGCAGCCTTCCGTGCAATGAGGGAGATGGGACCAGAGTTCACAAGTTCTGGGAGAGGGGCACTGGATCTCTGTGGGAAGAGGGACAGCAGAAAAGGGGAGGTGAAAGGGATGGGAGAGACCAAAGAGAGAGAGAGAGAGAGAGAGAGGGCCAACCATGAAGAAATAAAGGTAGGAGGGACTAGATGAGAGATTATGGTTGAGAAAGGGAAAGGGAGGAGGGAAAATGTTATAGGGACAAGTAGGGTCATGTGGCTCATGCACAGGCCTGGAACTCCTGAGTTCCATTGCCAGATCTGCCACTGACTTGCGGTAGGACCTTGGGCAAGTCTCATCCCTCTTCTTTGCCTTGGTTTCCCCATCTATAATGATCTCGGGTCACAGCTGGGTCAGAGCACCTTCATAGCCTCAGATGACAGTGTAGCATTCATTTACTAGTACTAGCTTTCATTTATTAGCATTAGATGATTTTGCCGGTGTAGAAAAAGTTCACTCACTTCACACACATCCATAAGCATGTCACACAAGGAGCTACATAGAATTTGGCAGCTATGACAACAATATGGTGAAGGATGGGCTAAGGGGACACGTCTAGGGAGAGGAAGGATAGTGAGGGGAGGGAGTTCGGAAGAGAGAAAAGGGGACAGGAAGGGAAGCAGTTGGGGAGTTGGAGGGGACTAAGTGCAGAGGGGAGTGAAAGAGTGAGAGCATGGACATGGGGTAAGGATGAATTAAAGGAGAGAATGGAGAAAGGAGTGGGAGGAGAGGAGAGACAGACATAGAAGCAGCAAGAGACCAAAAAGAATGAGAGAACAGACAGGATGGACAGTGAAAGAGGCGGAGAGGACTGAGAGAGCAGAGAGGAGAGCTTATGTCCCCCTCTCGAGTTGCAGGCTGGGAGCAAATGGAAGAAACCTTTGTGGCCTCATCAACAGGGGAAGGCATGGAGGTGATTGACATGGTGCAGAACGAGGATGCACAAAGACTGAGGAATGCAGTGGTGAAGGATTTGCTGTTGGATCTGGCCATCTCCTTGAACACAGGCAGCATAATGCTCTTTTTTTTATGCGTGACATAGAACCAGAAATCATTGCCATGCTCATGGATGAAGACAACCTGAATGTCTACCTGCGTTTCATGATTGCCTACTAGGCAGCAGTGCTTTTCCCCACTACCCACACCCCAGGGAACCTGTGACACCCAGTGACAACAACAGGCACCTTCCCCATCACCCAGATCTGTCTCATCTCCCAACTCCCTTGAGAACAGCAATAAACCCTCAATCCAAAGCTTGCGGAATCTCTTATAAACCAGATTTCCCCATCTCAGGATCTCCATCCTCTGTCTCCCTTCTGCTTTTTATGGCAGAGCAGAGCACTCCCCAGTGAGCTGGGCCAGGGGACTCTAAAGGGGCTTATGCGCTGCACTGCCATGCTGGTGACCTAGCTATGGGTCACAGTCTTAATTCCTTTCTCACCTGGTGCTGCTAAGGTGATAGAGACCCAGTTTCTACAGTGTGGCAGCCAAAATACCTAACGGTCCACCAATGCAAGGATCTGGAGTGACTCACCCTGTAGGTACTTAATGGTTAATGGTTAAACCAATGACATGGATTGTTCACATGAGAATGAGTGAAAGGAACTAGCTATACAAAGGGCAGCAGCTGGTCCATTTGATCTGGTATTCTGTCTCCAACAGCGGCCATTACCAGATGCTTCACATGAAGCTGCAAAATCCAGCATAACTATACAAACACGTGCTTACAGGGGAAGGTATTTCTTAATGCAAGCAGTTAGTGATGGTTTTATCCATAAACTAGTAGGTCTGATATTCTTTATAAGAGCTGATCCTATCCAATGTCACTGCAGATATTTTCTTACTCAGATACATCTCAGCCTGCTTTGAATCCCACTTTACTTTGCATCTCCATAATATATTGAGACAATGAGTTCCACAGGCCAACTATGCCCTGTGTAATAAAGTCAGACACTATAATGGCCAAAAATGTCCCATATTTAAAGATGTTTCTGTCTTTGAAAGATCAGCAATGTAAAGGGCTTACTCAATTATGTTACATATATTGCTGGAAAAGAAACTACTGAATGACAAACATTTTCTCAACTACACTCCAGAGAAAATGTTTTTTCCCTGATTAACAAGGAGCAAAAAAGTCAAAACGGAGCCCAGTGTAGCTTACTGTAAGAATCAGTTTAAATAATAAAAAATAGGTTTGTTGGGGATATAACACAATCTTTTTTTGATGACGAAAATTATGCGTAAAGTAACTAAATACACTTTGAAATACCAATTATAAAAAAATCACCAAAATAGCCAATAGAAAGCATATGAGAAATATTAAAATTGACCTGCAAAGGATTTTTAAAAATTGGGCTTGTGCCAACTTTGCTGGCCTGGGAAGGGTTTATTTGTTAGTTTATTTTCCTTCCTTCCTTTTTTTTTTTTTTTTAACATTAGAAATTCAGGTCTTGTCCATCCTAAAAGACTCTACAGAAATAGGATAAGTAGGGAAAAGATGACATTACGAGAGTCAACAGAGACTGAAGCAATTGTGATGGAAAAGGTTTATAGATTGTTCAGAACTCTTTGTTTTTATTAAAATCCAATGAATGAACCGTTTGGACAAAGGATGTCTACCCCTTCAGCTGAGCTATGGAAGCTCACAATACAGGTATCATGACACCCCACAAGAAGTCCTCTGGAAAAACCTAAAGCAAACACCAACCAGAAAAGAAAGCCTTATTTTTGTAAAGGTTTTATTTATAAAGCCTTCTTGTAAAGAAGCAAAGAAGGAGACATGCAACCCAAGTACAATGGAGTGAGTCAAATGAGTTTTTTCCACCAAATGCATCCGATGAAGTGAGCTGTAGCTCACGAAAGCTTATGCTCTAATAAATTTGTTAGTCTCTAAGGTGCCACGGGTACTCCTTTTCTTTTTGCAAAATGAGCGGAATCATTCTCAATATATATTGCTCACAATTCATTAGGTCAGGCTGTAGTATCTAAAGGAAATAAATGCAAAGGAAAGAGGAGTATTTTCAGGGCGTCTTGCGTGAGGTGACTGACCTAGGAATTAGTGGAACAAAATTGAACGAAGAGGAAAAGTTTGGGTGAGGAAATCAGTAAACACTTTAAGAGTGACCTGCAAAGGATAGCAACATTGGGCTTGTGGTCTTTCTGAGGGACAAAAAAGGCCTAACAGGATTTGTTAAGGTGGCACCCCAGTCATGAACATGGACTCTATTGCTAGGCACTGTACAGATACAGAACAAAAAGGGAGCCCTGCCTAAGAGTTTACAATCCAGGTAAGGGTGTGTCAACACAATTCAATAATAGCTGTCCCTGAATAACTCCATGTGTAGTTAAGCTGTAAGGTATTTACCACCTTCTTTTTTTTTTTTTTAACCTTAGAAATAAAAGGAAAATAAAGTCTTGTTTTTCCTGTTTTGCTGGAGGTCTTTCTTGGAAGACATGGATATGTAGATTCTCAGATCTCACAGCCCATACTTGAAGGGTAAAGTATGCCCTATTTACAAGAACTTTGCTTTGCACTGATTATTCAGGTATTTGAGTTAGTTAAATAGATGTTTAAAAAACAAAAGCATCACCGCAAACAACCAAACAAATGGTTTTAAACAGTTACAGTAGAAAAAAATCTCTTTCCATCTCAATGAATCAGGTTTCATTTGCATGATTTCTCTGATGTTATAAAGATCCCAACTCTCTGGTAGCCCAAGAGGCTTCCAAGAAAAGCATGGCTGACAAGACCTGAATTTCCAATGTAAAAAAAAAAAAGAAAAAATATTGGGGCGGGGGAGGAGGAATGCCAACACATTCAGGAAGCAAACAAATAAAAGAAAAGAAAAACCCCAGAAATCCACATTTGTTTCTCATTGGAAGTAATCTTAAATATGTAATATTAGGTTGTTTTTTTTTAAAAGAGAGTCAGTGTGATGCAGTGGATAACGCATAGGGGTAAGAGTTAGAAGGCCTGGGGTGAAATCCAGCCATATTAATATCATAAGGGAGTTTTGTCACTGACTTCGAGGGAGCCAGGATTTAACCTATGGTTTATTCTCTCATCTCTGCCACTGACCTGCTGTGCGATAATGGTTAAGTCATTAGTGTCTCTGTGCCACAGTTTCCCTATCTATAAAATAAAGGTAATGATATCTAACCCTCTTTGTATAGTGCTTTGAGATCTATGCATGAAAATCACCAGCATATGTGCTATTACTTTTATCAAACTGTGAGTTTGATATACACCATTTTCTCAAGACTAGTAGAAATGTTTCTATGATTTTCTATGATTTTCTTTGTTCACTCCAAGGAATACAGATTTTTGTTTGGATTTAAACATTCTCCTGCAGCATTTGCAACTCTGATATTACAGCAGTGACCTAGTGCTTGAGAGCTGGAAAATAAAACTGATAGAAAAAAAGTGAAATTCACCAGTCTATTTTCATTCTCTTATACTGAGTGAAATTAAAAAATGAATCAATTAGCATTAATAGTAAATAGTACATTTAATTTTTTAAAATAATTTCAATTATAATTTTTCAGTCAAAAGTGTTATTAATAACCACACAGGTAAGGAACCTTTTATTCATATACATTCTCTTTGGCTTTAATCAGTGAGAATAGAACAGTGGAATAGTCTTTCAAAAGAAGTGCTGCTGAAGAATAAACTGTGTTGGCCTATACTGGCTAGCACTGGATTCATAGATTTCAAGGCCAGAAGAGATGATTGTGATAATCTAGTCTGACCTCCTGTATAAACAGGCCATAGAACTTCCCCCAATAATTCCTGTTTTTTAGAGCAACATCCAGTCTTAATTTAAAAATTGCCAAAGATTGAGAATCCTCCACAACCCTTGCTAATTGTCACAGTAATAAGACAATTAATAGGTCTTTTCCAGCTTTAATTTTGATGCTCATTCCCAATACCAATATCTACTCCCAAAGAATCACCACACTGGTAATACAGCAAATCCTCACTTAACGTCCTCCCGCTTAACGTTGTTTTGAAGTTACGTCACTGCTCCATTAGGGAACATGCTTGTTTAAAGTTGTGCAATGTTTCCTTGTAACAGGTTTGGCTGCCTGCTCTGTCCGCTGCTTGTAAGATTTTGTGGAAGACCAGCAACTTTACAAGGGAGCATTGCACAAGTTCCTCTTCTCTGCCTCCTCCCCCTTCCTCCCAGCACTTCCTCGGTCACCAAACAGCTGTTCTTCATTGAACAAGTTCCTCTTCTTTGCTCCTCCCCCTACCTCCCAGAAAGTCCTAAGCTCTGCCAAACAGCTGTTAGGACTTTCTCGAAGGGAGGGGAAGGAGTGGGGATGCAGTGTGCTCCAGAGATGAGGAGGATCGGGGGTGGGAAGAGGTGGGCCTGGAGCATTCCCCAGCAAAGTCAGCGCCTGTTCTTCTGGGGGGAAGCTTCTGCTGCTGCTGCGCAAGGTGCTTCCTAGTGTCCTTGCCTGCAGTGGGCTGTGCCTGTTTGGAGTAAGCCAGTGGCACTTCCCAACCACAGTACTGTACAGTATATAATGCCTTTTGTCTGCCCCCAGAAAATTTTCTTGGAACCTAACCCCCCGCATTTACATTAAATCTTATGGGAAAATTGGATTAGTTTAACATCATTTCACTTAAAGTTGCATTTTTCAGGAACATAACTACAACGTTAAGTGAGGAGTTACTGTATAATGGTCAGAATAAAACAGCTCCCACCATTTAAAAAATTTCCCAGTGACAGCTTTACAAAGAAACCAGGCATCCATGAGCTAGGAGGGGTGTGTTCTCCAATTCTAGTGAATTTTAGGTTTTTTGTTTTTTTAAGTATAGGTCTAATTATCAGGGCCTCCAAATTGATAGTTTTCAGGCTGTTCTTAGTAACATAGAAACATTCTTAAATGCCAGTTTTCTTGCTGCTCCTGAAATTCACTACATTTTTCACTCTTTGCCCCCCTACACTGCATTACTACAAGACATTTGGTTACAACGATACTAGGTCACAAAAACATAACAGCAGCAAAACTCCCCCATCTGGATAGCAAAAATTCCTGAAAATCAGTTTGGTATTTGGAGAAGCATTCTAAAATCTGGATGGTTAGTCTGACTCTGGAGGCTCCCATAAACCCTGGAAACAATCCCATCCCAACCTTTCCTTAAACAGGCCCAGGCCCTAGCTAAGTTGATGTAGGGTGACCATATTTTCCCAAAGGGAAAATGGGACACCATATGGGGCCAGCTCAAGGCACCCCCTCCTTTCTTCCTGTGTGGAGCCAGCCCAAGACTCCCTGCCACCCACCTGTGGAGGGCTGGCCCGGCCCGAGCCGCTCTCCCAAGCCCTCCCTCCTGCGAAGGGCTGGCATTGCTGCTCACCCCCACACACATGTTCCTCCACACTCCGCTAAGGTTTGCACCCAACCTTTTTGGAAAAACTGGGCATGTGTACAGTTTCCTCTTGCTAACTGATCAGTTGACAAGAGCAATGGGACAAATGCCCAGTTTTGCCAAAAAAAGTTGGGACAGCCAGGACAGGGCTTAAAAAAAGAGACTGTCCTGGCCAAAATGGGATATATGGTCACCCTAACCTGATGCCTTTTTGTGAGAGGGAACAAGACTTGTCTGTTATCTCCATATGAAGTGACTGGGGGCAATAAGTAGGAATCTCTAACACCTTGTGGGGTGCGGGGGGAGGATAACACCCTCCCAGACCCCATTTCCTCCTGACAGTACATGACAAGGCCCTGGTGCAGGACTAGGTTAGGGGCTCCCTTCCAAAATCTAAAATGTTGATTATGCCCAGCATTGGGCCCACATCCTACCCCACCACCTCCCACATCTTCGGTTGTCTGCCACAACTCCTCCCACTTGCCCCATAATACACCAATACCTCACACCCCCAACCCCTCATCCATTGGCCCCCAGGACTTTCCAGGCCACTCACCAGTACCCAACTCAGCACTCCGCTCCCATCCCAGGCTAGGGACACAACTCCTAATCTTGGCTGGCAGCTGCCCCTCAGTTCCTCTCACCCCATTGTCCACCCCACATCACACAGCAGACCAAATCTGAGTGATGAGTGGTGTCACCTGGGTCACAATGCCACTCAAATCTGGCCTGGGCCCCAGTGGGGTAAGGGCCAAATTTGTTTGAGCGACATTGCCACCCTATGGACCAAGTGATGTGCCAGAGCGCCATTCCATCTGGAAGTCCCCCATAACCTCATAACTCAATGGTTCTGGTGGAACTTCATTACTTGCAACATTGTAGCTACATCACTGACTCCTGAGATTCCACTCCCTGTCCCGTCCATGAATTGCTTCCCCACTTCCTCTTCTCCACAGAAGGAGTTCCACCATTCCAGCCTTTCTTCTCCCTCAGCCAGTGCATGCTCTTCCCTTTCTTCTGAGTGTGAAAAAGCTTGAGCATAGCTGCTACTGCTGCAGCTATTCCTTCTCGGCAGAAGTCAGCAGGGGGAGCAATCAGAAAAGAGAGGCAGCTGCTGCATTGGAGGAGTGGTATCTAGGGTTTGATCCAAAGTCCAATGAAGTTAATGGAACTGAGCTTTCCATTCAAGCTGGCACTGGGCCAGGCCCCTAGTGGTCAGAGGTAAGAGTAATAGGGGAAAAAACAATCCCAAAGAGTTAGGCAGGTCAGATCCAGGACACTAGGCTAAGTAGCAGAAAATAAGATAAAATCCCAGGACCATCCCACTCATATTGGGGGCGCTAAGACAGGTGGGGTTTTTAGCAATGTACATTAATTAAATGTCTCATCTTCCCATCTGGAAGCAGTAACCAGCGTGTCTCTCTCCCCCTACCCCCCAATGTGCTTTCAGAGTGAGAGAACCAGGTTCTTCTGTCCCTGGTGGTCCAGGGTGGGAGGTGTGCATGGGGACTTGTGAGGTTCCCCCCGAGTTGTTAATGATTGCAGCTTGTCTATTGACCTTGCAAGCCTGTGCCCCCACACTCTGAAGAGCAAGTTTGGCCTAACTGGGGCAGGGCATGCAGAGCAGTTGGAGAGTAGCATACACTGTACTGGCTGCTATGTTTAGCCTTTCTTCCCTCCTGCTACCCAGACTGGAACCTTCTGCCACCATGACCTGTTGGCAGGGAAAAAGGATGAGAAGAAGGGATGGGGAGGAATTGGTTAGGCTCCAGCATGTCTCTGCGTGAGGGCAGGCCATTCTTCAGCAGGGAAAAGTTCTACAGCTCCAGTCTCCATAATTCTGCCTGCCTCTCTCTCTCCCTCTCCTTCTCAATGTGGATTACCAGATGTGGCACTTGAAGGCTGGATTCATTGGTGTTGTGCTGGAGCAGTGGAAATGCCTGGCAAAGTCCTGGCTGTTGCTGAGGGGCCCACGGACACGGAGTGGTGGGGGGCTGTGCGGATCCCTGTGCAGGAAGGCTCGCAGTCTCTCAGGGCTCTGGTGCCCACACATCCCCTGGAGGGAAACAAAACAATCATGTCAGCATCTAAGAATGATCCCAAAGGCTCACTTTGGAATCACCCACAAGCCCTCACATAGGTTCTGCAGGGTTCCAGCTTGTCATCCTTCCTGAGCAACATGAGCATGAGGAGACAGGAGAGGCAGAGAGATATGTTGGACAACCATGCCAGGAGAGAGGATGACACTCAGATCTACACCTGGATACTGCCATTTCCTAGTGCATGGTAGATTTCCATCTATCCATATCTATCTGTCCTAAACTTGTCACTGTTTTATTTCAGTGTGTTGATTTAGTCACAGTCCTGATAAGGCAAAAATTATGCTGGCTGGAAGGGGAAGCACCTATAGGACAGTGCTGTGAATATGTCATTCTTTGGAGGGGATTGTCCAGCCTTTATTCAGGTGATTTGCAGTATCTGGGTCATACTGGACTCATCACTGTTGCTGGAACCCCAGTTGATCACTCTGGTTAATCCTGCCTGCATTCACTGACAGCTGGTCCTAGAGCTGCCACATCTCTTCTCTAATGCAGACCTTACCAGAGTGACCCAATCCTTTGTAGCCTCAGGACTGGATCACCTTCTTCTGCACTCTTCTCAGGCCTACTATCAATAAGCACCCTGAAGCTCCAGCTAGTGTGGAATACAATGACTGATCTCTATGTTCCCTGAACCTCTATGAGAACATAACACCAGGGATCTACGAAGTGCACTTCACTTGCAGCTCAAGGGTTTGATTATGTATAAGCCCTAAACTTGCTAAGAGGAAGGTACCTGAAAAATCTCACTCCATCCATCCATGTACTTGACCGCATCACCAAAATACTTGATCAGCTCTCTCCCTAAAGCCATTATAGTGGCAGTGCTGGTTCACTCTTGCTGTCTTTTCCTTCCTGCAAACCTAAATTTCTTCTTGCCCACTCTTCCCCAGTAAGTAAATTATCTTTTGATGGGGAAGTTAAAAATAATTTTTTTTTTATTTCATTATCATCAGTCATCATAACCAAGGGTTCTTAGATATTCCAGTGATTGCTGCCTTAGATAAACCTTAAATGATGTATAGTAGATAGATATTTCAGAGTAGCAGCTGTGTTAGTCTGTATTCGCAAAAAAAAAGGAGTACTTGTGGCACCTTAGAGACTAACAAATTTATTAGAGCATAAGCTTTCGTGAGCTACAGCTCACAAATGCATCTGATGAAATGAGCTGTAGCTCACGAAAGCTTATGCTCTAATAAATTTGTTAGTCTCTAAGGTGCCATAAGTACTCCTTTTCTTTTTTAGATAGATATTGTTGTGCTTGGTCCCTTTGACAGTCTGTTATCGCTTCAGAGCCCAGTGTAAGGTGTAGGTCTTCAGTGAGGCCTTTGATCAGCATTTAGAGAGCAGTCCAGTGCTGTGAACTTAGGAGACAGACTCAGACCAGGAGGGAGGGAGATGGTGATAATCAGACACACAAATCAGAGAGAGAAAGTATGAGAGAAAGATACATTAAAAGAGGCCTTATGGGCTGGGACAGACAAGATCAGCAGGGCGTTCATTACATTCGCAAAGCTGATGTAGAAGAGCTGATAGTGTGAGAGTCCACTCCTAGGTAAATTCCTCTCCTGTTTGTGCTTTTTCAGCCAGTTCTTATAGGCCTGTGGGGAAAGAGGAACAGATAAATTAAAATAAAAAATCTCAGATTGTGTCCCACAAATTTCATTAAAGTTTAACTCACAAGGGAGAGCTGAAATCAGGAGCCTTCATCCTCCCAGTGTGGATGGTGGTGCTGCCTAGTGGTGCTGCCCTGGAGCTCTTACATTGGGATATAGACATCCATCCACCCACTCACCGAGAAAGTGTAGCATTCTTTTCTTTCCCATCCCATCTCCTTGCTCTCTGAGATGGCTTATCCCTGCCCTCCTCCCTATCAACCTAACTGTTGTGCTTCCCATTCCAGACAATACCACACAGTGGCAGCAGAAGGTCAGAAGATGATGCTGTTTGATGCACTATAATTGAATAAAAGCTATTTCAACTTGAGTCACCCATGGTCGAAAAATACTTGCCATGCTTTGCATATCACTAGTACCTTCTGTCTAAAGATCTGAAGGCATGTGACAGACATTATTTAATTAAACCTCATAACTTCCCCAGCAACGGAAAACTGAAGAGGAACTTTCTTCTACCGAGTACTTTTACTTCAATAGATATGGGTATTGATTCATCAAGGACCAAGACAAATTAATTGAAGGACATCAGTTTAGTTCCCAGGGGCCTGTATCAGCTTGAAATAACGGTCATCTATTTTCATACAAAGGACCGTCTCGGAATAAAAAACCAACAGGGACTGGAATAGCAGGGGGTCTGCAGTACAGGACTGAGGTTCATTGGCAGAGCTGTGTGGGAAACCCAGGGCTGGAATAGCAGGGAGGCTGCAGGCCAGGACTCAGGGGCATTACCAGAGTTGTGAGGGGAGCCCAGCACTGGAATAGCAGGGGGCTGAGGGGCATTGGCAGGGCTGTGTGGGGAGCCTAGCACTGGAATAGCAGGGGGCTGAGGGGCAGGACTGAGGGGCATTGGTAGAGCTGTGGGGGAAGAAGGGATGGGGTGGAGGACTGGATCAGCAAAGAGTGCAGTTAATTTGGATTGAGGTGCATTTGTGGAGTGACATAGGGACAGGAAGTTGGGCAGCCCAGGACCAGAACAGCAGGGCAGGGGGGTTGCAGGGTAGGATTGAGGGGCACAGGCAGAGTTGTGTGAAACTACAAGACTAGAACAGCAGGTAGTTTGTGATACCTGGTAAGCGATGGCGAGTCCTCCTGTGTCAGCTGCATTCTCCAGGAGGGTGAAAGTGCCATTGATTCTCAGGCCCTGCAGAGAGTAGCGTTCATACTGTTCCACCAGGCAGTCTGTACCCCGCACTAATGCATCCCTGTTGCATCTAGGACAGCTCTCAGGCACCACTGTGGAGAAGAGGGAAATCCAAGAAGGTAAATGCAATATCAGTATCCACTTGGATTCAGTCACTTCTCCCATTAGTAATGAGCATGGTCTGGGATTGAGTCTTTTGAATTTACCAAACCCACCTTTGCACTATAAATTTAAATAGGGAGCAGGTCCTGGAGCAACTCCCCTGAGCTCTCCAAAGGGAACACACCCTTGAGGCCTGTGACAGTGAGCAGAGGAAACAGACTCTATTATAAATTACCAGCAATGGTTCGGGGCACTGGAACAATTTTTAAAGTCAGGGTGCTGAAAGTGGAAACCATGTATTTAGTTATTATTACTACTTCAAGCCAGGGGATGCTGCTGCACCCCTGAATGGTTCACAATACGCACCGTAATCATAGACCGCATGAAGCAGCTCGTGTGCCATGATGACTCCCATGGCTCCAAAGTTCACAGCACTGAAAAACACAGAATGTAAAGAGGTATCAGTTGCTAAACCTGCAGGAGGCAGGGGAAGCAAGGGTTTCTCTGTACAGTCCTGCTTCATCAAGTATGATTCTACTCTGCCAAATGATGGTGTAAAACCAGTATCAGGGGTTACATGCTTATCGTCTCTGTTATTCCGTATCAACATGTTCAGTAAATGTATAATGTATACACAGTGGGATTGTACAAGTGAACAATTGCAATTGGATGTTTGTTAACAAGTCTGCTAAAGATGTGCAAGATAGTAATCTAATCAGGGGTTTCACTAGAAATAGTTGTGATACTCCCACAAACTCCACCCACAAACCAAGCTCCACCCATTTGAAACACCAGAATGAGTCCACTCACAATCAAATTTCTACAATATGATCATCCCTCTCCTTTTTTACACATCTTGATCAATAATGAAAAAGCAAAGAACATTGACATGTACTTAGTGACCGTTACTAGATTTCAGAATCAACAGGTCACTGAAATGAATAGGAGCAGCTCACATCTCTTTAACAGCTGCTGCTTTAAGAGTTTTACAGACTCAGTAGACATCACTGCACTGGTTACAGTCAGTTCACATTTTAAAGGTTATCTGCAACTACAGCTGGATGTATAACTGATTTTTCAGTTTACTGGCCATTCTGAAAAATCAAAACTAACTTTTATTTCAGGGTTGACGAGAATTTCATTCTTTTTCTGCAAACTGCTGAAAAAAATTTTGCTTTGTGTTGAATGCAACATTCAGTTCCACCTGAAAAGAAATTTCATTTTCAGTTTTTAAAAAAGTTTCTTTAATAAAATTGAAGTAAATTTCAAAATGAAAAGTCATTTAGAATTGAAAAATCAAAACTTTGCATTTAAAAAATGTCAAAATAAAATGTTTTGATTTTTTTTGTTTTTATTTCATCTGAAACAACTTGGAGAATTCAAAATGAATTTGTGAAATGTTTTTGTCAACCTCAAACTGCATTTTTGAAAAAAAAAACAAACCAACCCTGGATGTCTGACTCCTGAATCTAATGCTCTCTCTCTCTTAAGGGTTGGCTCTGCTGGGCTAACCGTCGTAACAAACATACTTCCATCACAGTCAATTTAATCGGCAGATCAGACTGAATACAGGGGGCAGATCTGTTGATTCCGAAGTGACTCACTCATTAAGTGGAAGCACATAGCATTAAAAAAGACTAGACTGAAAAGAATTATTATATTGATCAGACCACCTGTTTCATTCCTTCCCATAGTGAGAGCTATTTTTGTACAATAGGAATTTAATGAGTCTGGGATTATTCTCTCTGTGAAAACCTTTCTCCAGGGGGACAAAAAATTACATCAAACAATGTTTGATGTGTCTTACATGACCACTCAACGACAACAACTGGTTGCTCAACAGAGGTGCTCTCATTATAATAGAGGAACAGCATTGTACTGTTGGATGGTTCACAGGAAGGCATACAAACCTCATAATGCAAAATAAATAAATAAATGGTTGCTTAGTAGAGATGGTCTTTTTATAAAGGGGAAGCAGAGTTGTCTTTGATCCATTTGAAGACACTTTGGACCGGAGATTGCCTAAAGATATCACAGGATTTATTCTTGGAATCTAGAAAATAATAAATCCCCATCTTTGAGTGACTCAATATTGAGGTGGGCTCAGGAACTGTCTTCTTTGTAGCCTGTCTTGACAAGCCTCAAGTCTTTTTTCTTTTTGCTCTATTATATTCTGCCTGCCTGTGAGGGCCAGGAAAACTGCCCGCCTGAGTCTCAGGGTAAGAGCCTGAGGTTACTCAGCATCAGCGGCTTATCTCAGTTCCACATGGAAAGCACTTAGGCTCTGATTTTGCTCTCACTGAAGCCAGTGGCCAAATTCCCACTGAGTTCAGTCAGAGCAGGACCCTCCCTCCCGCTTTTTGGCCTTTTGCAGTAAAACAATATGCTGGAAACCCAGCATGCCGAAGGGGTGAGGTTTATGTTGGTGGCTTTGCAGCCTCTTAGTACCTGGGGAACTCAGCATGGAAGAAGGGGCTGCGGAACATTCCCGCAGGGAAGACCACGGTGTGGCGCCTCATTGAGTAGTAGGAATGGACAGACCAAGGGAAGACCTCCCAACTAGAAGCAGAAAAAGAAAGGAGAGAGAACACCCACTATTAATGGCTTGGGACCTTCTCCTGCTCTCTCTCCCTACTGGCCTTTGTGGGAATGGTGGTGACATAGAGAAAGGACTCCCCAGTGCAATCCCATACAGAGAGGAGGCAGAGTTATAGGTTCACATTATTCAGAACCTCATGTATTCAGTAGAAACACTGTATCTGCCTTTATTTATTTATTAGGCACTTATTACTGTTGAAGCTAAGCTCCTTGAAAACATTCATGGATGTACCCTCCCCACACCACTGTCAGGTAGGCCAGTGCTAGTAGCCTCATTTTACAGAGTGGCAAAGAGAGTTGCTTGGGGTCATGCAGGTGGCATGTGGCAGAACAGGGAAATGAACCCAGCTTGTCTGACTTTCTGCTCAGTTCATTAACCACAAGAGCAACTTTCCTCCCCACTGTCTTGGCCCATTCCTATACCATATCTCAAATCCTCTTGTTTTTGTTGTATCGTCTTCTGTATCCGATCAGCTGCTCCTATACCTCCTCTCCACTGCCTATATACCTCCTATAACTGCCCCCTACCACACATCATCCCCACCACCTGTTGGCTGAAACATACTTATCCTGTAGGTGGGGCTGAAGGAGCCTCAGGGAGAAATTTTCCCTCACAGCCTTCAGGCAGGCCACCACATTGAGCAAAAAGGTATTGTCATGTATCTCCAGCTGAGGAAAGAGAGAGGCAATGAGAGCATATTTAAAAGGACACAGAAGAGAGAGTAAGAGAGAGATGAGAATCAGAGAGAGGATGGGGCAAAAGAGACAACACCAACAGGGCAGAAAATGGAGTTAATCAAAAATCAAATATTCTCTCTTTTCTCTCCCAACCCTCAAAATCTCCAACCTAAGATGTGGAAAAGGACTGCAGGAGATATTATCACAAGCAAAGCAGAGCATGCCTTCTTTGGGGGATGAACTGTGCCACCCCCAACTTCTCCTGTCCCAACAGGAGGCAGAGTAGGCAAAGACGCAAGAGCACTGGCTGGATCTCCCAGCTTCTCCAGACCCAACCTCTTTCAAAACAAGACATTGGAAGGAAAGGAGAAGGTATGCAAGTTGTATGGAGTATGCTCTGCTCCCTTCCCCTCCAGCAGAAGATGCCCTTGAGTATGGAACAGGTATATTACCAGTAACAAGACAGGTATGTTTGCATTGTAGAACTCACATCCTGGAATTCCCGGTCCATTTCAGCAGTTTGGAGGATGCTGTCTGGATAGCCAATTTCCACCTGAAGCTTAGAAACCTTAAATCATTAAAATAAAGTAAAATAAAATTAAATAATACACATAACCAAGAGGATTCCTTACATTTTGAATGTCCATATAATGTGTTTCAGGGCAGGGTAAGTAGGACTTATAAATTAGCTCTGTAAAAATAAGAGCTGTCCTATTTGATTTCTCCAGGGAACACATCTCCCTTTGCTCTTCTCCCTTCCCAAGTCAGTGCCCTAACGCCAAATGCAGCCCTGATATAAAGAGCAGCTTCTCTCATGAAGCCCATGGACTTGTTTTTTATCTCCCTCCATGTGTAAGCTTGTTGGTGTTCATATATGTTGGCACGTATGCAGTTGTGGATGTGCATGGATAAACACGGAGCTTCTCCATATATACATGTCAGTGTATGACCATGTGCGTATGATGGTATATGTGTATCCACCTAAAAGTGTTGAGCAGGTATGTATAAAAGTGTCCATGTAGGATCATGTACATGAGCATGCATGTCAAAGTATGTGCAGGTGCAGACACCTATCCATTCTCCAGGAGCTTCTGGGATACAAAGACCTCAGTGACCTGTGTCTTCCACACATGCCTTGTCCTTGGCCTCTTGTCGGGTCTGCTCATCCATCCACTCCACCTGATCCAGCCGACTGTGGAGGGCATCTCGGACCAGAGAGAACATCTTCTCAGCCTGTCAAGGGGAAAGAGAGACACACTCAGGGCTACAGAAAAGCAGCTGCTCCTTAGGAAATGCAATATCTGGGTCTGAGAGGAGAGGGGAGCAATTGGGGCCCTTGTTTATTCAGTCCTGGGCTATTCTCTCTTCATGCTCCACAAATTGAGCTACAGCCCAGCCCTGGTAAGGATCCTTCTTTCCAGGAAGTGAGAAAGAAATTCATTCTCTACATCCTTTCAGCAATGGGCTTGTCCCTATACACTGCTCCCTTAACCCTGTTCTCCTCACCTCCCCCTTGCCTCTGCTTAGGTGAGAGGAGAACACAATGCCTTGTTCATTCAGTTCTAGACTTCTCCTCTCCTAACATGGGATGGGATCTATTCTAGACTATTTTCCCTTTGCTTAAATTAAAGGAAAATTCTGGATGCATTTAGTTCCAACTCCCTCTATTACACAATCTGACCCTCCTCCTTGCTGGTGCTGTCTGAGGGGGATTCAATCAGTCAGTTCAGGGCTTCGCTACACACATGTGCACACACACATACACTTCTCCCACAGTGGAACCTATATTCTGCCCTGGAGGAAGCCCAGCAAATTCACTTCACTGCTGCTCTTATAAGGAAGATGAGTGCTGTAGTTTGATATGCTCTCCTGTGTCCTTCTTCCCTCTTTCTCTTCTCTGCTTCTTCATTGGTCTTTCCTCTTAAGGTCTCAGTCTCTCATTGTCCCATGTCCCTGGGTTATTTTTTCATGGCATTTTCCACACATTGCAAACCCTTTATAAGTTCAGTGCTTGTGCCAATAACTTGGTATAGTGGGGTGGCCACCCGCTACTGACCTGAAGGGCTTGAAATCAGCCCTGGGAGAAGGCTGAGATGGCAGAGAGGGCTGCTGCTAGGAAAAGCAGCAAGCCTCGGCTGATTGGGGAACCAGCCACAGATGCGGTCATGCCCCAATCAGGGCCCAGCTGGCCCTTATAAGGGGGCAGTGGGCCAGGAACAAACACACACTCACTTGATGTAGAGAGGGATGGGCTTTGCCTGCCTACTTCCTGGATCTTAATATGGCTAGGAGTTAAGCAGTGTACTAAGACTGAAGCAGGGCTGGGAGAAGGCCAAAGGAGCTGGGGAGCTTTGGCAAGGAAACCCCCCAGGCTGCAGGCCTTGTTAAAGGCTAAAGAAAGGTACTGGGGTTGTGGAGGACAGCACAAGGGTAGGCAGAGGCAGCAGGTCCAAACCCCCCTTGCTGATGATGAGTGGCACTTACGCTGCAGTCTGCCCCAGGGAATGGGGGCTAGTTGATGACTGACAGTGGCCATAGACTGAGGTGAGGTGGGGATAGAGGGTGGGGGTTCCTTGGGGAGGGGAGACCCAAATCTGTGGGGGTACTGCCAGGGGGCAGTACCCTAGCCTGAAAGGGGCACCAGGGTTGAGGAGGGACTTGGGCCCAGTGACAAGCGGGAAACCAGCCTGAAGAGGGTGCTCTGGAGGCTGGAAACGCTAATTCCCTAGATGACCAGCAGGAGGTGCCGCAGGGGTGAGTCCTGCCCCGTTACACTTGGAAATGGAAATGAAAATCTGATCCCTTAGCAAAAAAGTTCCCTTTGTTTGTTATTACTGAACCATTCAGAAGCCCTGGCATATTGATGTGTTAATATAGGATTGCTCACAAGCACTGGGTAATCCATGCTAGTTTGTTATCATGAGATGGCTGGAACTGCACTTGCTGCTGTTGTTCATAAATTATGTTCATACCGGTTGTCATTCTATTGTCTCTCATGAACATTAGAGATGTATGCACTGGTTTGTTATTGTAGGATCACATGAAAGTACTGATAGGTTTCAGAGTAGCAGCCGTGTTAGTCTGTATCCGCAAAAAGAAAAGGAGTACTTGTGGCACCTTAGAGACTAACAAATTTATTTGAGCATAAGCTTTCATGAGCTACAACTCGCTGCATACACTAGTTATTGTAGGGATACTCATGAACATTAGAGCTGAACTGGTTTGTTATTGTAGGTTGTGTATGAGTACAGGCATGCACTGGCCTGTTGTTGTAGGGTGCTGTATGAGTGCTGGGCCTGCACACAGTGGTTTGTTAGTGTAGGATCATGCATGAGTACTGGAGGCCCCACTCTCTGCTTTGTTACTGAAGGGATAAGGATGGAGGTCCTAATACTCACTATTTTAGCAATAAATGTATTGATCCCATAATCTGCCTCACTCACAAAGAATGATGGGACATTTGTAAGGAATAAGGAAGTACACTGTCAAGGTCAGGTCATCAGCTAAGAATGGAAAGAGGAGAAGCAAATGAAGCTGAGTTTGTGTTTGGGTGGGGGAAGAAGAATACCTACGAGTTCCTTTGTCTCTTGAGGGAAAATCTCTTGCACAATCATCTCTGCAAGGACAGGCTCAAAGAAAGTGCTAGTGTCACTCAGGCATTTTCTCCAGCGATGGGCCAGTACCTGGGGGGCGGGGGGAGAGAGGAAGAAGGCAGACCAGCACACAGAAAAAGAGGGACAGAGAAATGTGTAGTAATGATCATAGCAAATCAAGAATTTAATTTATTTTAATTTGATTTTTATCAACCTTAAAAGGCTTTGAGCACTTCAGAAAACATGACCATAGAACTCAAGGCTGGTTCACCCTCTTTGCTTCCACAAGTGGAGGGGACTCATATCCTGGCTGGAAGGGACAGAAAAGGGAAACCTGCCTATCTATATGTTGTTCTCCAACCCCTGTCCTTGTGGAAGCCTCTTAGTGTGGATTGAACTCCATGGGTGCAGTAGGTACAGGGCTGGCTTCCTTGATGGCATCATCACTAGGGGGGAAAAAGCAGCATTACTTCCTATTTTCCAGCAATCATGGTCCACATGTCCTTCCACTCTGTCCCTCCAACATGAGAAACTCCTCTTCAAGGACTAGAGATCAGGGGCAGCAGCCAGTGGGGGTGGCCATGGGAGCAGAGCATCTATAGAGCTGCCTTGGGGGCTGGGGGAACTGAAGGAAAGCTGACTCACCATCCCAGATTCCCCTGTCTTTCCATGCAGCTTTTCAAACAGCTCCCTGCGTGCATCTTGGAACCGGCTGTCAAGGGCTGGGGAGAGATTTCCAACCAGGCAGAGGATCATATAGATCTGTAGGACCCTGGGGGGAAAAGACACAAAGCAGCACATTTATAGGGATAAATAATATATAAGGAACACTTCAGCCAGCACTAAATGCACCCATATCTTGGGTAAACTGTGGCAGCTGTTTAACCGCAAACAGCGATACCATTTAACAGTGAAGACAAGGAGTGATTAACAGTACCTCTGCCTGGAACTGCAGGAAGAACTTAGTTTGGCAGAATATAATTGCCTGAGCTGGAACTGGGCCAGGAAACAGGTCAAAGTTTGCAAAAAGTGCCATAGGATCTTTAATGACTACAAGTGGGAAGAGCCCCTGCTAGGTCATCCTCCTGCAGTGCCTTAGTATTTCTTTGGCCATCTCCCATCTGAACACTGACTAAGTCTATTCTTCGTGGTTAGTTTAACACCTGAAGCTATCACCGCCTCCTCAAGGCACAATGGCTACAGTATTAGACATCAGCTCCTACCTCCCCTTCTGCCATTTTTCAATCAGCCGTGACATGCCTTTCAAATAATCCATGTCGTGCACTGCGATTGGCTGGGAGATGTTCAGTTGCACAGGATGGAAGGCTGCCTGGAGGCATGACAGCCAATCGATTGTGGGTGCCTTTTCCTAAAGGTAAAGCCAAACAGAAATGCTGAAATGTAACTTCCCTGCCTATCTCCAGGACTGAATGGGGAAAATAGGAATGTGTCTCTGCCCCCTTGTGGTACCAGTCTCATCTGAGTGAGATTCAGAGGCACTGACAGTGCAGGGAGAGGAGTTACAGGACTGAAAGGGCAGAGAATGGAAGTCTAGCCCTGGAACTAGCAAAGAACAACCTCAGCAGATTGGGGATGCACTGATAGCTCAAACAATGAGGAGTCCTTGTGGCATCTTAAAGACTAACACATTTATTTGGGCATAAGCTTTCGTGGGCTAGAACCCACTTCATCAGATGCATGGAATGAGAAATACAGTAGGCAGGTATAAATATACAGCACATGAAAAGATGGGAGTTGCCTTACCCATAGGGGCATCAGTGCTAATGTGGCCAGTTTAACAAAAAAAAACCTTCAAAAAACAGACTTCTATTGAAGAATGGCCACTTTAAAGTCTGTTATTGAGTGTCCAGGGAGATTGAAGTGTTCTCCTACTGGTTTTTGAATGTTACAGTTGTTGTCTGATTTGTCCATTTAATCATTTGTATAGAGACTGTTTGGTTTGGCCAATGTACATGGCAGAAGGGCATTGCTGGCATTGCTGGCACATTGATGGCATATATCACATTGATAGATGTGCACAATACCTCTCTGCCATGTACGTTCAATGAGAAACTGCAGAACTGGAATTAATCTACAAACTTGACACCATCAAATTAGGCCTGAATAAAGACTGGGAGTGGCTGGATCACTACAAAAAATAATTTTCCCTCTGTTGCTATTCATCCCTTCTTGTCAGCTGTTAGGGTGGATGTGGCCCATTCCCAACTGAATTGGCCTTGTTAGCACTGCCCCCCCACTTGGTAAGGCAACTCCCATCTTTTCTTGTGCTGTATCTTTATACCTGCCTACTGTATTTCTCATTCCATTCATCTGTTGAAGTGGGTTCTAGCCCACAAAAGCTTATGCCCAAATAAATTTGTTAGTCTTTAAGGTGCCACAAGGACTCATCATTGGTTTTTACTGATTCAGAGTGGTAGCTGTGTTAGTCTGTAACTGACAGTTCAGTGGCAGAGGAAACTCTAGGAGGCAGGAGAGTGGCAATTTTTGCCAGGCTCCTTCAAGGGGTGCCACACATCTTCTCTCACCTGGAAGTTCAAGACACACACCTGCAGCTCCCTGATAGTGGTGTGATAGAACAGCATCCTTCTCTCCTGCCGTTCCTGCAGTGGGGTGACCTCCTTCTGGAGATTGGAGATGAAGGACAAGGCGAAGGAGATGACAGTGGAGGTAACATTCTGTGGCCCTCCCAACAGTGTCCCCAGCTTCATCAGGTATGAGAAATACACACGGACAACCTGTGATTTTAAAACCAATCACCAGTAGAAGAGCTATGAATTGGGATCTGAACCATTCTATGCAACCCTCAATCTTTCAGGGGTTGTTCCCCACCATCTCATCACCACAAACCACCCCTTTATCCCAATGTTCCTGTGTATCTGCCTGGAGCAAGGTTTGCTGAGTCGGGCTGTTGGATCTGTGAACAAAACTGAATTATCAGTGAGAAATAATAGCATATAGTTCCCTTACACTTTATACATGGTTTAAATATAGGGATCATTTTAGCACTGAAATGCAGCTACTTTTGGGGTGGGAGGAGGCAGCTGTTTAATTGCATGAAGCAGAAGTGAACAGTGTGGTCCTGTCTTCCTTGGTGCCAGCTCAGGACAGGGTTGTAGCTAATTTATCCATATGCTAATGTAAATCAAAGGAGTGTCATAGAATGTCGGGGTTGGAAGGGACCTCAGGAGGTCATCTAGTTCAACCCCCTGCTCAATGTAGGACCAATCCCCAATTTTTGCCCCAGATCCCTAAATGGCCCCCTCAAGGATTGAACTCACAACCCTAGGTTTAGCAGGCTAATGCTCAAACCACTGAACTATCCTTCCCCTCCAAAGGTACTGCAGTGTAATCCGGCCAATTCATTTGTGAACACACAAAGGAACTGTTAATGGTATTGTCTTTGCTTATATATAACCTGCTGATTGCTATCGCATTACATTATGTATATCCCTGTAACTAGATAACCCTAGATCAAAGGTGTTTGTGTTAAAATGAGGATGTACTTGATGTGTAAACTTCATGAAAACTAATGAAGGATTGTTTGCTATTACAGGGATATACACAATGTAAGAGGTAATGTAACTAAATTACTCATTAAAAGTGATTGGACCCTTGGAAATGTAAATGAAGAAGAGTGCTAACTTTCAAAGCAAGGGTCATTGTATTTGACAATGGAAATTTACTGGCCCATATGGTTGAAGACACTCTTCAGATTGTCTTCTGTGAGCAGAAACTATAAATACTGATTTAAAGGAATAATCATCAGCTCTGTTTGTGTTTGGTATCTTCCCCGTAAAAGTCCAAAGTGGAGATCCCCAGAAACATCTGGGTTCCCTGAAAAGACTTTTGGGCAACTAGAAGTTTATTATATCAGCTGCTATCATTTTGGACTTACAAACTTTGACTCGCCTATTAATGTATTTTACTTATTTTAACCTCTCATTAATTCTCATTTCTTTTCTTATTTAATAAATCTTTAGTTAGTTTACTAGAGAATTGGCTGCCAGCGTTGTCTTTGATGTGAGATTCAGAGTTGATCTGGGGTAAGTGACTGATCCTTTGAGATTGGGAGTAACCTAATGTGATGTGATTATTGGTTTATATAACCTTTTTATCATAAAGTCCAGTTTGTCTGGGTGTCAAGATAGGCTGGAGAGGCTATGACTCCATGGTAAGGCTGATGTAGTGATTCAGGAGTGCACATTTGTTACCGGCTTGGTGAAATCTAATTATAGAATACACCAGCAGTTTGGGGTGTCTGCCCTGTTTTCTGACAGTCTGCCCTGAGACTGGCACTCACAGTTGTTAGCCACTCCAGACAGTGAGACAAACGGAATGGAAATTTTGGACAGAGATAGCAGACCAGACTCCTGTTTCTATTTGGATTATCAGGGGATCTTAAATATCCATGGTGGGAAGACAGAACTTTGGTATTTAAGATCTCTGAAAGACTCTCACTCAGTAAATTGCAGTAATTCAGTTGATCCAGTTCAGGAAGATGAAATGACTAAATGGAATTGGATTTTCTGGACTGAATTCAAAGGTGATTGATTCCAAGGGCTCTCATCCACGCTAGGACGAAATGTGTTACATTTTAACTAACAGGTTATAAAGTCCTAGTATAATCAGGACAAGTCTTTTGTAAGCCATGTTCTCCTTGACAAGCTAACACATTAAAAAAATGTCAACAGGCCCTTCCTACACCACGACTTGAAAACCTGCTAAAAATGTTCTAAAACACCCCCATCCTGTCCTAGTGTGGACAAGCCCTAGAAAAGCCCCATGATCTCATCCAACACTGAGCCCATGTGATCACCACTCACAAACCACTTCAAATCAGGGGACACTTCAAAGTAGATCCCTTAACCCAGTATGCATTTTCCCCCCCCTTGCCCCAGCCTCTGATATGGTACCTCAGGATAATTTGCTTTTTCATTGTAGTCGCTCTCTGGTGGCATCTCAAACTCAGGATGGTCAATCTGAGGAATGAAATGAAGGAAAAACACTTAATACTAAAACACTAGAGATGAGGAAATAATTTATTCAATGACTTTTGTTTCTTTATCTGTTCAATAATTCGTCTGCAAGCAGCTTACAATTGTCATAAACTGATTTTATTATGACAAATATTTGCACTGTAAAAATGATAGATAAAAGAAATAGTATTTTTAAGTTCACCTTATACAAGTACCATAGTGCAATCTCTTTATCGTGAAAGTGCATCTTACATATGTAAATTTTTTTGTTACATAACTGCAATCAAAAACAAAACAATCTAAAAGTTTAGAGCCTAAAAATCTATTCAGTACTACTTCAGCCAATCGCTAAGAGAAACAAGTTTGTTTACATTTACAGGAGATAATGCTGCCCGCTTCCTATTTACAATGTCACCTAAAAGTGGGAACAGATGTTCGCATGACACTCTTGTAGCTGGCATTCCATGGTAGTTACATGCCAGATATGATGAACATTTGTATGCCCCTTCATACTTTGGCCACCTTTCCAGAAGACATGCTTCCATGCTGATTGATGCTCATTTAAAAAAAGTGTTAATTAAATTTGTGACTGAACTGCTTGTGGGAGAATTGTACATCTCCTGCTCTGCTTTTTACCAGCATTGTGCCATATAGTTCATGTTATAGCAGTTTCAGATGACCAGCATGTTTTTCGTTTAAGAACATTTTCACTGCAGATTTGACAAAACGCAAAGAAGGTACCAATGTGAGATTTCTAAAGATAGCTACAGCACTCAACCCAAGGTTTAAGAATCTGAAGTGCCTTCCAAAAATCAGAGGGGGATTAAGTGTGGAGCATGCTTTCAAAAGTCTTAAAAGAGCAACACTCCAATGCAGAAACGACAGAACCCAAATGACCAAAAAAGAATCAACCTTCTGCTGGTAGCATCTGACTCAGCTGATGAAAATGAACATCCGTTGGTCTGCACTGCATTGGACTGTTATCGAGCAGAACTCATCATGGACGCATGTCTTCTGAAATGGTGGTTGAAGTTAAAGTATGAAGGGACATATAAATCTTTAGCACATGTGGCACATAATATCTTGCAACACTGGCTACTTTAGTGCCCTTCAAACGTCTGCTCTCACTTTCAGGTGACATTGTAAACAAGAAGTGGGCAGCATTATCTCCTGCAAATGTAAAACTTGTTTGTCTGAGCGACTGGCTGAACAAGAAGTAGAACTAAGTGGGCTTGTAGGCTCTAAAGTTTTTTACATTGTTTTATTTTTCAATGCAGTTATTTTCTGTACATCAAATTCTACATTTGTAAGTTTAACTTTCATGATAAAGAGATTGCACTACAGTACTTGTATTAAGTGAATTGAAACATACTATTTTTGCAGTGCAAATATTTATAACAAATATAAAATGAGCAGTGTACACCTTATATTCTGTTATAATTGAATCAATATATTTGAAAATGTGGAAAATCAAAAATATTTATATAAATAGTATTCTATTTAAGAGTGAAATTGCATGATTAAAAATAATTGCTATTTATTGCACAATTAATCATGACTTTTTTCATCACTTGACAGCCCTAATTATTACATAAAAATTCATTAAACAATTAAACAATTCATTAAAAAATTCATAACTTGTTTATATAAGTGATGCCAAGAGACCCCATCTGAGACCAGGGCCCCATTGTGCTAGGCAGATAAGAGCCAGTCCCCTCTAAGACAGCTTACTATATAACCTAGACAAGGGCAGATAAAGGGTGGGAGAAAGGGAAATAACTTTATCTGCATGTGCTCACCCTAACCCACTCTCCATATGCTCAATTTCCAGAAATGAATGATAAGTTGTTGTGTTACTTTTTCCACTAATTCCTTAATTTTCTAATTTCTTTTAAAAGAAAAGTAAGAAAAGGAACTGGTACAAAATAGTATCTGGTCTCCAGTTTCTGGCAGACAAAGGCTTTAAAATATCCACAGCGTACCTTATTAGAAAACTGGAGCAAGGAGGACTCCTTGGCCTCCCAGCTCATGAGGATTGATGACCAAAACAATTTGTCCCTTACATAGTGTTACTGCTGGTTTCGTTCAGTTCATGAAAGTGCCTAATCCTCTTCTAGTCTCAATGATCTAGTAGCATCAATGATATCCTGCAGCAATGATTTCCATGGCTTAATTACACACTGCATGGCAAAACAGTTCTTCTTGTTTGTTGAAATTGCATAGATTTGCAGAGATCTTTTTATGAAGCAAATGTGTTTATAATACTCAAGATATGTCCAGTTTCCACTGCCTCTCGCAGTAGCTTAAGCAGTTTTTTGATCCTAAAGGCTAATAGGTACTGCTCTGACTCTGTTATTTCCAACTGCCATCTCCTGCTGATTCTCTCACCTGGATAATATTGGTACTGGGGTCAGAAGAGCTGGGTCCCACATACGCTCTGAAGAAGGGAAAAGTGTTGTATTTGCCCATGAGTGTTTGCAGGGTCTGGTTAAAATCTGTTTGTTTCCCAGGACCTGTGAAGTTCCAGCCACCAACCTGAGGAAAGAGTGACAAATGAAGACCTTACTGATTACTATTGGTGGAAAGAGAAGCAAGAACAGCTGGATACTGACTTCCAAATTCCACCCCATGGAACATGATGAATATGACAGCCAAGGTTCAGGATCAGTACAAATAATGAAGAAGAATGGGAAGAATCCATGAAAACCTTCTCACTGTGTGACCCTAAAGTGACCCTGTCACTTTATCTTTATGGAATGACCTAAAATTGCCATACAGAGCAGAGGAGGGCAAGAGGATGAGAAAGCCACATGAGGGCCACAGGTGACTTAAGAAGGTAGAAGGGGGATGAAAGGAAAGTGTCTACACTTCACTGTGACCCTCAAGCAGGGCAGTTAGGGCTCATTTTTCATACTTTCTGATTTAGGTGCTTAAATCAGATTGTACATTCATTGCACCTCAAAATTCCATCTGTTTTTTGCAGGGAGTTTCCTATCCTGAAGGCTGGATCTTATTGAATTACACTGAGTTCCTGTTAAGAAAAATATCCCTGCCTTCAGGATGGGAGGAATTCTGAAACAGCAAGGCTACACTTGCCTGAACAGACACTGAGGTAACAAATACATAATCAGGGCCTAAAATCAGGCAGCCAAATATGAGCGTTGGGCCCATCATATCTATTAGGGAAATGTTTGTGCCATGGAGTCTCATCAGTTATAAATTAGGCTGTGATTCTTCATTTACAAATTATACTCATTCCATGGGCATAAGCCACCAACTTGTCATCACTGACACTTTAGTCACCATGGTTTAGTAGACATGGTGCTGGCAAGAACAATAATGAAGCAGATTACCTTTCCCCCTTTTGTTTTCTATTCTTTTCCTGGTAGAACTCTTTTCTGAAGTATAAGGGTATACGTATGCTCAGAAATAATAGTGTGAACAATGATCACCTGATTTATGAGCTCCTTCAAGGGCTGAGCCCCTTCTGCTTCTATCTGTTGGGTATCCATGCAGGAGTGGTAGAACTGGATGGCTTTTCCCTTGGCTGAGCCTCCAACCCTGAGCTGTGGAACCTCTGAGAAAAGGAAAGCACACAACACTAACAAGCCAAAAATTAAAGGAGAGCAAGAAGCAGTACCAGGTGAGGAGGTTGGGTTGGTAAGAGGTAATGTGCATCCTGAAGCAGAAACTACAGCTTGTTTGATAATCCATGATGAAATATAGCATACTGGAGCTGCATAAACGCCATGGTCACCAGTGAAGATCAAATCTGTGAGTTGTACTTTTTAGTGGGGAAGATCCAATCACCTAAACCAAAGTAATAGCTTTAGCTGTGAGCAAGGAAGCTTCTACTATAGTTTCTAGGGGCCAAGAGTAATGGGAGACGTGATCACATCCAAACTCCTAGGAGACGGAGGGATACAGTCACAAGTCAGCACTGGAGAATCCCAAGAGAGCTTTGTTTCCATCTAGGATGGTTATAGCTCTGGTGGCAATAACAGGGAGATAACATGGAGGTGGTTGTGTGTCAATGCACGGTTGGTTGTATTGCTGCCTGATTGGCACGGCTACTTCCACAGTGGTGGTGTAAGATGTCAGGAAAATGATTTGGACTTCAAGGGGCTGAAGTGAGAGACCATGTGGTGGTTACTGTGTCTATGGTGACTGAAATGGTTTGATCGTTTTCTGGGGAAGGTTGTAGTGATGCATGTTGGGGGTTGTGGTGACATTCCCAGTGGTGCAGTCCCATACTGGTGCATGCTCAGGTTCATGCTTGTGGTTGCAGTGACAGAGGTGACAGGTTGGGTTGGTCCCTGTTGGGAGTGGCTGCACTGTTGTGGCTGCACTGTTGTATGTCAGTAATCACATCTCTGACTGAAGAGGATGCTGGCAGTACATGCACCATCTCCCCTCCCTACCTAAGAGCCTCTTCAGGATCAGCTGGTTTTCTTCCAGCAGGACATCAAACACATTTGATGACTCCATTGTCTCCGTGCGCAAGTGGTTGGCTTCCCAGTTGCCACAGGCATAGCCATAAAAATCCTCACAGGGGTCTATGGTGGCATTTCTCACCTCCAGTAGCCTGGCCAGGAGCATGAGACATTCCTCGGTGTCACAAGGTTCTGGGCAAGAAGCAAAGACAGGAGCCATCATTAGCAGGGTAAAGGAAATTCAGGACAACAGTATGGAAATATAGGAGAGGTTATTTTGACATTTTATTTGTGGTAAAAATCCTGTGCTTTTGGCACAGTGTTGGATTCTTTGGAAAATGGTTGAACAGAGGATGAAGTGTTGTCCTATGTCTGACTTTATGGACAGATGACAATAAGTACCAATTAAGGGAAGCCATTAAAATAAAGGCTGCATGGTCACCCCAGGGAGGAGGTCCCATCTTGGCACAACCCAAGTGGCCACAAGGCTGATTATCAACAAACTTCTCCTGTTTCCATCTTCTTACCACAGTCACTGTGGCAATGGGTGTTTGGCCAAGTAATGACCTCAGGGGAATATGATAACCACTGCAAGGTTAAGAAGGGTGTAAACACCAGAGAGGAAGAAAAGGGCATAGCTAGGGGAAAAGAGAAACCTGAACAATGATATATCAGAAGCATTTCCCAAAAGTGAAATCTGTCACCCCTTTTCTACAGAGGAAAGTTGTACCAGTCCAACTTATGTTGACTTAAACTGATTTAATTAAGCCTGTGTAAACTCCTGGGTAGACACTCTTATTTTGTTTTAAGAGTGGTTTATGTTGGTTTCCAGTTAAGTCAGTTCTTTGCTGAAATAAGCTACTCTTCAGTCAAAATAATACATCTTTTTAGTTAAAACCTTGGATGTTTGTCTAGACAAGGCCATAGGCTGTGGCATAATGTCTCAAGGTGAAGGGTGGAAGGGCCATGGTCTGAGATATAGGAAACTGGCCTAAACAAAGTCCTGTATAACATACAAGTAGGGCTCCAACCTTCACTGGTTGGTATGATATACGTGGGGAAAAGGTGGGAGATAGAGAAGGTTTGAAATAATGCAGCCTTCTAGGGGTCTATAGTGAGGGTATCCCCAGTCCTCACAAATGGGGAAAGGATAGGAAAGGCGTTAAAGGGAAATGCCAGCTAAGGGGAAAATAAGTAAACTGAGGAACAGGATGTGTATGACTTGGCCTCTTCATATTTATAGATCCTTTATAGCAGAGATCTGTCTAGTGGTTAAAAAAATGGACTGCTTGTGGATCTGGATTCCTGGGCTCTATTTCCAGCTCTGCCACTGACAGGAACTCTAATTGTCTTATTAGTACAAGGATTCCACTGGTTGTACCTGTGAAAACTAGGACGGGCCTATGAATTCAGGGATGGAAAGGAGGGGCAATTCTAAGCCCCAGCCCCAAATTCCAGACTTATCCCTATTTCTGCTAGGTCACCTACAGACCAATACTGCTCAGAGATACAGAAGCTGTGGGTAAGAGAGGGGATGAGAGTACTGTAATACAATAGCTTTTAGAAGGTGCAGTGCTGCTCTTCATAAAAGCTGGGCCAGGCCACACTAGGTTGGCAGGAAGCTTGGGAGTAAGGAGGCCTTCACATGGCAGGGAGGGCTTGGAGAGGGGTAGGGCAATATTTCTTTATTACAATTTATTTACTTCAGACATTTGTTTTCCTAAGACTTAGGAATCATCCAGGGCCTAGACCTCGCATAGATGCTCAGCCCAAAAGGCAATGAAGGGAGAGGAGAGAGGAAGGGGTCTCACTGGTGGGTCGGGTGTGAGGGAAAGGAGAAGGACTGTCATGTCTTGTACCCAGGCCACCGGTCAGGATGGTGTAGGCAAGAAGCAATGCAAACCCAAGGACAGTGCTGAGCATGAGAGCACACAGGAGCAGGCTCTTCCCCCGGAGCCATCTTCCTTTCTTTGAAGCCTCTCTCGGATCCTTTTCACAGGCCTGAAAAGGAGAGTGAGGAAAAGAGGAGATGAAGAAACATTCCTATTAAAGTCACACCAGGTCACATACCCTCCTAGCTCCACCTATTCTACTAATATTGACACAGGAGGGGTGGTAACCAGACATTACTAATTGTACCAGTTCCCCAGTTGCTTCTATCCATGCCTTGCAGAAACCTCAACAGCTGTTTCTGCACCTCTTCCTCACCAACTGCAGCAATCCTTCCCTTTCTTTCCATTTACCTGATCTCCCACCCCAAATCCTCCCACAAAATCATGGCACTAACATGCTGCCATCCCATTGTTTGTTCTGCTTGTGTTTTACCCTCTTGCCCCAACCCTGTGTCTTTCTGGTCTGTTCAGACTGTAAGCTCTTTTGGGCTGGGACCAGCAGCTGCTTTGTGTTTGTATCTAGGCCTCGGGCACTACTGCCATAAACATGATTAATAATAAACAATAATCATAATAAAAGCAGAGAAAAGATAACAGAAAACCCAGGTGGGGGAGGAGGAATATAGAGATGGTATAGAAAGAGAAGGGGGAGGGATAGCTCAGTGGTTTGAGCATTGGCCTGCTCAAACCCAGGGTTGTGAGTTCAATCCTTGAGGGGGCCATTTAGGGATCTGGGGGAACTATTGGGGATTGGCCCTACTTCAAACAGGGGGTTGGACTAGATGACCTCCTGAGGTCCCTTCCAACCCTGATTATTCTATAAGGTCATTGGTGCAGGAGACAGCTTTCTCAGGGGCTGATCTGAGAGTGTGGAATAGACTCCTCCAGAAACTAAGGATGGTAAATACCTTACAGGGTAATCGGATTCAAAACATAGAGAATCCCTCTAGGCAAAACCTTAAATTACAAAAAGGCACAAAAGCAGGAATATACATTCCATCCAGCACAGCTTATTTTGCCAGCTATTAAACAAAAGGAAATCTAACGCATTTCTAGCTAGATTACTTACTAACTAACTGAAGTTCTGAGACTGCATTCCTGATCTGTTCCCGGCAAAAGCATCACACAGACAGATCCTTTGTTCTCTTCCACCCCCTTCCCCCCCTCTCCCCCCCCCCCCCAGCTTTGAAAGTATCTTGTCTCCTCATTGGTCATTTTGGTCAGGGAGCCAGTGAGGTTATCTTAGCTTCTTAACCCTTTACAGGTGAAACAATTTTGCCTCTGGTCAGGAGGGATTTTATAGCACTGTATACAGAAAGGTGGTTACCCTTCCCTTTATTTTTATGACACTTCTACACAATCTTCTCCCCATGGGAGAATATGAGAGAACTAACCAGACATGGCAGACATTAGTCATGCTGCTTAATGCAGCGCTGGAAAGTGCTCCTACATCTGCTGGAAGCTGCTCACACACTAGTGATGAGCATGATAGAAGATCCTATACAGAGCTGAATAGAAGAAGAGCAAAAAGAAAGGTTATAGTCCCAGATCCACAAAGGTATTGAAGCTTCTAACTTCCATTGATTTCAACAGAATTTAGGAACCTGCCTCAATATTTTTATGCAGCTGGGGCCATAATGCTTAGCACACCTAGTATTTTACATCCTTGAAAGGCAGCACAATCATTAATGTGAAAATCATTAATTTTCAAAGGCAGACATTCCAGTTAGGTGCCCAGTTCCCATTGACTTTCAATGGGTGCAGATTTTCAAAGGCACAGTTATGCACCAACTAATTAAGGCAGGATTTGGAATAGGAGAAAGGAGAAAGGAAATCAAATACATAGGAGCTGGGCCTGCACATATAGGATAGGAAACATAGAAAGTAACCAGATTGAATACAAAAAAAGGAGAAAAATGGTTTTCTTCCACCTCCTTGTGATGGACACACACTGAGTTTTACTCTGAAAGTGAAGATGGTCTCAGGGAAGGGGTGGAAAGGGAGGGAGAATTTGCATGGCTCAAGAACAGAGAGGAGTGGGTACCCTTTTCTTCTGTGTGCAACTCCTTCACTTCCTCCAAAACCATCCCTTGTGCCCCCTTCTTGCCCCTGCAGTATGTTTCTCTGTTTTTCAGGTTGGCAGCCTGATTACAAGGTGTTTAAAATCCTGGAGTACTCTGGTCTTGTGCTCTTTGATGGGTACATATATCTCCTCCTCAAATCCTGAAAGTTGTGGTATAAGACAGGAAGCAGCAAGATATGACTTTTCATTTCCTGTGTAATATGATTCACAGTAGACCCTACATAAATTGTATTAATATTTTCCTTATTAAATAATGCCTCTCTTTAAATAACAGTGATTAAAACAAAGAAGCAAACAAACAAAACCAGATATTTACAGTGCTCCCTCCAAACCCACAATTCTGAATAATGCAAAGAAGCTGAGATTTTAGGGTCTGTGCAGTGAGGGTCATGACAAGAACAAATGTTCCTAAAACACTTCATATTTCCTAAATAATAGCGTTTGGATTTAGCTTATCTGCGTTTTATGTTGCGTTTGAAGGAATGACGTTCAACTTCTGAAATAACAATGTCCTGGGCCTGCTCAGAAGGACACTGATCTCCTCCCTTAGTAGTGTGGGAAGAAGATACAGAATGGGGGAATACCTCCTTTGCCTCTCATGGCTAGATGCATGTGGCCCAATACAAACTAACTACCCTTGATCTTAGGTCGAAAGGGGATAAAAATGGCTCTGGGAAACTGTAGGGGGGAAGGGGTGCCACTGATCTACAGAATTTTCCAAATAGTCTCTGGCTTCAGTCTAGTCTCAGCTCAGGTAGGTCTGGATACTCAAAGGGTTTTGGCAATGGGATATGGAGGGTTTTACATCTTCCAATCTGGCCTGAAGTTGTGGGGTGCAAGACAGTTGGCTAGCTTACAAGGGCCTGAGGAATGGGATATGGAGCCTATCATGTGCAGGTTGCCCCTTCCAACCTGGCCTCAGGTAAGAGGAGTGAGAGGGTAAACTGGCTGTATGGTTGGAGGAGACTGAGGAAGAGGATAGAGAGCCTTTCACCTCCAAGCCATCACTAGCTTCAATTCATGGAGTGTGGAGTCTGAATGGTTTACAGGAGACTGAGGAGTGGGTCAGCATTTCCAGTGCTGCTCCATGTTGTGGGGACTGGATATTCCAGGGTGGGGGATGGGCATGGGCAAATGGGGTATGGACCCTGTCATTTATAGGTAGAATTGCCAGGCATCTGGTTTTCGACCAGAACGCCCAGTCGAAAAGGGACTCTGGCGGCTCTGGTCGGCACCGCTGACCGGGCTGTTAAAAGTCCATTTGGCAGTGCAGCAGGGCTAAGGCAGGTTCCAATTCAATAAAAGCAGATCTTCCAAAAGCTCTGCTTACTTCATGAGCTCCTCACAGAATAAATGGCCAAATTCAAATGTTCTGTTTCAGCCTTTAAGGTTAGACACAGAATCAAGCCAAGCCAAGTAATCACCTGGGCAGATATTTTGTATGACTCCAAAAATAGGGTTGGTTTAATTTTTTTTTGTTGAATAAATATATAAATTATTGTTGATGACTTGTTTAGAAAAATTTCTAAACAAAAATGTTAAAATATCCAAAACTTTTAAATATTTGAATTTTTTATTTCAAAATAGTTGGAAATTTCCCAGTTTCTCTCAATTTTACTTCCTGAAAAAGGGGGATAGGAAAGGTAAAGTTAGAGAAATACATGGGGGGAAAAAAACAACTATCTCTATTTAAATGATTCACTACAGGAAATGTATGAAAATGTGTGTGTATATATAGTGAGAGAAAATCCCTCCCCTCCCTCCTATTTTTACACCCCCTTGCCTTTTTAAAAAATGGGCAGGAGTAAAAACTGATATGGGGGGGGGAAATCCAGAAATTCAAAACACTTTTTCAAAATTAATTTTCTTTTCCTTTTTTCAAAAATTGAAAACAATGTGAAAAATTTTGAACAAAACAAAACTGTTAAATTTACTTTTGAATTTTTTTGCTGAATCTTTGGCCCATAATTTCAACTAGTGCAGTGCTAGAAAACATCTTTGTCCATCTCCATAGATGTATAATAAGGAACTATGAAAATATTAGTCTGCAGAGTTAATCCTGGGAGAGATGGCAGAGCTTTTTCAGCAGCTGGCTCAAGAGGATAGAATTCACTTCCCATGAAAAATAAGCTCAGAGCTCACAGCTCTTAGCACAAAGTATAAAACTTGTTTCTTCAGCTGATCTTTTCCCCACATCTGCAATAAAGGGGATGATGGAGGAGGAGAGGAAATTGCTGGAGAAAAAAAACCAACAATTCGGAGTGTCTAAGGAAGAAGCTTTTGTCTTGTGCTAATGATAATTTTGTAAAGTGCTCAGATACTGAAGTGCTGAATGTGGGAGAAATTCTTGGTAGTTGGAGGGAGGGGAAAGAGAGAGAGAATCTGCACCTAAAGCAAAGATGTATCTCGAGGTGAACAAAGCAAGGAAAATTTTCTAAGAATATTAGTCTGAAGGAGAAAGTATACTTCGACTCAGCCATGTTCACAATCCTATTTGCTTTCCACGAATATTCAGGCACTCAAGTTTTACTAACACCAACTCTTGCCAAATTTGCCATTTCAGCCCAAATGCTTGAATAGTCACTGGAAGCTAATTTCTAGCTGATTATTTGAGAGTAAAATACACAGTTTGCAATTTACAGTGTGTAGGTTAATTACACAAGTCATCCCACTCAATTTTGCTGCCTTATTTTAGAGTTCGGTATGAACTTTCTTTGTTTAATGGCTGTGTGCTACGAGGTACACGCCAGCTCCTTGTGCCAGAAGAATTACTGTCAAAACCCATACACCTGGCACAAGATATGCAGCAGGGAATTGTCCGAACCAAATAATGCCTACAGGATCTGTATTGGTGGCCACAGATGGACTCTCAAACTGAAGCACTCAAAAAATCCTGACAGGTTTCAGAGTAGCAGCAGTGTTAGTCTGTAAATGCATCCGATGAAGTGAGCTGTAGCTCACGAAAGCTTATGCTCAAATAAATTTGTTAGTCTCTAAGGTGCCACAAGTACTCCTTTTCTTTTTTTCATAAAATTCTGTGTCACTTGCCAAATGCATGATAAGACAGTAGTGACGTGTACCCCTCCATTACAGCCTGTTCCTCTTCCTGAATCTGCATGAGAAAAAGTTGCGATTGACATTGTAGGACCCTTTGATACTGCTCCAGTTGACTGCCATTATGCCATGACTTTAATAGATTATTTCAGTAAATGGCCTGAGGTAGTGTTTACATCGCAAATCTCTTCTGATACAGTAATTAAGTTCCCTTCTTCAGTTTTTAGCAGGGAATGTAACCCCAAAGAACTGGTTTCAGATAATGGTAATCAATTTACTTCCCTGGAGTTTGAAAGTTTCTAGCACAGAGGAACAGTTTACACAGAAGGTCATCCCTATATTACCCTCAAGCCAATAGGGAAATCGAACAGTTTAACAGAAGTTTGAAAGACAGTTTGCAAACGGCTAAACTGGAAGGGCGGTTTCTTCTTCCTTCACTACTGATTTCTTGCAAGCATACCGGGCTACAAGATATGCCACAACGCAAAGATCACCCGCAGTGTTACTGCATGGGAAACAGATGAATACTAAACTGAACATTGCTGGATTGTTAAAGGCACGACCAGATGCCCCAGCCAAGGACGATGTGAGAAAAACAGTTGAACAGAACGAAGCAAAGTATAAGGCTTTTACAGACAAGCGGCAAGATGCAAAGGAACCAAAGTTTGAGTGTAGTTCCTTCCTTAGAATACGAAAACATGGAATTTTACGCAAAGGGGACCATAAATTCACAGCTCCTCTTAAAATCATAGAGGAGAAGGGACCTTGCACCTACTGACTTTCTGATGGGTGGGTATGGAATGCTTCTTATCTTGCACCTGCCTATGCACCAAGAGGAAATTATGCCAACACCCAGTCTGCACTGGATGACTTAACTGTAGTACCAACACAACAAGACATTGCACTGGAACCAGGGCTTGAGAGACGGCCCATCAGACCCAGACGACCTCCTGTCTGGACTAGACTGTTACGTAGTATCTACAGTGCTTTCAGTGTAATATTTCTGCCAACAATATAGTGTCTTGTTTCATATTTGTTCCTGTGGTTAGAACAATAATGTTTTATTTTAATTGGGAGAGTTTAAGAGAGGAGGGAATGTAGTGTTTAGATTTTGCTTGTAATTATTAGAATTGGGAGCATTGGCTGTTGGGAATCTGAAAGGACAGGAAACAGGAAGGAAGGGGGAGGAGGAATTGAGAGGCTGGGAGACAGCTACGGAGGGTGCAGTAGCAGCTTGGTAAAAAGGTTTCCACTTTTGAAAATAAAGTCCTGTTGAAGCTTGTTAGTACCTTGTCTGGTTGATACAACAACCATGTGATTTATAAACTAAGAGGACATGAACTGAGACTGTTACAGTTAGAGCTAGTAGAATTATTTGTTGCAAATAAATTCTCCAAATAATTTAGCCCTTTTTCTGTGTGTGACAGATTTCTGCCTATGCATTCACTGGACCTGGTTCTCTCTTGTCATTAACATTTACACTTGTGCAAAATGAGCACAAAGCAGGTGTAAAACACTACCATAGCAGAATGATAGCATTTACATCTAAATTTGCACTCAGTTAGTACGGGTGTAAATGATGAAACAAAAGGTGCAAGGCAGTGGTGAATCAGGCTATTATTTGTAAGTATTCTCTAAATAACTTGAATAAATTATTTTCAGCCATTGGGTTGTTCACAAACTGTTCAGTTTGACCATTTGCTATTCAGTGGGCCTGAGGCATGATTTGCCACGGTAATCACATGCAGGGGTGGATATAGTCTCCCGATTCAATGGGAGGAACAATGCCGCCTCCTCCTCCTTGCCCTGCTGCGGGAGCACTGGCCACAAGCAGCAGCACCCTCCGCCTCAGCACTACAATCCTAATACTGTCACAGGGCAGATGGGAGATCCCAGGGAGTGGTGGGTGAAGTGGGTGGGTTGGAGAACAAGCCTGCCTCACGCTCACCACCCAGGCAGCAGTTCCTGTCCCATGGGGCTCTCTCCGGCTCCCTGCTCCAAGCATTGTGATCTGGCACCCAGGGTCACGCTACCATGCAGATTTGGCCCACCTCCCTGCCCCATCATGACAGAGGACTGGCTGATCCAAACCTGAGGGGTGCTGCAACCTGGTGCACAGGGTCCCAACACCCCTCCATCGTAGTGGAGGGGCAACTGAGCAAAACCTGAGATGTGGGGGCCCTGTGCAAGTGCACATTGGTTAATCTGGGCCTGATTTCTGTGGGTGCACTTGCACCAAAGACCTTAGCCTCTCAGATTTGGAGCCCCAGTCCAGCAAAACACTTTAGCACATGCTTAAATCCATCTCTGTTTAGCAAGGCACTTAAGCATGTGCATAAATCCCTGGAAAATGTGGGACTGAAGCATACATTGAAAGTGAAGCATATACTAAAGTGCTTTGCTGAACAGAGATGCTTTGCTAAACCCTGGCCTGGAAGATTGAAAAGTGTGAAGCATAAAAACAGCCACTAAAAAATTGAAATAATGAATGACAACTACTCTTGTTCTCATGAGAATATGGGTATTTGTATGTAAAACAGCCATTCCCCAAATATACATGCCAACAAAACCGCATTCGTCTGAATAGAAAATAAAAATGGGTATGAATACAAACAAATGGAACAGCAATTTAGAATACACACAAAGACTTATGAACTCTGCCTTTTGCTGAATTCAACAGCTTTAATTATAACCTAATAGATATTTTGAAATTAATGTTATGTTGATTAGTTACATAACTCATATGGTATTGTTTCTGTTCCATTTGGATCTTATATATTTAACCAAATTAACACTACTTGGCAAATGTACATTTGATTATAAATTTGCAGTTATGTTGATTAATTACATAAGACATCTAGTCAGGAAAGAGAAACAAAACCACATGACATATAATTAGCCAATACAGTGTGATTTTCAATTTGCAAATATTTCCAACTTAAGAATGAGCTCACACTAAAAAAAAATGTTGAAAAAATTGCAAATAATTCTGAATAAAGAGTGTATCTGGAATTCTGCAATTTGTGTGTGGACAATTTGTGGATACTATAAAAAAAAACCTCATCAGATACATTATTTGTTGCAAATTGTTCACTTAAGTCTCAGTATAACTCAAAATGGCCACCAGTGGGAACCGGTTCTCTAAAACCTTTAACTGTGGACAGCAACTCCAAGACAAAACTGCCTACTGGGATGACTCTGAATTATAGCTGGTGGTTCTAGTAGCAGTTACCAACTGGAATTGTGCAAAATGAGCCTCCCCCGCAAATTCACTCACTCTGATACAGAGATATGGAAAGAAAGACTCTTAAAGACAAATGCAGGCAAAGCAGGGGATACAGATAAATATAGAGACACAAAACTCTGATATCTTGTCTCACCGGCAGCAGGGAGGGGGAGCCAGGAGTTATCTATGTGTAAATTAGGCAAGTCCAAAACAAAGTTGAAACTCAAACTTCGTAGATCTCCATGCTGGAACCTGAACCCCTAGTGTTAGGCCCTGTGCAAGTGCTTTTGTACCCCAACTCTCAAGTGCAATTGTGTCCAGCTGTTCAACCCCCCTTAGGGCACAAAGCAGGGTAAGAGTGAAAGAGAGACATAGAAAGGAAGAAAAAGAGAGGGAGCACAACTGTGTTAAATGATATGAATAGGGGACTAGGGGTCTTTCCCTACCTGCTGAGGCGTCCTTATGCCATTCATTGTGGAGACTCTCCTGCTCCCTGTATGGTTGCTGCTGCTGCTGCTAGGTTGTTTATGCCCTACTCCTCCCCAAGGGCTGGTAAAGAACACAGTTCAGATCCCAGACAGTCTCTCCTTCCCACCTTGGCTGTGTGCTCGGAGGAGGAGGAGATGAGAAAAAGGGCTTTGAAAAACACCGTTAAAGAAAACAGGAGGCCGAGAGACAGAGATATGGATACATTTCTGCAGCTCCCCACCCACCTTCTCCTGCTGACACCGGTTCCTCCCCCGGCAGTGCATTTTCGCTTTCTGCTTCCCTTTGGGGGAACAAGGCTCCACCACAGCCTATCTCTCTGAGTTACCCTGTGCACCTGCCCCCTCTCTGCCATGCCAGGAACCCATGTTGGTCACAAATATGCAATTTTTTCCCCCCTGCCAACTCACCGCTTCTTCTTTCCTACCCCAGCTGCCCTGCTGTTCCCTGCACTCCACATGCCTGCTCTGATATTCTAACTGCCTGTTTGAACCTGCTGTTCTGGGCCCTGAGGCCTCTGCTAACCTCCAAGATAATGACAGTTATAATGAGGAGCACATTCTGGAGCTCCTCCACCCGCAGAAAGTGCAAAAATCCAGATGTGCTTCTCCTGCTGCTTCTACAAAAGCACCAGTATCTATTTCCAGCAGGAGAAGAAATGGAATTCTGATTCTCTTCCTTCTGCACCCGGTATACATTCCAGGGTGGCAGGTGCACCCTATGTGCATTCCAGCTTGGTACAAAATAGCAGCAGCCCACTTCCCTGAAGACCATTCCTGGGACGATTAGAAAAACCAGCTGGTGGTCCCTTTGAAGGTTTCATGAGTGGAGTGGGAGTCTAGGTTACTTCCCCCAAGACCCCTAAAGCTCAGTGACAAGGAAGGACAGTTACAGAAGGGTGGCTGGGCCCTATTTTTGGGGGGGGGGAGAGTTTACAGAAAGGTTAGACTTGAGCAGAGGTCCAGTGGCAGGGTCCTCCCTCAGCACTCCGCTCGGACAGACTCTCCAGATGAATGTGCCATTGTCTTCTCACACTGCCTTTGGGATGTACAAATAGGCTTGGATTCCAGTTCAGGCATTCAGAAATTTCCCAAATATTAGCGCCCCCCGCCAAAAAAATCTTACAGTGAGATTATTTGTGTATCCGTGAAGTGCACATGCAGATTCATAGTTTTATAATTATGAGATAAGGATATTGATTCCTTATGAAGCTGAAGTCAATTACTTATCCCCAGTTCCTTATACTTCTGGGTCACCCTAAGGCATACATCTCCATATCCATCTGATGATTCTGAATAGCCTGGAACATGGAGGTCCCTGTAGAAGTTTTTTTTTTGTGCAGTGTTTTACCCCGTCTCACCCCCAGCTCAGCCTCCATTTCACAAATGCTCCTCGAATTTGCATCTAGCTGTGTATGAGAAAATAGCTCTTGGGTCACCCCAAATCAAGTCTCTGAGACTGAGGGCATCATGTCTCAGAATGTTCAGAACAATTTGACAGACACAGGGACACATGACTTGGTGTGACCTGAGAGATGTTATGTCAAACCACCAGTTACTTATTTAAATTAGGAGCCTGTGAACAATGAATCAGGATCCTGAATAAGGGTGTGGGAATAGGTAAACCACTTCAGCCTCATGGTTCGTTTATTTAGCACAGCCTCTGTCATCCCCTGAGCAGCATAAACTATTGTCCCCAACCAGTGTAGGGAGAATAACTGTGAAGTGACAGAGTGATTTATATCATATGACTGAGGTACTCAATCTGTCCTCAGACTGGCTGATAAGGCTCTCCTGACAGATGGCCTGGACCCTCATGCTCATGTCTTCACTTTGGCATGTAGATTCATAGATACTAAGGTCAGAAGGGACCATTCTGATCATCTAGTCCGACTTCCTGCACAGCGCAGGCCACAGAATCTCACCCACCCACTCCTATGAAAAACCTCACCCATGTCTGAGCTATTGAAGTCCTTAAATCATGGTTCAAAGACTTCAAGGAGCAGAGAAGCCTCCCTCAAGTCAACCATGCCCCATGCTACAGAGGAAGGCGTACATGTGTTCTCTCAGACAACTGGCAAGATGAATTACAGTAGTATTTATATTCATATTCAAGCTCTTTGTCTTTCTCTTCAAGGCCCTGCACAATTTAACTTCTACCTACTGCTCAGCTCATGATTACTTTTGCTCCGTGCCCCTTGCAAGCTGCGTCTAGCTGATCCTTTCATGTCCCTCTGCCACACTTGTCTCTGTGCCTTCAGCCTGGGGCTCACACTCCTGTACTCTTCATCCACAGATCCCCCATTCCACCCTCTCCTCCTTCATATCCCTTCTCAAAACATAAATCTTCCATGACACCTATAAGCATCTGTGAATAAACCGGCCAAATTTGTTCACTTCTATTTGCTCTCTGACTCTGTCCCTCTGTCACCCTTGCTCCAAGAGGTGCTGGAACTAGGGGTCCTGGGGGTGCTGCCACACACACTGGCTTGAAGTGGTTTCCATTATATATAGTTTACAGCTTGGCTAAAAGGCTCTCAGCACCCCCACTATACAAATTGTTCCAGCACCCCTGCTTACACCTGGTGGTGCTGGCAGTAACAAGGGCCAGGTTCCATATCTAGAGGTTCCTGTTAATATTGCAAAACAGAAATACCTCGAGCCCTCTGTTAGGGGCTTATTCCTTTACCCGCTTACTTCCCTGATCCTTCTCACATGAATAGAGAGCAACAATACCTGAAGTCCAAAGGTATAAACAATTCAATGTTTATTAGGGTGAACTTCCAGCAAGCATGATTCCAGTTTACTTCCTCAGTGTCCCCCTTCCCATCTCTGACACCACAGAGCCTTACCTGTGTCCCTGTACCCATTCCCCCCTAACAAAACATGATTCCAATTTCCCCACCCCCGTTCCCTGTTCCCATTTCCCCCTTTACTTCCTCATTGACTGCAGACTATATAGTAAAACTTGAGTTCTGCTTAGCTATATCTTAACCAATCATTTTACTGAAATTTACCTAACCAATCCTAACATATTGTAACATGATTAGCCAACCAATTATATCCCACCACCTTAATTAGTTTACACCCAGGAAAATTAATTATACAGCAGACAGAAACAATCACAGAACCAGACAGAGACCATGCCAATAAACAATAGCAAAGTGGGAACTATAATGACAAAACAATACAGAAGTGAGGATTTCACAACTACATCTATAAAGACATAAGGGTTTCCCAGCTGTGTCTATCGATAAGTGAGTTCTTACCAAACAGGATGCTATCAAACTAAGTTTCCTTTTACATCTTCCAGGCACTTCCCTTTCTCTGAAGGCGATAGGCATTATCAGGACAGGATTGTATTCCTAACAGCCCAATAGCACCTTATTTCAATGTGACTAGGTTGGACTGTGAGGATGTGACAGTTCGCTTCCCAGCTTATGGCTGCCTCTGCTGCTTAGCCAAAGGCCTTAGCCTAAGAACAGGGCCTCAGACTGTCACAGTGAGAGAAGACAGCAGACAGTGATTTTGATTCTTTCTTTTATACCTCTATAACTAGCTAAGTGATAAGAATACACCTAAATTCTTAGAGTGTGGGCCTTTACAGACAGGCCTGAATATCTATATCCTAATACCCCCACACAAAAATCTGGGAGAACTAAATACCATCCCGGGCACCTCTAAGAGGCAATACTTCCCCTCTTGCAAGCACGGGAGTCTGTGAATAACAAAAGAAAACTTTTATTGCAAGGGAAAGGAAATGCAGCATTAATTTGGGAAAACACCATAATAATGATTCAAAAATATGCAAACTACAAGTGAACACCTCCCCACAATATCTTGGTCCTTTGCCTCAATTTCTCACCTGGTGGAGTGAAAGCCTGACAGACAAATGTCTCTTTAACATGCTGCACCTCACTCACAGGCAGTTGTCCAAAGTCAGCAAAGTCCCAGAAGTCAGGGGTGCTTTCACATGGGTTCAGCTCCCACCCCTGAGGGGGGCATTGAGCAATGCCCCTTCTGCTGCTCGCTGCTACTGCTGTTGTCTATGCTGTTGCCTGCCACCTCTGCATCTAGCTGTGATGGTTCCACTACCTAGCCCAGGTCTTAGTGATTTCACTGGGTAGTGGGGAACCTCACTGCTGCTGCAGCTGTATCCTTTGTGTTGTATTTCAGTGCAATACTGTCTCTACGCAAGGTCTAAGGTTCAACCCCCTAGACCAGCAGTTTTCAAACTTTAGCAACCTGAGGACCCCCATTTTGATTTTAAAATTTTCATGGATCCCCAAACCTCCTGATCAGCCCCAGGCCCCACACCCCATTGCACCTCTTCCCATCCCTGCTCCACCCCTACTACTCCTCTTCCCTGCCTCTTTCCACCCCCTCCCCCAAGTGCACCCCATCCCCACTCCTCCCGCTCCCTACCAGCACCTCCTGCATGCCACTGAACAGCTGTTCTCCAGTTTGCAGGAGGCGCTGGGAGGGAGGGGGAGGAGTTGATCAGTGGGGCCCACAAGCCCCCTGGAGTACCCTTGCAGACCCCAGTTTGAGAAGTGCTTCCCTAGACCTTCCCGTCAGTGATTACACCTCTAGTGAGTAATTAGTGAGCAGAAACAAGGACTCTCCTTTGAGTCTGATCAGCTCTGTCTTTAGACACTGGAGGGGAGTATCAACTGGTACAGACTCTTTAAGTAACACCACATCACCCAGTAGGAACACCTATTCCAATCCTCTCTGACTTTCACTTGGATTTGGCATCACTACTCCCTCTTAATGAGCGAGGAAAGAGTGAGGTTAAAGTGAGGGTAATCCCCTCAATTAGGGCACATTAAGTTCTGCTGCCCTTTCGTCATACAATCAGGATAATAACATTTCATTATCCCCAAGTGCAAGATTAAATTGCATATTAACCCAAAACAGCCAAAATTGATTACTTTCACAAAGCAGGTCTCTCAGCTAATCAGATATGTCTATGCAAATTCAGTCTGCTCCTAAAGTCTCTTCCCCTGGTTCAACAATAGAGGATAGAAGAAAACTTATTCTAACTGTTTACATATCTAGCCAGCTACTTAAATGCTGCCTGTAACTGAGGTATCTGAGAGCCTCCTAAAATTAAGGAATGTACTCATAAAGTAGTATTTACCTCTCTTCTCTCCAGTTAGTAGGGGCTGGGCTTTATATGCTCTTTGAGGCGTAGACCTTATTTCCGTTTTTGTATGTAAAGTGCCTAGAATGCTTTGGGCATGATACAATTTAAAATAATTTGTTTTGCTAAATAGGATCAGTTTTCCTGCTATTCAGCAAACTAGATTCAGCTTTCCTGACCCAGAAATTTTGATGCTTGTTTAGGCCCAGCTATCTTTTAAATAACATTTTATCTCCTTTCCTTGAAGTTCACCCACAGCCTTGAAAAACAAAATTTTGATAAGTACATTGAAAGCTCAGATGGAGGAATAGCGGCCAACAAAAACCATCTAAAAACACACACAGAGTAAAGGAAGCAGGGGTCCCGCTTCAGAATTGCTGACATTTACATCTTTGCAGGGCTTAAATTCAGCCAGAGGTGTCCAGAGTGGAGCTTTGGTAAATTTTTTTAAACTCATGGGGCAGAAAGCCTGAGCCACAGCGTCCTCCCGTAGGGCTAAAGCCCCAAGCCCAGTGTCTCTCATAGGGCTGAAGTCCTGAGACCCAGTACTACCCCCTGTGGGGCTAAAGCCCTGAGACACCCTGCCCTGCAGCTGAAGCCCAGAACCCTGCTGAACCTCAGGGCAGAAACCCTTAGCCCTACCACTCCATCACAGGGCATAAGCCCTGAGCTTCCTATAAGCCTGCAGCTGAAGCCAAGAGCCTCAACCATGCCCCCATCCCTGATGGGCCTTGGAGTTTTTATAGTATGTGTGGGGGGGGGTGGCCCTGAGAAAAATCTATAAGAATTTAAACCTTGCAACTTTGATGGAAGTCCTTGGGAGCTGTTGCAGCTCAGGCCCTCTGAAAATGAGGCCCCAAACACATTTGGTTTTAAAATTACTATGAAATGTGAATTGCCCAACAATCAACACTGGAAAACATCAATAAGAAAATGAGACTGAAGTTAACGTGTTTAAGTTAATCTCTTAACCAGATGCTAGGCACTGATAAGCTTTTTTTAATGTATGCCCCACCAGTGGGAGAAATGTAATTCCTATTATTATGACCCTGCTATGTATTCTTCGTGGTACAGTATCTAGACCATTTTGGATGATTGTGAGCTGTTTCAGATCTCACAAGCTAAACAGGGCTGATCTTCCGCAGTTCTTGGATAGGAGACCTCCATGAAGATCTAGGGTGCTTCAGGAAGTAGTGCCATTTCCTCAACAGAGACCACTCATCCCTCTGTCAGTGCTCACTGCAATGACCAAGTATGGCACTAGAGGATGCTGTGCTGCAGCAGTATGGGTGGCTCAGTTTGGGGTGCTCTCCCCTCTGAGTCAGCACTGACCCAAATGCCCCAGAATGGAGTTAGTGGGCACTGCCGAGGGTGACTCAGTAGGGGTGTATGCGCTAGCATAGTACTGGATTGCAGGAAGAGTGATTAGTAATTCAATAAGAAGGTGCTGTGAGTTATCTAAATGTGATATAAAGCGACCCTTGGCCATTAAAGATTCAATGGCGTTTTTTCTCCAAGAGTAGGGGATGTTAAGCCCTTTGTCCTTGCCAGACTCCATGTATCTCTCTCAACTGTCCATATTCCCACTGGATATTGAACTCTTCTGCACTTCATGCTCTATATTGTTGTGTAGTGTGACTGTGATGGAGGAGTGATGCCTGTACTGTCTATATAGCCTGCAAATAGCTTGGGATCCTTCGGGAGGAAAGATGCTGTGTACGTGAAGTTGCTTTTGCTGCTAACTCATGAATTTCTTCGAAGACACCTTATCAGCTACTAAAAGAGCAGACAAAATGCTTTTCCCTGGAAACTTTCTCGTGGCCACTGATGGAGGCAGAGGTGTCAGAGTGGGGACGTCACAGGAACATTTACCAGCTTATCTGTGAGCTGCAGAGGACAGCTCTGATCCTTTGAGGCCCATGGTTGTGACAGGAGTTATAGAAATGGCAATACTGGCTTTCTTCCTCTTCCATGTACAGAACTCTACTCTTAAATAAGCTTTGCATTCCTTTCCTCTCCCATCCCTTCCCTGGGCCCCCAGAATGCAGTGCAGGGCTGTCCTGCAAGCAAAATAAACTGTGGCACATGTGTGAATTGTGCTAATATAACATGTCATAGAATGCTCTCTGTTCTGTTATAATGCTGCAGCCTGTCCATGTCAGGGGAAAGGGTTGTGCCTATTGGCATGAGGGCCTGGGTAGCTGAGATACTACAGCAGTCTTCCCACTGATGAAGTGAGCTGTAGCTCACGAAAGCTTATGCTCAAATAAATTTGTTAGTTTCTAAGGTGCCACAAGTACTTCTTTTCTTTTTGTGGATACAGACTAACACAGCTGCTACTCTGAAACAAAATTATGAGTTTGCCATAAAAAACAGGAGGGTTTTTTGTTTGCTTGTTTGTTTCTAAATGTTGATTTCTTTGTCTTCTGGTTCTGGAGCCTTTCAGGATCACTGGGTTCACATTTTCAAACTTTTCTCTGCAACCATGAGAGCTAGAAACTTCCTTCTATTTTTATATGAAAGCTGAGATTTTGCAGTAATTGCTTGAATCTAGGAGCTGAGACATAGAGCAAAACACCAAACACTGTGAGAGCTAGCAAGAGTGCTGACCAGCCCATTGTCATCTGGGGAAGGGAGGAGTGGGGGGAGTGAAGAGAGTTGGGACACACAGACAGCATGAGGCTGTCACACTGTGGAGGGTGGAAGGATGACCCTATGGGCAGGGTGAGTTCACCTCTTACCAATAGGCCAGGACTGAGGATGCCATTCAGGGTTTTATCACTCCATTCTGACCAGCCAGAGCCCATCAGTGGCAGAGAGTGCTGATGGAGACTCAGTGACACATGCAGCTGGCATCCTGCTTAATCCCCTTATCCATACCTTCCCTCCCTCTTTATGTATACTATCTCCTCTACTTTCATTCCTCCACCTGCTTCTTCATCTCCAATCATGAATGAGGACAGAAAGCCTGTTAGGCTCCCCACACTCAGATGGCAGGGAAACTCAGCCACCATGGCAGGGAAAAGGGGAAGGAAACTCTAGCGTTCAAGTCAGGAAGGGATAGTGGGATAGTCTAACTCATAGCAGAGGAGGTGGCAGACAAGCCTACAATAGGACTAGGGCAGGGAGGGTGGAATAGTGTCATTTCTGTGGGCTCTTTGGAGAGAAGGAAATGGCCAATCCAGCCTGGAGCCAGAGCACACTTAGGCCAGGAAGCTGAGTTTGTATGAAAGAGGCAGAGGCTGGATCAGGGAACCTGATATCCATAGAAAGGAGAGAAACCAGAAGTAAGGGTGAAAATGGAGAGGGGTAGGGGAGATCAGAGGAAGCCAGGAAAGAGGGGAAAGGACTGGAGGGCGGCAAGACTGGAGGGTTGGAATGGGGGGGGCGGAGGGGGAGACAGGAGGAAGGGAAGAAGGAAGGTGATGCAGAGAAAAAAGAGCAGGAAATATGTGAGAGCCAGGAAGAGAGCAGTGGTGGATAATCATGGGGAAGAAGGAAAAATCAGGGTGTTCAGGGCCTCAGGAAAAGGAAGGCAGGAAATTAGAGAGGATTGGAGCTGAAAGCCAAGAGGCAAGGAGGAGATCAAAGGTGCAGGTAATAGGAGAAGGTGTTAGATAGAAATTGTAAAGCACCTACCTCTTCCTATTATTGTCATTTTCCCTGGGCATAATTCTGCCTACTGAGAATGCCTTTCATCACTTTCTGAGTGTCTTTAATTCCTGGTTTTACTGCTGAATTGGGCAAGGTTTCTAAGAGTGAATCTGTCTTAATTATAACATCACTTCAGGCTAGATCCACTGAGTTCTCGTTTGTGTATACATGAGTTCGCAAACGTGATAGTGAGTTTAAGCTTTTCACATAAAACGTTATAAGGACTCAAGCTAATCATAATACTTAGCGCTTGTATAGTGCTGTTTGTGTTCAGGTGCTAATTACACGATACAGCTCCAAAAAGGCTAATACAGCAGTTCCCAACCTTTCGAGGGTTGCATCCCCTTAATCCTGTCTGTGCCCCCCGCCCTCCCCAAAACTGGGGCCGAGAGCAGGGCCATGGCTCTGGGGCAGGTGGGATGCGGCCAAGGATAAGGGAACTAAGGCTGGGGCTGCAGCTGGGGATGGGGATGGGGCCTGGAGCTGGACTGCGGCCAGGGGTCGAGGCTAGGGGCAGGAGCGGAGCCGCAGTTGGGCTGCAGTGGGGGCCGGTAGCCAGGCCTGCGGCCAGGTGCGGCTCTGCTTCCGGCCTCGACCCCAGCTTTGGCCATGGGCTGGGAACAGAGCCGCAGCCAACAGCCACGGCTGGGGGCCGGTGCAGGGCCAGGAGCAGAACCACGCCTAGATTGGGGGAAGGGTCAGGTGCAGGACCAGAAGCCAGGGGCGCAGCTGGGGGCTGGCACAGTTGCCACCGCTCCCCCATACATGTTCCTTCACACCCCCTCTAGGGAGGCACACCCCACAGTTTGGGAACCTTTGGGCTAATAGTCTGGGGTGAATTAACTGGAGTGTCATAGATATGACACAGGGGTTGATTGTCCCACTTTACCCACTGGTGAGGCCTCAGCTGGAATTCTGCATCCAATTCTGGGTGCCACACTTTAGGAAAAATGTAGATAAATTGTAGAGAGTCCAGAGGAGAACAACAAAAATGATAGAAGATTTAGAAAATCTGGCCTATGGGGAAAGGTTAAAAAACTGGCCATATTCAGTCTTAGAAAAGAAGACTGACGGAGGACCTGATAACAGTCTTCAACTATCTTAAGGACTGGTATAAAGAGGATAGTGATCAGTTGTTCTCCATGTCCACTGAAGACAGGACAAGAAGTAATGGGCTTAATCTGCAGCAAGGGAGATTTAGGTTAGTGTAGCGGGGTCACCCCGCTCCGGCCCTGAAGGGGTTAAAAGCAGCCCTGGATAGGGCTGCAGCTGGGAAAAGCTGAGTGAGTAGCTGACCACAGGTGTAGCCAGCTCAATCAGAGCCCAGCTGGCCCTTATAAGAGCGCTGGGGGCCAGGAGCTGAAGGAGGCCTATTCTAGGCCTGGAGTGGGAAGGGCTAGCTGCCTGGGAGCGCGGCGCTGCGCTGGGGAGCTCCAGGCTGCAGGCCTTGGTGAAGATCTACCTACTGGGGCTCCAGAGGGGCAACCTGGGAACAGGCAGAGGCAGGTGGTCCTAATCCCTTGCTAATGATGAGTGGCCATTACACTGCAGTCTGCCCCAGTTAGCAGGGGTTAGATGATGACTGGTAGTAACCACTGAGGCAAGGTGGGTTTAGAGGGTTGTGTGTTCCTGAGGGAGGGGAGACCCAGAGTGTGGGGGCTGTTGGGGCAGAACCCCAGGGTAAAGGTCACTGGGGTCTGGGAGGGACATGGGGCCAGTGGGAGGCAAGACACTGGCCTGCAGAGGGTGCTCTGAAGGCTGGAAAGAGCTAATTCCTGGACCAGCAGCAGGAGATGCCACACTGGTGAGTTGTTGCATTGCTACAGTTAGATAATAGGAAAAAAACTTTTTAACTATAAGGATAGCTAAACTCTGGAATAGGCTTCCAAAGAAGATTGTAGAATCCCTATCACTGGAGGTTTTTTAAGAACAGTTGGACAGACACTTGTCAGTGATGCTCTAGGTTTACTTGGCCCTGCCTCAGAGCATGGGGCTGGACTTGAGGTCCCTTTCAGTCCTACATTTCTATGATAGCTATGATTCTATAAAATTCTGCCAACACTCCTCTGGGGTGCTGCTTTCCTATTCAAAAAAGCAAACCTTGAACAGCTTTTATTTTAGATTATGGGAAAACAAAACACGGTAGAACAAAAATAAGATCTCTGCAAAGGAGAGCACAGTGTCTGTATCTCCTTTATAATAGGCTGGAATCACTCAGAATACAAAATGTATGTTGTTGTGTAATGCACAGATTTCACCAATGTAAAGGTGCATTACACAGAAACTAAAGACATCATGATTTCAAGCTACACACACTTGTGATGGATGTAAGTAAGAATAATTATCCTCATTTTACAGACATGGAAACTGAGGCAGAAAAGTGAATGACATGCCCAAGGCCAGCAAGTCAGTCATAAGACCCGCATTAGAACTCAGGAATCCTTCCTTGCAACTCCATTCTTAGTCCTTCAGAGTACACCACCTACCCAAATATGTGCTAGAAATTGAGCTATCCACAGTCCTAAAAGGTAGTGTCTACTCTCCAGTTATTTTTTTACAATTACAGTTGCATCTGGCCAGAGAAAATATCACATGATATATGATCTGAAGTGCAGTTTTACTGTGAAAAGTGACTAGGTAAAAATGTTCCCTTCCTACCCAACCGACCTGTTCCTTTCGGGTATTCAGAGTCAAATCTGCTGAATTTACTGACAAGGCAGATATTTACTGCTTTTTACTCATGTTTGCCCTGCAGAGCCAGCACAGCTCAATGAGAGGAAACTGGAGTCTATTCCTTCTTGTGCACCATCAACAGAATTATTTATTAAGTTCCACCTGAGCAAACTCACTGAAGTCAAAAAGGCTGCACAGGTGACAGTAAGGACAGAATTAAGCCTGCAGACCCCTTACTTGTGGTGCTGATGTCTGAGCTGGAAAGAGCTCAGCTTGACTCTCAGAGCCCAGGCATCAGAAAGAAACATATTTTTACCTGTAAACTGAGCCCACTGGATCTAGAGTCACTGAGAGCCAATAAACAAGAAGCCCCATGATGCCATTTACAAGGAGTCATTTTTTCAGAGTAGAATTGTTTTCTTGAAACACTTGTTCCCTTGAAAAGATTTTTGAAAAATTGGTAAATGCACAGTGTTAGGGTTCCTTCCCCACTCTGAACACTAGAGTACAGATGTGGGGACCTGCATGAAAACCTCCTAAGCGTACTTTTACCAGCTTAGGTTAAAACTTCCCCAAGATACAAACTATTTTACCATTTGCCCTTGGACTTTCGCTGCCACCACCAAACGTCTAACACCGGTTACTGAGAGAGTTAGTTTGGAAACTTCTTCCCCCCCCCCCAGAAGCCTCTGAAATCTTACCCCCTTTTTTTCTGGGGAAGGTTTGATAAAAATCCTCACCAATTTTTATAGGTGACCACAGACTCAAACCCTTGGATCTTAAGAACAATGAAAAAGCATTCAGTTTCTTAAAAGAAGAATTTTAATAGAAGAAAAAGTAAAGTATCACCTCTGTAAAATCAGGATGGTAAATACCTTACAGGGTAATTAGATTCAAAATCTAGGGAAAACCTTAAATTACAAAAAGATACAAAGACAGGAATATCCATTCTATTCAGCATAGCTTATTCTCTCTTCCATTTAAAGAAAATGGAATCTAACGCATATCTAGCTAGATTACTTACTAAGTTCTAAGACTCCATTCCTGTTCTGTCCCTGGCCAAAGCATCACAGAGACCCTTTGTTTCTCCCCCGCCCTCCTCTAGCTTTGAAAGTGTCTTGTCTCCTCCTTGGTCATTGTGGTCAGATGACAGTGAGGTTATCCTAGCTTCTTAATCCTTTACAGAGGGTTTTTCCTCTGGCCAGGAGGGATTTTAAAGGTGTTTACCCTTCCCTTTATATTTGACACCCCCTAAGCTTATTTTTACCAGCTTAGGTTAAAAACTTTCCCAAGGCACAAATTCCACCTTATCCTTGAATAGAATGCTGCCACCACCAAGTGATTTAAACAAAGAATCAGGGAAGAGACCACTTAGAGACGTCTTCCCCCCAAAATATCCCCCTAAGCACATAGAGCTGCTCCATAGACTCTGGCCACTAGGCTGCACTGCCCTGACCCTAGGATCATAAACCGTCAGTCTGGTATAACTAATTGGATTGAGACATTCTGAGAAACAATGCTTTAGGAAACAAGGATATGCAGTACACAGGTGTAAATCAGGAATAAATGCTGAAGTCAAAGCAGATATACTGGTCTCACTGAGAGGAGACCTGGGCCCAGAGATTGAACAGTTGCACGTACATACAGTGCAAGTGGAGATTCAACAACTGTATTTTTAAAAATTTTCTGGATGCAGCAAAATTGTAGGGGAAAGTCACTCATTTGGGGCCCAATTCTGTTGACCACCTCCTGAGAGCTGTTGAGTGTTCCCAACTGCTAAGGAAGTGCATGGGAATTGAGGGTGCTCACCAGCTCTCAGGATCAGACCATGGAGGTGACCTACAAAATGACACCAATGTAACTGGCCCTTTTAAGAGCAAACTGAAAATCAGGCCTCACTAGCATGTATCCTCACTTTAAAATGGAACCTCCACCTATTGAATTCCTTGTCAAACCTCCCATTGACTTTGGAAGGAGTTAGGGTCAAACCCTTTGACTACTTGATCCAGGCTTGCTCACTTATAAAAAGCAGATATAGTAGAAATAAAACAGGCTTGGAGAAGAGCAACAAAAATGAGATGTTTGCATGTGCATATGTATGTCGCGGGATTTAAAGGAGTCAGGCTTAACAGATTAAAAAGAGTGTAAGATGCCACTGGCAACGAAAAGAAAACATTGAAAATGGGGGGGGGGGAAGGAAATAAAATTTTAATGTAATGTACCTAAGGAACTCAAAGTAAGAAAGGCAATTAATTTAGGAAGTCAAAATTTCTTTAAACCTAGAAAGAACAGCACTTGCAGTTTAAATTAGCTAGGATAACAATTACAAGGCCACCAGTTCTTATGCTTCTGGGCATATATTGACCATCATCAGTGGTCAGGAAGAAATGTGCAGCTATGGTATTACATGGAAAGAAAGGTGACCGGCTGAGACTGTGAGGATCCATGTAAATTGCACAAAATGATCTCTTGCACTGGAGTATTCTGGGCTGCTAAAGTTGTGATGCTGCAGACTGGGCTATCTGGCCAGGCTCAATAAAACTGCAATGGTCTCTGCTCTGAGAACCTGGGTCTCTTCTACTGACCAAGATAAAGACACAAAATGCTTTGGCTTTGGCTTCCTGGAGTAGCCCTCTTTATCTTTAGAAACTACATCCCACCTTCTCTCACTCTGTGCTTCCTCCAGCTGGCCTCAGAAAACCTCATTTGCTAATGATGTGTGACGCATGGCTAGAAAGGGTTAAACAGCTTGCAGGCTGAATGACTTAAAGTCGTGTTAGAAAGGTATGCAAATGATTAGGGCCATTCATGCTAAATAGGCTAGAACTTTGAAATGCAAACCTAGATTGTTAGAAGTAATACTAATTGTGTGTATCTTAGATGCTACCCATAAACAGACAGTTCCTGTCTGTCACTAACTACTGATTCAGAGATCAAAAGTGAATATTAACATTTGGATGAATCTTGGGTAAAATAATGTCATTGTCTATATGTCTCTTTGAAGGTTGTGATAATGGATAAATTTCCCTTTGTTAATTTGTGTAACTAATTACTGGTGTTTAGAAAGCAAAAGGTTACATCAAAAGCCTGTTTACCCAGGACTGTGCGGTCAAGTGGATGCTAGAACACTGTATAAAAAGACCCATGGATCCTGATCCTGTTCATCTCATATCTGCTTAAGCTTCATCTTTGAGTCACAAGACTGAGGTCCCAGTTATGCTGGTATGCCCTGAATATGATATTTGGACATTAGATTATAACCTATTAACTGAATTCTAAAGGAACTCTTTGAAACTACAAAGCTCACCATTTCTGCTGTGAATCTGAACCTCAGTGAATTGAACTCACATCTGTATGTATGTTGATCTTTTAACCATTCTCTTGCTTGTTTGTTTTTTTTTTTAAATTTTTTGTTTAGTTAATAATTGGTTCTAGGGTGTATTTGGGTAAGATCTGAAACATTCATTAACCTGGGAGGTAATGTGTCTCATCCTTTGGGATTGGTAGAACCTTTTCTTTGCAGATGACACTAAACTGGGAGGAGAGAGGATACAGAGGGCCCTGGACAAATTAGAGGATTGGGCCAAAAGAAATCTGATGAAGCTCAAGAAGGACAAGTGCAGAGTCCTGCACTTAGGACGGAAGAATCCCATGCACCACTACAGACTAGGGACTGAATGGCTCGGCAGCAGTTCTGCAGAAAAGGACCTAGGGGTTACAGTGGATGAGAAGCTGGATATGATAACAATGTGCCCTTGTTGCCAAGAAGGCCAATGGCATTTTGGCATGTATAAGTAGGGTCATTGCCAGCAGATCGAGGGACGTGATCATTCCCCTCTATTCAACATTGGTGAGGCCTCATCTGGAGTAATGTGTCCAGTTTTGGGCCCCACACTAGAAGAAGGATGTGAAAAAAATTGGAAAACGTCCAGCGGAGGGCAACAAAAATGATTAGGGGACTTGAACACATGACTTACGAGGAGAGGCTGAGGGAACTGGGATTGTTTAGTCTGCGGAAGAGAAGAATGAGGGGGGATTTGGTAGCTGCTTTCAACTACCTGAAAGGGGGTTCCAGAGGATGGATCTAAACTGTTCTCAGGGGTATCATATGACCGAACAAGGAGTAATGGTCTCAAGTTGCAGTGGGGGAGGCTTAGGTTGGATATTAGGAAAAACTTTTTCACTAAGAGGGCTGTGAAGCACTGGAATGCATTACCTAGGGAGGTGGTGGAATCTCCTTCCTTAGAAGTTTTTAAGGTCAGGCTTGACAAAGCACTGGCTAGGATGATTTAGTTGGAGATTGGTCCTGCTCTGAGCAGGGGATTGGACTAGATGACCTCCTGAGGTCCCTTCTAACCCTGATAATCTATGATTCTTTTATTTGATGAAACAAGATTTTTTTGGAAATCAACATGTTTGACTTAGGTACCTTGATGGAGGTGTGAGACTGGGTCACTTTAAGAGAACTGTTTGGACTTCAGAGTAATCAGTGAGGTAATAAAGAAGCTGTTTTATGTTGTCTTGGTAAATCTAAGTATTGGAATATCCACCAGCTTTTTGGGGATTGTCTGCCCCATTCTTTGCAGTCCACCCTAATTGAGTGACCACAGCTGGCCCCCACTGTGACCCTGGTCACAGTATCTATCTATAGGTTTATAGGAATCTAATGGCTGCTGAGGGAATTAACCCATGATTAGAGTTGGTCAAATCTTATCCAACAGAATTTTTTTCTATTTGAAAATGCTATTTTGTCAAAATTGAAACTTCCAGTGGAAACATGTCAGTTTGGACAAAATTTCATTTTAATAAAATGTAAAAGCATTTTTACAATGAAATGTTTTGACTTTTTAATTTAGAACAGTGTTTTGTATCAAATTTTTTTTTGTTTTAAAAGTCAAAATTTGAATGAAACTTTGATTTTTATTGAAATGAAACATCTAGTTGTGTTCTGTGGAAAATTCTGATTTAGAATGAAAACAAATTTTTCACAGAGCAGAAATTCTAGTCCCTGTGCAGCTCTACTAACCTAGGGTCCCATGACTCCAAGCAAAATGGTTTAGTCTTATTCCATTCTGTAATCATACTGAGATACCCAGATTTCCTGACCTGGGGCTATAGTGAAACAGGGGACCAAGAGGTGAAAAGCTCCATATCCCATCCCCTGACTGTTCTGAGCATCCAGTCCCCCCAGGAGCCTTGATTGATCTTAATTCTGTTTCTGGGAGACAAGCAGCAGATGGGTCCCAAGATGAATGGACACAAACACAGCCATGGCGATCAACAGGCAGAAAATCCAGGAGCTCCAAAAGTAGAAGACACAGTGGTGGGATGAACCAACTGACAAATTCTCTGGGGAAACAGGAAGCAGGACAGGACTTAGCAGGACAAATCCAAGGGCCATCAGTTAGCGTTCCATGCAAACTAACACAGGCTAAATAATTTCACTTTGAAAACTCCATCTAAGAAAGCAGGGACGGGGTGGAAGCAAGCATAAACTAACCCAAAACTCACTCCAAATCTTGAACCTTTCACCCCAAATTTCAACTACACCCATAATTCTTCTCACTCAAGTCAAAATTTGCATCTAAAAATTCAGCCCAGGCAAACCTTCAGCCCTCACTCCTTTAAAACTACCTCCTCCTCCTCCTGGTGCTTCACACAAAGAACCCAACCCAAACCTGTGAAGAGCCAGATTAGAGCCATTCTCCCAATCCCACAACTCCTGCCCCACCCCACCCCCAGATCTCAGATCCCTTCCCCAAAGACTCCCCTCTCCCAGGCTTACTCTGCTACCCTACAGTCTGTCATAGAGGACCGCCAGATCATCTTGTCTGACCACTTGTAGATCAGACCACCAGTACCTACACACCAAATCCATAGGGTTTCTGCTACTGGTGGAAGGAGAGAGACATGCCCCCCACAAGGGTTTACTATCCTTGTTATGTTCCCCTCCTCATGGCTAATGGACTCAGGAAATCATTCCCACCTTCTCCTCCCCATCACCAATTACGCTCTGTAAACCCACTTTGCCTTGGACTGGAGAGAATAAAGGGTTCCTCAACCACAGGGATCAGGGTTGGGATCAAGACAAGTCCTTGAGTCATACCTGGGTCTGAGCAGACAACCACCACAGCATTTGCATCAGCGTGGAGCTTCCTGTCTGACAGCCATGAGCTGCACTGAGAGATGTTGTGGTCTGCAGGGCCACAGAGTAGGCCATGGAGTGCCAATGAGTGACCTGATGCTGGCATAGATCTCTCCAGAGGTGATCCACAGCCCAGACTACCACAGAGGATGGAGGAGGATGCGGTGCTCCAGCCCAGGCTGCACACAGTGCCCCACCTGCCCTGAAGAAATACCTCTACATGCCCTGCACAGGGGCCTTGGTCACCTACCAGGCGCACACCAGAGATATCTGCAGGAGAAAGGGCAAGGTTGGGGAGAGGTACTGCAGATTGAGATTGGCCCTGTGTCGGAGTAGGGAGCAGCTGCAGTATTTTCTCCCTGGGAAGTTAGAGATCAGGACTGGGAATTGAGCCCAGGTATCCAACATGATGACAAAGAGTGCTAGCCTCTAGGAGGCAGCCAACTCTGCCTCTAAGCTCTCCCAACACCTGCTGCAGCCATAGGACAGCAGGAGGCTAGAATTGCTAAATGAATCTGGGTCTCCCATAAGGCAGCTTAGAGTGCCCAACTCTAAGTCCCCCAGGCCCATCTGCTTTGGCACTCCCAACCTCCATTGGCCCTGGCCAGGGAAAGCAAGAGACCTGGCCCAGGTGACCCAAATCTGTGTCTCCTGCATGGCAGTGCAGAACTCTAACCCATAGGAGGTAACAGACTCAGCCTCCACAGCACTCGTGGCTCCCGGAGAGTGAGCAAGTTGGAAGGGGAATTGTCTCATGGCTGCCTGCACTAAACCATATGAGTTAATAGCAAAGAATGGAGTTACCTGATCCTGAGCATATTACTCCAACATCCTGAGCATGACTGCAGACTTCTGCCCCATCCCCTGGCTCAGACACTGAGAGATTTTGTTCAGTACCACAGCAGAATGTGGCCTCCAGCCACACAGGACCAGAGCCTGGTCCAAAGCTGAACCATGGAGATTCCAGTGCAGATCCACACCCCAGCTGTTTGCACACCACCGCAGAGTCATAAGCATCCCAGTGCTTATCACACACTGTGCCCCAGGTGGCTTCATGCAGTACCTCCAACCGCCCAGTGCAGGAGTTGTCTCCACTTACCAGTCGCACACTAGAAATATCTGTGGGAAGAGAATCAATGAGAGGAGTCAATGTACTCCTTTCCAAGGGCTGAAATTCTCTCTCTCTCTCCAATGTACCAGTGACCTGTCAGTTTATACATAGGTAACCTGAACTGAAGTAGTTCTCAGGGCTGGCAGCCACCTTTCCTCATTCCCTTACTGTCTTCTGCCACTATGTGATCACTTGGTGTCGTGCACTCCCATCCTTTTAAGCTCACACACATCTCAAACTATTGCACCATGCTCCAGTGGCTAGGGCACAAAACTGGTGGACAGGAGACCTCACTGCCATTCCGATTACTGTGTGATTTTGGGCAAATCACTTAACCTCTCCGTGCATCTGGAAAATGGGGATAATTATGTTTATCCACTCCTGTAAAATGTTTTGAAATTAAGTAAAAAATCTCCTGTATAAGTATGAAGTCCACTCAGTCCTACTTCTTGTTCAGCCAATTGCTCAGAGAAACAAGTTTGTTTACATTTACAGGAGATAATGCTGCCTGCTTCTTACTTACAATGTCTCCAGAAAGTGAGAACAGGAATTTGCACGGCACTTTTGTAGGTATTTACATGCCAGATATGCTAAACATTTGTATGCCCCTTCATGCATCAGCCACCATTCCAGAGGACATGTTTCCATGCTGATGATGCACATTTAAAAAAAGTATGTATTAATTAAATTTGTGACGCAATTCTCCAACAAGTTCAATGTCCCCTGCTCTATTTTACACGCATTCTGCCATATCTTTCATGTTATAGCAGTCTCAGATGATGACCCAGCACATGTTTTTCATTTTAAGAACAGTTTCACTGCAGATTTGACAAAATGCAAAGAAGGTACCAATGTGAGATTTCTAAAGATAGCTACAGCACTTGACCTAAGGTTTAAGAAGTGCCTTCCAAAATCTGAGTGGGAAAAGATGTGGAACATGCTTTCAGAATTCTTAAAAGAGCAACACTCCAATGTGGAAACTACATAACCCAAACCACCAAAAAAAAATCAACCTGTTGGTGGCATCTGACTCAGATAATGAAAATGAATATGCCTTGGTCCACACTGCTTTGGATTGTTATCGAGCAGAATCCCTCATTAGCATGGATGCATGTCCCCTGGAATGGTGCTTGAAGCATGAAGGGAGATATGAATCTTTAGCGCATCTGGCACATGAATATCTTGCAATGTCAACTACTACAGTGTCATGAGAACGTCTGTTCTCACTTTCAGGTGACATTGTAAACAAGAAGCTGGGCAGCATTATCTCCTGGAAATGTAAACAAGCTTGTTTGTCTGAGTGATTGGCTAAACAAGAAGTAGGACTAAGTGGACTTGCAGGTTCTAAAATTGTACGTTTTATTTTTGAATGCAGTTTTTTTACATAATTCTACATTTGTAAGTTCAACTTTAATGATAGACACTACTTGTATTAGGTGAATTGAAAAATACAATTTCTTTTGTTTTCTTACAGAGCAAATAATTGTAGTCAAAAATAAAGTGAGCACTGTACACTTTGTATTCTGTGTTGTAATTGAAATCAATATATGTGAAAATGTAGAAAACATCAAAAATATTTAAATGGTAATCTGTTATTGTTTTAAGTGTGACTAATCATGCAATAATTTTTTTAATCACTTGACAGCCCTCATGTAAAATATTATTAATTATGTGACCACTATGCAATGTTAAATGTGGTAGTAAGAGCCTAATATGCAGAGAAAGAGTTCTCTCCCACAGATCAGTGAGCTGAAAAGAAGAGCATTTTAGCCAAATGGTTTCTCAAACCAGGATTTTCAGTATCCATTGGGGTTGTTGTGCTGGGAATTTCCCAGAAACTGAACTACAAATACAAGAGCCAGAATCTGCACAAGATAAATCCTTCCCTAAAGTCAGTTACACTATAAAATAACCACCCCTAAAAATAATACACTAAAATAAAAAATAGGAGTACATTATTTCATTTCTATCAAAAGTAGCCTCTCTTTCTTATCCTTTTTTCCTTATTTTTCTGACTGACACAGGGCAAGAGCCTATATAATTGGAACATTTTAATTTTACAGCAAGTATTCTAATTTCTGTGGTAAAAGGTATCTAGACCAAGAAAGGATAGCCATTTGTTTCTTGGGTGCAATACAGATTACAAGACAATAAATAGCATGATAAGTCTTCAGTTTGGCTAGACCTAAATGGACAAAGACAATTCTCTCTCTCAATACCAGCATACCTCCCTTTCAAACTGTCCATCGGCATGGTTTGAAGGCCCTGTTTAACATACTGTTGTTCAAAATATCCAAATATTTCTCATAACTGTGGATATTCTTTAAGTGAGAAAGCCAAGAAGACATATCTGTTTGTATGAACTAATGACATAAACTCAGAAGGCACTGTCGATTCATTTGATGAATGCAGAGCCAATAATTAATATAAATGCTTTCATCAAAATAGCACATTCCACTCCATTTGCCCTGAGTAAAGAAGCAGGGGTGTAATTTGGAGCGTTTTCTTTAAAACAATGTTTTGCTCAACCCTTACTTCCTAAGACTCTTCCAGCCCCAAATTTCCATGCCATATAGTACTTGGGCACAGACTTTAGCCATGAAAACTCTACAACTGGAGTGATTAGATTTGCCCCCATAGACCTGAGTGAAACATAGCACTGCTTGTATAGAATTTGAGGCTTTCTTCTTTACACCATCTATATGTTTGTTCTATTAACCATCATGAAAAGTTTGGCTGTGCAGGGCTCTCAGGAGATGAAATAGCCTAGCTGGTACACTAGCCTGTGCAAGTTTCTCTCAGAGATGACTTCTGTCAATAGAATCCAAAGCCAATTTTAGGTCGACAAAGGCTGTATAACATTTTCCCTGCTTGAAAGAACAATATTTGTGAATCAATGAGAGGACAAAGCAGTTAGCAATGGTAGAGCAGCCATTCAGGCTTGTTTCTTGGCAAATAGCCTGCTTATTCCTGGGCAAATAAATTACAGTTCTCTGCCCAATACTCTAATCACCCCAGGAGATACCTGGTGTAAATTTTAATAGCTACCTGTAAGAGGCTAACTGCCAGTAATTCCCAGGATCATATCTGTCACCATTTTTATAAAGTGGAACAATAATACCTGTGGACCAATCTGAGGAGAAAAATCCTGTATTATTTATATTAATAAAAAGTTTTGCTCACACAGGGGTCCACCAATCAATATTGTCCGTACAACTTCTGCTGTAATGAAATCCCCTTCCGGTCTTGTCAAAGCCCATAGTCACCAACTTCCAAAATAGAGATGAATTTTTCTCTGTGATCGCAAATTCAAGTTTCTTCCAATTTTGGGTGTTCCAATTTTTCCTTATTTAGCATTTTTTAATATTCCATTCTAAGGATAAACTAATTTCTTAATAGAAACTGGGGAATCCTTATTTCTGGCAGCCTTTGCCATGATCTGAAGCTGTTTCTGAATATTGTAGCCATACCAGATTCTTTTATCTTTTACAGGATAAAAATAAAACTTTTTGATGGTAGGGTCATCCTGTAATTTTTTTAACAATCTAAGTAAATACTGTATGAACTGGTGCTGAATCACTAAGGTCCAAAAGTTAGTTCTTGAAAACTAACAAATCACTGGATGTGAGTTTCATTCTGATTTCAGACTTAACTTCATCAATGATTTAGATAATGGCATAGAAAGTACACTTATAAAGTTTGTGGACAATACCAAACTGGGAGGGGTTGCAAGTGCTTTGGAGGATAGGATTAAAATTCAAAATGATCTGGACAAACTGGAGAAATGGTCTGAAGTAAATAGGATGAAATTCAATAAGGACATATGCAAAGCACTGCACGTAGAAAGGAACAATCAGTTGCACACATACAAAATGGGAAATGACTGCCTATGAAGGAGTACAATGGAAAGGGATCTGAGGGGGTCACAGTGATCATAAGCTAAAAATGAGTCAACAGTGTAACGCTGTTGCAAAAAAAGCAAACATCATTCTGGGATGTATTAGCAGGAGTGTTGTAAGCAAGACATGAGAAGTAATTCTTCTGCTCTACTCTGTGCTGATTAGGCCTCAACTGGAGTATTGGTCCAGGTTTGGATGCCACATTTCAGGAAAGATGTGGACAAATTGGAGAAAGTCCAGAGAAGAGCAACAAAAATGATTAAAGGTCTAGAAAACATGACCTATGAGGGAAGATTTGAAAAAAACTGGGTTTGTTTAGTCTGGAGAAGAGAGGACCGAGAGGGGACATGATAACAGTTTTCAAGTACATAAAAGATTGTTACAAGGAGGAGGGAGAAAAATTGTTCTTCTTAACCTCTGAGGATAGGACAAGAAGCATTGGGCTTAAATTGCTGCAAGGGCAGTTTAGGTTGGACATTAGTAAAAACTTCCTAACTGTCAGAGTGGTTAAGCACTGGAGTAAATTGCCTAGGGAGGTTGTAGACTCTCCATCATTGGGGACTTTTAAGAGCAGGTTGGACAAACACCTGTCAGGGATGGTCTAGATAATACTTAGTCCTGCCTTGAGTTCGGGGACTTGACTAGATGACCTCTTGAGGTCCGTTCCAGTTCTATGATTCTGTGATTCTAATGGAGTCCATTTAATTCACCTTGAGTTTACAGCTTCAGAATTAGGAGTCAGACACAATCTGCCAGCAGTTGTCTGGGAAAAAATGGCCAGAGGGTAGGGGTTGGCAATTACTGTCTGATTTAAAAGCCACTAAAAGTTAGAGAAACAAGACAAGCTTAAAATTGTAACTGATATACTCCATCATATTGTCTTCTCTATAAGAGGAAAGGCAACAAAAACCTCAAATCCTAATTATTAATGATGTGGCCATTTTAAAAAGTAACAAATAGAGACTTTACAAAATAATAATATCCTAAAAAAATTCTTTCCAATTTTCCACAGTTTCTGGACCCATGCACATTCCCTACTATTTAAAGGTCAAAATATCAAAAGCAATTAGAATTGAGTTAATAAGGAAGTATAACCGTAGTGAATGCATCTTTGTTTTCAATAAAAAACTTAATAGGGCAGTTCAGTGTTCACAATGGAGTATGTCTAGTACAGTTGATTGTGAAATGTTTTTTCCCTATGAACTTTTTTATTACAATTTTTTTAAATTTGCTACAAAAATTTTTGAGTTCTCAACAAAGTTTCCAAAACTGTCATTTTCTTGGTTTTCAGCAATCAGAGTTGATTTAAGATTAACTAATATAAACCACTTTTAAACTGAAATAAGAGCCCTTTGCACTGGTTTAACACACAATTATATGTTAAGTTAAACCCAGGGATCTTTCTCATGCAGACAAGGCCACTGTCTTCCAAACTGACACAGTTCCCACCCAATGTGAATTTTTCATCCTAAAATTATAACTCTCCCACCTTTCTGAAAGGAAACCAGAGAAGTCAACATGCTTCCCTAGCAAGCACAGTGCCATCTGCATTCAATGTAGCTGGCTGATCAGAGCTGCAGACTCACCGTCTGCCATGAGGTCCCCGTCAGAGAGAAGGCAGAATAGGAGGAACCTCAAAGTGAATATCATTATCCAAATTAATTCTTCACGGTGCCCCAGGAGAGGAGATGTGTGAGCAGGTGACTCCGGATCACAGTTAGTGCAGCTTATGTCACCACTGCAGAGTGTGAGTGCTGGACACTCTCTTGACTTCCTGCCATTCAGCTCTGCAGTCACCCCCAATGGTGGCTTGTGACCACAGCCAATGTCTCATGCAAAGTGTTGGCTATGGGAAATAACTTGACTTATTATCTGGCTCTGTGGTCTGGTTCTTCAGCCTGGGGGTCCTTAGGCTGCTCTCAGAGTTACAGAGACCTTGGAAACTTAGCAATAGAAGTTACTACTACTAATTATAATAACTGGTGTTTCTATAGCACCTCTGAACCTCAAAGAACTTTACAGGCATTATTGAATTTACCTTGAATGGGGCCTGATTCTGCCCTCACACTCTTGGAAATCAGGAGTGACACAATGGCATTACACTGGTGTAAAATTAGTAGCCTCCATGCTTTGAAGCAGGGATTTGAAATTAGGTAGCGGGAAAGGGGTCAATATAGTAAGAAGGATTTGCTTTTTGCTAGCCCTGTGAAAATCCACCCAAATTAAACACCTCTAGAAACCACCATTTGCACATGTGGTTTCTTAGGGTATGTCTACACAGCTTACAGAAGCAAACCTTGCAGCCTGGGTTGACTGACTTGGGCTAGCAGGGCTCATGCTAGTGCTCTAAAAATAGCTTTGTAGAGAGCACTTTGAAGTTGTGGGTTGGGCTGCAGCTCAGGCACTGAAGCCTAGGAACAGGGGTCTGGCTTCAGAGCCCAAACTCCAACCTGGCCTGCAACTTCAAAGCACTGTCTACACAGCTATTTTTAGAGAGTTAGCCCGAACCCCATCAGCCCGAGTCTGTCATCCTGGGCTGGGAGGCTCACTCCTGCTGGGTAGAGGCTGGCAGCATTCTGGCGCAAAACTTCTTTTACCCTTCTTCCCCACCAGAGCTCACTGAGCATGCTTTAGCCTGGGGCCGAGCAGGACTTTTCCTGCAATTGGTCCTTGTGGCTGCTGTGGAGCTAGATGCTGGGATGGAGACCAGGGATCCTGTATCCGCTATGCACTCAGTGTCTCCCTTCTGGCACCCTGGCAGTGAGGAAGAGAAGGAGGAAAGAACATGATTGAAATGCAGAGGGGTTGGCAACGGGGGGGGGGGGGGGGGGGAGAAGGGGGAGGAGAGAAGCTTTGTGGGGCGGAACAGGAGTAGAGGGAGATCAAGACAGAGGTAGAGGGGGATAAAAGTAAGGACAGCAGAGGCAGAAGGGGGCATATGTCTCTTCCTGTAAATGGCTCGTTGCATTGTTATTTTGCTGTGTTAATGGACCCCCCCCCATACAAACTGTGTCTGTGAAAACTATTTGGCTGATTCTCCTTTATCTCATCCCTGCAGCTGGTTGAAATTTATTCATCAAAATTTTTTTGGTCCAAAACAGCTTTTCAACAAAAAGGAAAATTTTACATTTTGAAGAATTGTGTTTTTGTCAGAATGTTTAGTGGAAAAAAGGCATTTCCCAACCAGCTCTACCCTGCTGCATGAGAAGGAAGACATCCCAGAGTGCATTGCTCCATATGGTGCTGGTGCTGTCCTCTGTGCACTCCGTGCCCACTACAGGATTGTACCCAGATTTTCCCAGGATACATTGACACATGCCTTTTTAGACAGTGGGGTGTGTGTAGACACACAAATATCATTTACACATAGTTAAAGGTTAGAACAGCTGCTGCTGTGTGGGTGCTGCTTGCTTGCATTTGCTATAACCAGGTCAGATGAGAATTCCACAGCCTGGTTACAATGCACATCCATCCTTGTACTGTGGACCAGGCTATAATTTTGTGTTCCTTTATAACAGAATTCTGAAGGAGTCTAGAGACTGAACTCTGGAAGAATTTCTGGTCTGTTTATGGTTCTGGAGCTCTCCCAGCTCAGAGCTGCTGAGACAGCCTGATGTTTTCAATTACTGATTGCATTTTCTACTTGAGCTGGAGAACTCCCCCCTGCAGCCTTCACACTCACTGAAAGGCATCTCACTCAGCTGGCCCGTGCTTGCCAGGGACAGATCTGCTAGGACGGAAGAATCCCATGCACCGATACAGGCTGGGGACCAACTGGCTAAACGGCAGTTCTGCAGAAAAGGACCTGGGAATTACAGTGGACAAGAAGCTGGATATGAGTCAACAGTGTGCCCTGGTTGCCAAGAAGGCTAATGGCATATTGGGCTGCATTAGTAGGAGCATTGCCAGCAGATCAAGGGAAGTGATTATTCCCCTCTATTCAGCACTGGTGAGGCTACATCTGGAGTATTGTGTCCAACTTTGGGCCCTCTACTCCAGAAGGAATGTGGAGAAATTGGAGAGTCCAGCGGAGGGCAACAAAAATGATCAGGGGGCTGGGGCACATGACTTACGAGGAGAGGCTGAGGGAACTGGGGTTATTTAGTCTGCAGAAGATAAGAGTGAGGGGGGATTTCATAGCAGCCTTCAACTACCTGAAGGGGGGTTCCCAAGAGGATGGAGCTAGTTCAAAGTGGTGGCAGATGACAGAACAAGGAGCAATGGTCTCAAGTTGCAGTGGAGGAAGTCTAGGTTTGTTGGATATTTGGAAACACTATTTCACTAGGAGAGTGGTAAAGCACTGGAATGGGTTACCTAGGGAGGTGGTAGAATCTCCATCCTTAGGGGTTTTAAAGTCCTGGCTTGACAAAGTCCTGGCTGGGATGATTTATTTGGGGTTGGTCCTGCTTTGAGCAGGGGTTTGGACTAGATGACCTCCTGAGGTCCCTTCCAACCCTGATATTCTATGATTCTATGCTAGACCTAAAGAGTATTCCTCCATGAACTGTTCTTCCTCCTGTAAGCAGAGTCTGAATGAGCTCTCCCCGACATCTAGTGACGCTCTGGGGGAAAAGACTTCAGTAGCAGACTGTTTTCATAGACATGCCTGGTGCAGCATGATGCTTTGCCAAAATGATCAGTTTTGGCTGGTTTTGGATTACAAATCACTCTAGTATTTGAATGCAGGGGTAATGAAATGTTGTCATACTTACTGGCTGAATAAAGGACAGCAGAACTGTGCTTGGCCTGCCCTGATTGAGGGGGTCATCCTGAACTGAACCTCACTTGCTAAGCAAAGAGAAGGGATGCTAAATTCCAGGGAAGCTAAGAATGGATGGGACAGATGTTCCTCCTGGTGGATTGGTCTCTACCTAAAGAGTCCTAGACACTCTTTGATCTGCCCCTTTCTAGTGGTTAATGGCAGAGCTAATTAGACTCAATTAAAAGCCATTGTTTCTTGTTGGTGATTCCTAGTGCTGACATCACTGCTGAATGGGTCTAGAAGTTAATCCTTAGCTCTTGCATGGGAACAGTGAAAGAAAACACAGACTTCACTGGCTGTGAGGTTCCCCATTCCCTGCTGAATTCACTAAGGGCCATGTTAAGTGGTGGAACCTCAGCCGGTGACATCATGGGAGCAGCAAGCAGTGGTGACCAGTGGTAGCAGAGTGGGAGTGGTATAGAGACAGTGGCAGCTGTGAGCCTGTTGCAGAGGCAGCAGCAGAGGCATTGTTTGATTCCCCCTCCCCACAGGGGTGGGAGGTGAACCCCCGTGAACACACCTCTGAACTCTGGGTCTTTGCTAACCAAGGACAGTAACTGTGAGTGGGGTGCAGCAGAAGGAGAGGGGAGTGATGTGTTGAATCATTTGTTGGACTTTCATGCACAAGATTGGAAACTGAGGCAAAGGACTCTACCCAACACACTGTGCAGTCGGGTTTGCTTATGGTCACATGCATTTGAATGTGGTTGTGGCATTTTCCCAAACTAATGCTGGGTTCCCTTTCTCTTTTAATAAAAGTTCTCATTTGTTGACACAGACTCAGTGCTTGGGAGTGGGGAAGTATTGCCTCTTAGAGGTGCCCACAGGTGGTGTGACATTTTCCCAGATCACTGGGTGGGGGCTTGAGCTAGTTCTGTGTTGTATTATTAAGAGGAACCCCTAGATATTGAACCTGGCCCTTGTTGCTGCTGACTCCACCTGATAGAATGTTACACTCTTGTATGCATGAGGTGGGGCTGGGGATTGCAGGACTGGTTTGAGTAGATGTATGTGGAGATGGGGCCATATCATGACCCTTCCAGCTCAGTGGAGGTTAGTCAGAAAAACTAATCTAGACTAGGGTAATCACAGCTCTTTTGGAATTGCACTACAGGGGCTCCTCCTCCCACATCTTTCTACAACTCTCCACAGAGGCAGCCTCAGACATGGGAGGTCATGGGAATGCAGTTCCAATGGAGTTGTTATGCCAGGAACTGGTTAGGGAGGAGCCAGGGGACCTTGAGTCGGTACAAAGAAACACAGATGTTGTGGCTGGGGTCCTGGGGGGGCCACTCTGAGATTGGCAATCAGGGCAAACTGCAAAGAATGGGGCAGACAATCCCCAAAACTGGTGGTTATTCTAATGCTTAGATTCACCAAGCTAGCAGCAAAACAGTTTCCACAATACCTTACTGGTTACCCAGAAGCCAGAACTACAGTTCCCTTAAAGCAGGGGTTCTCAAACTGGGGGTTGAGACCCCTCAGGGGGTCGTGAGATTATTACATGGGGGGGTTGCGAGCTGTCAACATCCACCCCAAATTCCGCTTTGCCTCCAGAATTTATAATGGTGTTAAATATATAAAAAATGTTTTTAATTGATAAGGAGGATCACACTCAGAGACTTGCTATGTGAAAGGAGTCATCAGTAAAAAATTGAGAGCCATTGCCTTAAAGTAACCCAACCTTGAGCTCCCACCTAGAGCGCCAAATCAAATATGATGAGGGGATTACTGAAAATCCTGTTCGTCCTAATAAAAAGTTCTACCAATCTCAAAAGATCAGACACATTACCCACCATAAATACACACTTACAGCCAATTCTTATTAACTAAACTAAAATTTATTAAAAAAGAAAAGAGAGAGAAAGTATTGGTTAAAAATCATTATACATACAGATGTGAATAGAATTCTTAGGTCAGTTTCATAGTAGAGATGGTGAGCTTTAGAGTTGCAAAAAGTCCTTTCAGAATTAGTCTATAGGTTACAGTTCAATGTCCATGTAGCAGGGTGACTGCACCGCTCTTGGAAAACTAGGATTAAACATCCCTGGAGAGTGCTGCAGCTGTGAAAGGCTAGGCTGATTGAGGAAGCAGCCACTGCTGTGGCCAGCTCAATCAGGGCCCAGCTGGCCCTTATAAGAGGGCTGGGGGCCAGGAGCTAAAGGAGTCTCACTCTAGCCCTGGAGGGGGAAGGGCTAGCTGCTTGGGAGCAAGGTACCTGAAGTGGAGCAGTGCTAGGGAAGGGCACAGGGAGCTGGAGAGCTCCAGACTGGTTAAACCCCCAGGTTGCAGGCCTTGTTGAAGGCCTATCAAAAGTACTGGGGCTGCAGAGATACAGCCCAGGGATACGCAAAGGCAGCAGGTCCTAACCCAGGGGTTGGCAACCTATGGCACGCGTGCCAAAGATGGCATGCGAGCTGATTTTTAATGGCATGCTGCTGCCTGCTGGGTCCCAGCCACCAGCCCTGCTCAGCTCACTGCCGAACCTAGGCCAGGACCCCTGCAGGCAGCAGCGTGCCATTAAAAATCCTGCCCGCCCCAGTCCGCTCTTCTCCGCCCCCCTGTGGGGGCAGGGTGAAGAAGCTTGGTCCTGCCAGCTGCTGCTGCAGGGCAGGCAAGCTCCCCCCTCCACCGCCTCTTCCCCCAGCATGCTGGGTTCCTGCCCCTCCTCCTCTCCCTCCCTGCTGCCAATCAACTGATGGCCCTTGCGCGGGAGGGGGAGAAGCAGAGCCGCAGCGTGTGCGCTGCTCCCGGGAAGAGGTGGGGAAGGGGGGTGAAATCAGGGCATATCCCCTCCAGCGCCCTGCCATGAGCTGCTCTGGGCAGGGGGCTGGGAGCACTCCCATGACCCTAGCCCACACCCCCAGCCCTCTGCCCTGACCCCTGCATCCCCCCATATCCCCACCCCCTCATATACCCAGCCCCTCCATGCCCTGACTCCTGCACTCACCTCCTATGCCTCCTGCACCCTCCTCACACACCCCCAGCCCCCTGCCCTGACTCCTGCACCCACAAACATACCCAGCCCCCCATGCCCTGACTCTTGCACCCCCACATTCCCACGCCCACCCTGAGCACTAAACAGGAGTCCTGCCCCCAAAGGCCCACCTGCACCCTTGCACCAAATGGGAGCTGCCCAGTTAAGCGCTCCACACGCAAACCTCCTGCCCCAACCCTGAGCCCCCTCCCTCATTCTAGCTCCTGGCCAGACCCTGCACCCCAACCCCCAGCCTGCTCCTTCACCCCCAACCCTGTGCTCAGTGCACTCCCACCCTCAGCTCAGTGCAGAGAAAGAGGAAGAGAATGGGCTAGAACCAGGGAGAAGGTAGGTACCCACTCTATGTGGGCAGGGCTGGGATCCCAGACTGGCAGCCTGAGACTGGCAGCCTGAGCCAGACTGGCAGACCGGCAGAGCAGGGCCGACAGCTGGGATCCTGGCTGGCAGGAGCCGGTGGATGCAACCCCAGACTGGCAGTGGGCTGAGTGGCAGTGGGCTGAGCCGCTCAGCCCGCTGCCGGTCTGGGGTCCCGGCTGCCGGCCCCTTGCCAGCCAGCCAGGGTCCTGGCCGCAGGCCCCGCTCAGTCTGCTGCCGGCCTAGGTGAACAGAACCTCAGGCTGGCAGTGGGCTAAGTGGGCCAGCGGCGTAAGATCAGCATTTTAATTTTAAATGAAGCTTCTTAAACATTTTGAAAACCTTGTTTGCTTTACATATAACAATAGTTTAGTTATATAATATATAGATCTAGAGAGAGAGACCTTCTAGAAGGTGAGTAGCGAGGACCTCATAGAAGAAATGGTTGTAGGGGACAATCTTGGCTCAAGTGATCATGAGCTAATTCAGTTCAAACTAAATGGAAGGATTAACAAAAAAAAATCTGCAACTAGGGTTTTTGATTTCAAAAGGGCTGACTTTCAAAAATTAAGGAAATTAGTTAGGGAAGTGGATTGGACTGAAGAACTTATGGATCTAAAGGTAGAGGAGGCCTGGGATTACTTTAAATCAAAACTGCAGAAGTTATCGGAAGCCTGTATCCCAAGAAAGGGGAAAAAATTCATAGGCAGGAGTTGTAGACCAAGCTGGATGAGCACGCATATTAGAGAGGTGATTAAGAAGAAGCAGAAAGCATACAGGGAGTGGAAGATGGGAGGGATCAGCAAGGAAAGCTACCTAATTGAGGTCAGAACATGTAGGGATCAAGTGAGACAGGCTAAAAGTCAAGTAGAGTTGGACCTTGCAAAGGGAATTAAAACCAATAGTAAAAGGTTCTATAGTCTTATAAATAAGAAGAAAACTAAGAAGGAAGAAGTGGGGCCGCTTAACACTGAGGATGGAGTGGAGGTTAAAGATAATCTAGGCATGGCCCAATATCTAAACAAATACTTTAGCCTTATTAAAGACTGAGGCAAAGAGGATCTTGGGGATAATGGTAGCATGACAAATGGGAAGGAGGATATAGAGGTAGATATTACCATATCAGAGGTAGAAGCGAAACTGAAACAGCTTAATGGGACTAAATCGGGGGGCCCAGATAATCTTCATCCAAGAATATTAAAGGAATTGGCACCTGAAATTGCAAGACCATTAGCAAGAATTTGTAATGAATCTGTAAACTCAGGAATAGTACCGAATGATTGGAGAATTGCTAATATAGTTCCTATTTTTAAGAAAGGAAAAAAAAAGTGATCCGGGTAACTACAGGCCAGTTAGTTTGACATCTGTAGTATGCAAGGTCCTGGAAAAAATTGTGAAGGAGAAATTAGTTAAGGACATTGAAGTCAATGGTAAATGGGACAAAATACAACATGGTTTTACAAAAGGTAGATCGTGCCAAACCAACCTAATCTCCTTTTTTGAAAAGGTAACAGATTTTTTAGATAAAGGAAATGCAGTGGATCTAATTTACCTAGATTTCAGTAAGGCATTTGATACCGTGCCACATGGGGAATTATTAGTTAAATTGGAGAAGATGGGGATCAATATGAACATCAAAAGGTGGATAAGGAATTGGTTAAAGGGGAGACTGCAACGGGTCCTACTGAAAGGCTAACTGTCAGGTTGGAGGGAGGTTACCAGTGGAGTTCCTCAGGGATCAGTTTTGGGACCAATCTTATTTAATCTTTTTATTACTGACCTTGGCACAAAAAGTGGGAGTGTGCTAATAAAGTTTGCAGATGATACAAAGCTGGGAGGTATTGCCAATTCGGAGAAGGATCGGGATATTATACAGGAGGATCTGGATGACCTTGTAAACTGGAGTAATAGTAATAGGATGAAATTTAATAGTGAGAAGTGTAAGGTTATGCATTTAGGGATTAATAACAAGAATTTTAGCTATAAGTTGGGGACGCATCAATTAGAAGTAAAGGAAGAGGAGAAGGACCTTGGAGTATTGGTTGATCATAGGATGACTATGAGCTGCCAATGTGATATGGCTGTGAAAAAAGCTAATGCGGTTTTGGGATGCATCAGGAGAGGCATTTCCGGTAGGGATAAGGAGGTTTTAGTACCGTTATACAAGGCACTGGTGAGACCTCACCTAGAATACTGTGTGCAGTTCTGGTCTCCCATGTTTAAAAAGGATGAATTCAAACTGGAGCAGGTACAGAGAATGGCTACTAGGATGATCCGAGGAATGGAAAACTGGTCTTATGAAAGGAGACTTAAGGAGCTTGGCTTGTTTAGCCTAACTAAAAGAAGGTTGAGGGGAGATATGATTGCTCTCTATAAATATATCAGAGGGATAAATATAGGAGAGGGAGAGGAATTATTTAAGCTCAGCACCAATGTGGACACAAGAACAAATGGGTATAAACTGGCCACCAGGAAGTTTAGACTTGAAATCAGACGAAGGTTTTTAACCATCAGAGTGAAGTTTTGGAATAGCCTTCCAAGGGAAGCAGTGGGGGCAAAAGATCTATCTGGTTTTAAGATTCTACTCGATAAGTTTATGGAGATGGTATGATGGGATAATGGGATTTTGGTAAGTAATTGATCTTTAAATATTCAGGGTAAATAGGCCAAATCCCCTGAGATGGGATATTAGATGGATGGGATCTGAGTTACTATAGAAAATTCTTTCCTGGTTATCTGGCTGGTGAATCTTGCCCATCTTGCTCAGGGTTTAGCTGATTGCCATATTTGGGGTTGGGAAGGAATTTTCCTCCAGGGCAGATTGGAGAGGCCCTGGAGGTTTTTCGCCTTCCTCTGTAGCATGGGGCATGGTTGACTTGAGGGAGGCTTCTCTGCTCCTTGAAGTCTTTGAACCATGATTTAAGGACTTCGATAGCTCAGACATGAGTGAGGTTTTTCATAGGAGTGGGTGGGTGAGATTCTGTGGCCTGCGCTGTGCAGGAGGTCAGACTAGATGATCAGAATGGTCCCTTCTGACCTTAGTATCTATGAATCTATGAATCTAGAAAACTTTAAAATGTATTACTGGCACGTGAAACCTTAAATTAAAGTGAATAAATGAAGACTCGGCACACCACTTCTGAAAGGTTGCAGACCCCTGTCCTAACCCCTTGCCCATGATGAATGGCCATTACACTGCAGTCTGCCCCAGTGAGTGGGGGCTAGATGATGACTGGCAGTAGCCACTGAGGCAAGGTGGGGATAGAGGGTTGGGGGTTCCCCTGGGAGGGGAGACCCAGAGTGTGGGGGCACTGCCAAGTGGCAGCACCCCAAAGTAAAGGGGTCCCGGGGTCTGGGAGGGACACGGGCCAGTGGCAGGCAAGACACCGGCCAGGAGGAGATGCTCCATATGCTGGGGAGCTAATTCCCAAGATGACCAGCAGGAGGCGCCGCGTCAGTGAGTCATTGCATCGCTACAGTCCAATATCAGGGTGATCCAGATGAGACTTGAGACCTCAGTCTTGTGTCTCAAACTTCCCCTGATGCAACTTAAGCAGATCTGAGATGAAAGGATCAGGGCCCTAGAGTTCTTTTTATAGTTGTTTAGCAGCCTCTTGACAGCATGCAGTCCTTGGGTGAACAACAGGCAATTATGCTAGCTTTGAAATAGACCTCCTATTTCCTAAGCATATACAGGTAACTCCTTACACTGATGAATGCAAAGTAATTATCCATTTAGCAGTTCATAGACAGCTTACTACAAACTTCAAAGAGAGATCTAGATAACAAAATTATTACACCCAAGTTTCATCTAAATGTTAATATTCCCTTTTGATCTCTGAATCAATAAATATAGTAACAGACAGGAACCGTTTGTTTATATGGTTAACAGCTTACAAGATGTACGTAAACACATACAATTAGTATTCCCTTTAATTCGCTTACAGTACAGGTTTGCATTTCAAAGCTCTAGTCTATCTAACATGGAATGGCCCTAATTAACATTCATACACTTTTCTAATATGTTTTTAAAGGTTGAATTTGGGTCATTTAGCCTGCTAATTGCTTAACCGTTTCTGGCTCAATGTCACAGATGTGCTCTACCAATTAGAAATATATTGTCTGGAAATTATTTCAGGGAAGTTCTATGGCCTGTGTTCTACAGGAGGTCAGACTAGATGATCACAATGGTCCCTTCTGGCCTTGGAATCTATGAAGGCTCATTCCTCACATATGTTTGTGGTGTCAAATCCTATCCCCTTCATGGAAAGATTTTGGAAGAGACTCTGTTGGGGACCTTTGTAGAGTTTTCCTCACCCTGAGCCCCTTTTCCCCAGGGAATTCCATGGGAAGGGGTGAGCCAGCTCTGGAGCTGGCCCATAGTATTCTACTTCTACATGGGAGATGTGCCAGTTAGACATCTGAGATGATGTTTTAGTTGATATTGTGGTCCAGGATGGGTCCAGGGTTAGCCACAAGAACTCCTGTGGATCTGTAATTTAAGGAAGTCAGCAAAAGAGTTTAGAAACCCAGGAGCCAAGTTGGGTGAAGACATAAGTCATAAGGGACATTAAGTCCGCCCAGGACATAAAATCATTCCAAAGAGAAGATATTTGCTGGTGAGGAAGAGGAACAGGAAAAAGAAATGTCCAGGGGACCAAGTTTATAGCATACTTACATCAGTAAGGAAATGCCTGTGCCCGGTCCCTTGCCTCTCCAAATATATTTATTTTTTTGGAATAAGAAGTGAGACGTACTAGATTACATGAAAAAATGATTATTTCCATAAACTGCAGGTTGTGAAGTCCACATCACAAAGAAGGGCTGTCACTCTCTCCAAGTCACTCAAGCCACTCTCTCCAAGCAGGGAGCATGTCAAGTAACGAAACTGGAGAATTAATTATTAATTAAATAAAATAATAATAATGGTGATTTTTTTTATCAAATGTGAAATACCAATGCAGGAATATGAGCAAAATAATAATAAAAAAGAGACAGAAAAGGCGATGGCAAAAGAGGGACCATAAAAAGTTAGAAATAAGAAAGGAAGAGGACGTTTGGTGGTAAGAATGATATTTATTCCTTTCAAATGAAGCCATATCCTGAAAGGCGCTAAGTGCTTTTAACTCTCACTGATTTCAGTGGGAGTTTGGGGTTGCTACTTTTGAGACATGAAACGTTATTTTTATTGTCCTTAGGTCGAATCTCTGCCCACAGCCTGAGCAGATGGGATGTGCACAGAGGAAGTGAGTTTGTATAGGGTCTTTGTAGATGGAATCCAAGTCCTCACCTTGCTGCACTTACCACTAGCCTGCCAGTAGTCTGACAGGCAGCAGCTTCTTGGCTCCTGATTGGCTCTCCACCCTATATTCATAGATTCATAGATTCATAGACACTAAGGTCAGAAGGGACCACTATATAAACCCATAATGACAGGTTTCAGAGTAGCAGCCATGTTAGTCTGTATTCGCAAAAAGAAAAGGAGTACTTGTGGCACCTTAGAGACTAACAAATTTATTTGTGCTCAAATAAATTTGTTAGTCTCTAAGGTGCCACAAGTACTCCTTTTCTTTTTATATAAACCCATGGGGCATTCCAGGAAGTGCCCACGGAATGGCATGGATCTCCAACCCGGACCCTGAACCCATGCACTGTATAGCAACCACTCTAAGGGGAAAAAAGGGCCATCACCACCACAGGCTGTGTTTCCACTGTGGAGAATCCAACCATGCTCTTGCTAACTGGCCACCCTGCGATCTAGTACTATGCAGTTTGGGAAACAACCACACCCAGACCTGGTAGAAGTGGTTGGTCAGGGTGAGTCCTGAAATAATGCCCCCCTACTCCTTACCAAGGCGTGCCCCTGGCATGGTGAACCATTCACCCACCTTAAAGTCCAGGCCTTCCTTTGTGTTCCAGGGAAGCCTTACTAAATTCTGCCACAGTGGGCACTGGTGGATTCCAGGGCAGCAGACAGCTTCATAGATGCTGATACAGCCCAAGCCCTGGGTATTCTGGTTCAATCAAAGACTGCCCTTGACCTAGAGAAAACTAAAGATGGCTCATTCCAGTCATCAGGGCCAGTGATCCAGGAGACAGCGCTTATGGAACTTGTCATTCAGGACCACCAGGGATGCCTTCAGTTCAGGACAATCCACTCACCACTCTTCCCCATAATTTCTTAGCATTTCATGGCTGGTGGCTCATGGTCTGCAAATCCTTTGGCATGAGCACCTGCTTAGCTTCTACTCTAAGTTCTGTGAGCAAGTCTGCCTACGCACACCATCTGATAGACCTGAGAAAAAGGTGCACCCCCCTGTCCCTAGATGTGGGTCAGGTGGGAAAACCATCAGAGTTTACTTCAGCACCACCCTCCCCAGTACAGCATCTACGATGATGTCTTCAAGAAGAAGAATGCTGGCACTCTACCACCATGCTGGGATTGAGTTGCAACCTGGGACTAGGATGCTGTTTGGCTGTATCTGTGTGATATTGGAACTGAGCTGGCTGCCCTGCATTCCTATCTCCAGGAGAATTTGGCCAAGGGTTTTATACATCTGTCTACCTCTGCTGCCAGGGCCCCAGTTCTATTTGTTAAAAAGAAAGATGGAACCCTGCACCTATGCATGTGTCGTAAACACTTCCTGAGGAAACTACAATCCATTGGTGATCTTCCTAAAAACACCATCCTAGCTACTATGGATGTAGAAGCCCTCTACACCAACATTCCACAAAAAGATGGACTACAAGCTGTCAGAAACAGTATCCCCCGATACTGTCACGGATAACCTGGTGGCTGAACTTTGTGACTTTGTCCTCACCCATAACTATTTCACATTTGGTGACAATGCATACCTTCAAATCAGCGGCACTGCGATGGGTACCCGCATGGCCCCACAGTATGCCAACATTTTTATGGCTGACTTAGAACAACGCTTCCTCAGCTCTCGTCCCCTAATGCCCCTACTCTATTTGCGCTACATTGATGACATCTTCACCATCTGGACCCATGGAAAAGAAGCTCTTGAGGAATTCCACCATGATTTCAACAATTTCCATCCCACCATCAACCTCAGCCTGGATCAGTCCACACAAGAGATCCACTTCCTGGACACTACAGTGCTAATAAGCGATGGTCACATAAACACCACCCTATATCGGAAACCTACTGACCGCTATTCCTACCTACATGCCTCTAGCTTTCATCCAGATCATACCACTCGATCCATTGTCTACAGCCAAGCGCTACGATATAACCGCATTTGCTCCAACCCCTCAGACAGAGACAAACACCTACAAGATCTCTATCATGCATTCCTACAACTACAATACCCACCTGCTGAAGTGAAGAAACAGATTGACAGAGCCAGAAGAGTACCCAGAAGTCACCCAACAAAGAAAATAACAGAACGCCACTAGCCATCACCTTCAGCCCTCAACTAAAACCTCTCCAACGCATCATCAAGGATCTACAACCTATCCTGAAGGACGACTCATCACTCTCACAGATCTTGGGAGACAGACCAGTCCTTGCTTACAGACAGCCCCCCAATCTGAAGCAAATACTCACCAGCAACCACACACCACACAACAGAACCACTAACCCAGGAACCTATCCTTGCAACAAAGCCCGTTGCCAACTCTGTCCACATATCTATTCAGGGGATACCATCATAGGACCTAATCACATCAGCCACACTATCAGAGGCTCGTTCACCTGCGCATCTACCAATGTGATATATGCCATCATGTGCCAGCAATGCCCCTCTGCCATGTACATTGGCCAAACTGGACAGTCTCTACGTAAAAGAATGAATGGACACAAATCAGACGTCAAGAATTATAACACTCAAAAATCAGTTGGAGAACACTTCAATCTCTCTGGTCACTCGATCACAGACCTAAGAGTGGCTATACTTCAACAAAAAAGCTTCAAAAACAGACTCCAACGAGAGACTGCTGAATTGGAATTAATTTGCAAACTGGATACAATTAATTTAGGCTTGAATAGAGACTGGGAATGGATGAGTCATTACACAAAGTAAAACTATTTCCCCATGGTATTTCTCCCTCCCACCCCACCCCCCACTGTTCCTCTGATATTCTTGTTAACTGCTGGAATTAGCCTACCTTGCTTGTCACCAGAAAGGTTTTCCTCCATCCCCCCCCCCCCCCGCTGCTGGTGATGGCTTATCTTAAGTGATCACTCTCCTTACAGTGTGTATGATAAACCCATTGTTTCATGTTCTCTGTGTGTGTGTGTGTGTGTGTGTGTGTGTGTGTGTATAAATCTCTCCTCTGTTTTTTTCCACCAAATGCATCCGATGAAGTGAGCTGTAGCTCACGAAAGCTTATGCTCTAATAAATTTGTTAGTCTCTAAGGTGCGACAAGTACTCCTTTTCTTTTTGCGAATACAGACTAACAAGGCTGCTACTCTGAAACCTGTATTACAGCTAAGGGTATCATAAAATCCCTCCTTACCTGTAAAGGGTTAAGAAGCTCAGGTAACCTGGTTGGCGCCTAACCAAAAGGACCAATAAGGGGAGAAGATACTTTCAAATCTGTGGGGGAAGGTTTTTGCTTTGTTCTCTTTGTTGGTTGTCTCTGCGTCAGCGAGGAATCAGGACAGGAAAAATACATCTCCCAAAGCCCTACTTAAACTAAGCCTCTAGATTGCAAAAATTGTAAGTAAAGCAAGGAAATGTGTTATTTTATCTTTTGTTTTAGCTTGTGAATTTTCCCTGTGCTAGAGGGAGATTTATCCCTGGTTTTTGTAACTTTTAAGTTTTGCCTAGAGGGAAATCCTCTGTGTTTTGAATCTGATTGTCCTATAAAATTACCTTCCATCCTCATTTTACAGAGGTGCTTCTTTTACTTTTTTTTCTTTATAATAAAATTCTGTTTAAGAATCTGATTGGGTTTTTAGTGTCCTACAAACCAAAGGGTCTGGTTTGTGCTCACCTTGTTTATTTTTCAAGCCTCCCCAGGAAAGGGAGGCTTGGGGGGATATTTTGTGGGAATAGGAACTCCAAGTGGTCCTTTCCCTGATTCTTTGTCTAAATCACTTGGTGGTGGTCAGTCAAAGGACAAGAAGGGATTTGTGCCTTGGGGAAGTTTTAACCTAAGCTGGTAGAAATAAGCTTGTGGGGACCCGCATGAAAGACCCCCTATCTGTACCCTAGAGTTCAGAGTGGGGAGGGAACCCTGACAGCATGGATTACCAGGCCTTCAATTAGGTTACCATCAGGAATCAATACCCCCTTCCACTCATTCCAGAACTATTTTATGATCAACTCAGATATTCATGAAAATTGACCTGCAACCTGGTTCAGGTTTTTTGAACCCACTATGAATGCCATTTGGTCTCACAAATGCAACATTCCAGAACTTCATGAATAAGATCTTCCTTGACATCCTATTACCAGTTCATTATAATCTACCTAGATGACATCCTCATCTTTTCTGAGGATCCTGAGCAACACCCCCAGCATGTCCGGTCAGTCGGCCCTGGAATGGCTCCACCAACATAGCTTGTATCAAATCTGGGAAAGTGAGCTTTGACTAGGGCTTCATGGAGTTCCTGAGTTACATCCTGTCCACCGGTGGGCTCTGAATGGACTCCAAGAAGGTGGATGTAGTATGGAGCTGTGCGCCCCCACAAAAAACATCAAGAAGCTCAACGTTTCCTAGGGTTCACTAACTTTTATAGATGCTTCATCTCCAGATTTTCATAACAAATTGCCCTATTGATAGTGCTTCTCCACAAGAACCACCTTCACCTGGTCTCCAGAGGCCTAACAAGCATTCGTCTGGCTCAAGATGACCTTTACCATTGCCCCAATCCTAGTCCATCCCAAACTGGCATGACTCTTTGTTTCGAGACCAATGCCTCCACTGTGCCAGTTGGGCCCATATTCTCTCAAAGACATGGTCCCTAGCATATGATCTCCACCATTGTGCCTACTATTCATGGTGTTGTCAGGTGGCCTGCATGTTTGTGTTCTTTCCACGTGCTGTCCAGCTCTGTACTGATAGTTGGTTTAGCAGACCTTGAGAGTACTATGATATTGCACCCCATAATGCTTTATAGAAATATGCTTATGAATGTAAATATGACATAACTGGAATATGTTTTATGCTACCTAAGACATGTAACATATCTCTGCAAAGGTTATGATCTACTGAATATATTCAGCCTATTTGTATGCATGTATCATTTTTGTATTCGAAGTTATGAATATTGGCTGTGTTCTTATTTGATTTTAAGTAGCCTTAGTAAGGTATTTGGTCAGCTTCTTTAGAAAGGAATTTGCAAGTTAAGTGCCCAATCAAGAAACACTTAACAGATAATGGATCTTGGAAGACTCCAATCCACATGAGAAGTCTACCTTAGGACATTCAAGATAGCATATGAACAATAGCTGCCACCTGTAAAATTCTGAGTCATGCATGGACATGTTACTTGCCCATGTGACTCCAAAACTCTATCTTGTAACTGAGATTCTACACAGGGGGAGGGAGGGAGTGAGACCACCCACAAGAAAGAGTCTATTTAAGCCCCTGGGAGACCCCTCCATTTTGTCTTCAGCTGGCTCAAGAGATAGCCTCTCCACCCCCAAGGTTACCTGAGAGAAACTGGAACAAAGGACAGTAACTACAGGGGGTGTGAGTAATTGCTGGACCCAGATTAGAAGGAGGCTAGTCTGTAAAAGAAACTTACTGGAACATCTCTGAGGGTGAGATATCATCTGTAATCACTTTCTTACTGTATTAGGCATAGACTTGCGTGTTTTATTTTATTTTGTTTGGTAATTTACTTTGTTCTGTCTCTTATTACTTGGAACCACTTAAATCCTACTTTCTGTATTTAATAAAATCACTTTTTACTTATTAATTAATCCAGAGTATGTATTAATACCTGGGGATGGGGGGAGGAAACAGCTGTGCATATCTCTCTATCAATGTTATAGAGGGCGAACAATTTATGAGTTTACCCTGTATATGCTTTATACAGGGTAAAATGGATTTATTTGGGGTTTGGACCCCATTGGGAACTGGGCATTTGAGTGTTAGAGGCAGGAACACTTCTTAAACTGTTTTCAGTTAAGCCTGCAGCCGTTGGGAGACATGATTCAGACCTGGGTCTGGGTTTGTAACAGGCTAGCATGCCTGGCACAAACTGGCAAGGTTCCAGAGTCCCAATCTGCAGGGAAAATGGGTTAGAAGTAGTCTCAGCACATCAGTTGGCAGTTCCTAAGGGGTTTTCTGTGATCCAACCTGTCACAAGTACTACCTAGTGTTAAGTGCTGAAGGCCATTGCCTCAGTGACACTGTTCAGGCTACTCAGTGCTTCTGTTCTTGGATCTTCAATGTTGTTAGGAGATAGTGCAGCATGTTGTTTGGCAGACTTTGATGTTACTTATAAAGGAAGACCAAAGGCACGGTTTGGTGGCAAAGATGCTTGGCCAAGTTTATTGTCAATAAAGCATGATATTAGCTCTCTGGATTGATGTCTACAGTTACACTAACACATTTATGCTTGTTACAATGGACTCAGGTTAGTCAGCAGTGGCTGAGACAAACAACTGGAATACACAACGTACACACTACCTTGCGTATTTTATGACATCTATTTGATACTTTCCCTTTTTCCTAATATCTTGAACAAAACATCCCTATTCATTGTTTTGTCAAACCATCTTATCTTGTACTAGACTGGAATGTATTTGTAGTGGCTGGAATATATTTATGTAAATATCTAGTGCCTACTATACTAGCAACAACTTTACCAAGTTCATATACTGGACAGTGAATTTGTAAGCATCTGCTTTAATACATGGCCTGAATTTGGTTCACAGCCTCTGGTTCAGGCCTCAGACCTTGCACCAGGCCCAGTGCTCCAGGCTGTCTGTCTGTCTTTCTACTACATTCCCCTCCTTTTTGACTTTTTATGGGGAGGATGTTTACCCATCATCCCGGAAAAGCATAATGTATGAACTGAAAATGACTCAGTGGGCTATACACTGTTTTATGGCCATTTTGCTTTATCGATCCATACATTCATGCTCCATATGTCCAATGGTCTGTACATTCCCTTATACAACCTATGGACAATTTTTTTCAATTAACTGATTTTAGTCCTCTATTATGGGCCTGGAAATGTTAGGTCTGGGACTTTGATTGAGGGGTGTCGTTTTAAAACCAGTTAAAAAAACTGAAATTGGCACTATTAAAATATATTTCACACTTTTATGTGCATGAGGAGTAAAACAGAAATTTGGAATAATTACATTACAAATCAGGCCTTCATATATAAATTTACTGCACAGTACTGTCCAGCCAGGCTCTAGGTTGATCTTACTGCTGGTTGTTACCATCTGGTAAGCTTCTCAGAGCGGGAGACAGGAGTGGCTAGCTTCTTTGTTCCATTGGATTGGCCTGAATTATTGTGGCCACTGGAGTTGCAATGTCGACAATATTCCTGGCATAACAAGATGGGTGTGGTGCTCTTTAGGTTTCCAATGATTTGTGATACACCAGTAGTTAATGTAGAGCCAATTGTTTTTTGTAGATGCTGTTTTTTAGAATGGACAATAACCAATTTATTAAATACTGCTGTCAGAATTGAATATTGGTAGTTTGACACTAACCAAAATTGTTTTGATTAACATGTGCCTTAGCTAGAATGCAGCAATAACCGACCCCAAATTATGACTGATACTAACAAAATGTAGTATCATGATGTATGCAGGGCAAAGAAAGTACAGCTCCAAAGTTACACAGAAACCGTCTCCCTTTATATACATTACACATCTTATTGCCTTTTCTGTACATCCACACACTGGTCATGATTTGATTTGCTCTTTACCTCATTTCTACATTCTTTGTCCCTTGTTATCTAGTTTGCTGTAAATAGTTTTTAGTGTTTTCCCTCTTATCTTAGTTGGCTCAGACATTGCCTTCTTGGCCTACTGACCTATTTACTTATCTTACTTCACATCCACACTGTTTTCAACTTAATAATTTATTTCCTTCTCTAATCCTATCTTCCAAAAAGGAGGCCTCTCTCCATGTGTTAATTACTCATGTCAGGCCTTAGCTACATTCTCCTGCTTTTTTGTATATTAGTGTTTGGTTTTCTAAAACTTTTCTTGCTTTCTATTTTTGGGGTTGTCAAGGTTCCTTCCCCACTCTGAACTCTAGGGTACAGATGTGGGGATATGCATGAAAACCCCCAAGCTTATTTTTACCAGCTTAGGTTAAAACTTCCCCAAGGTACCAACTATTTTACCTTTTGCCCTTGTACTTTATTGCTGCCACCACCAAGTGTCTAACTGATATATAACTGGGAAAGAGCCCACTTGGAAACGTCTTTCCCCCAAAATTATCCCGCAAACCCTAGACCCCCTTTCCTGGGGAAGGCTTGATAAAAATCCTCACCAATTTGCATAGCTGAACACAGACCCAAACCCTTGGATCTTAAGAACAATGGAAAAAAGCAATCAGGTTCTTAAAAGATGAATTTTAATAGAAGAAAAAGTAAAAGAATCACCTCTGTAAAATCAGGATGGTAAATACCTTACAGGGTAATCAGATTCAAAACATAGAGAATGCCCTCTAGGCAAAACCTTAAGTTACAAAAAGACACAAAAACAGGAATATCCATTCCATTCAGCACAACTTATTTTCTCAGCCATTTAAACAAAACAGAATCTAACGCATATCTAGCTAGATTACTTACTAAATTCTAAGACTCCATTCCTTTCTGTTCCCGGCAAAAGCATCACACAGACAGAGAGAGCCTTTGTTTCTCTCCCCCTCCAGCTTTGAAAGTATCTTGTCTCCTCATTGGTCATTTTGATCAGGTGCCAGAGAGGTTATCCTAGCTTCTTAACCCTTTACAGGTGAAAGGGTTTTTCCTCTGGCCAGGAGGGATTTTAAAGGTGTTTATCCTTCCCTTTATACTTATGACAGGAGGTTTGTCCTTTTTAAAAAGTTTATTTTACCTAGCAGCATATTTTCAAGACTAAGTCTAATATTAAAGGTGGTTCAAATTTTGTAAAGTACAACCAGGGCATGCAAGCTTACCTCCTCTGGTACCAGGATGTTTCCACAATTATTTGTTGCTTAGCTATTGGTTGGGCTCTAGGCACCAATTGCTCTATTTTTCTTTGTACCAAATCAGTAGTGTTAATGGACAAGTGAGGTACAGGTGCAAAGAGATTGGTTACCAGTGACTTCTTGTCGGTGTTGTTTGCTGTGGCCTTGGTTTCATTTTTCCTTATTTGCACACTTGGCCATAGAGTCCCAATTTGAGTCTGAGGATTATTTTTATTTGCAATTGCATTATTTGTTGAGACAAAAATATATGTACATATATTTATAACTGAGGCTTTTTTGACCTTTGCAAAAATATTAATTGGTATTATGATTATACACCAGCCATAATTTTAAAATAACATGTTTCCACTTATATTAAAAAAAGTATAAAATTGACTTTTGTTTCAACAAAATAAAAACCACTTGTTAGTTGTTGCTTTGTCTTTTTCTTCAGTGGAGGTTTCTGTAATAACTATAACTTTTAAAACAAAGAGAACACAGAAGTGAGGAGAAGTAGGGGAGTGGGGATGCAGTGCAGAAGAGAACAACTTAGGAAGGGAGGGAAACCTGAGCCAAGAGAAATTAATTAACTTGATTAAGTTATTTTAAAAAATACAGGCAGCAGCAGCAAATTTAGGAAACAGAGAGGGTATAAAGAAAAACATAACCAGTATGTAAAAATATTTGAAAAAGAAAGTTATATTACCAGCTTTGGACCTCATAGTAGAGCTCTGCCTGTGTAATGGACACACTGTAGTCCTCACTGTGGTTAACAAGTTGCCAAAAATGACCCACTTTGTCCCCACTACACCTGCCCTCTGCAGAAGAAACAGCCCAACTACTCTTAACTAATGTCATCCACCTCCATGGATTCCCAGCACGAGTAACAACTGATCAGTTTCTGCAGTTTGTGTCATGGGTCTGGTTCAAACCCCTACAATTGCTTGGGATCCGCACTTACACATCCATTGCCTATCACCCACAAGCTGACAGACAGTACAAACGAGTGAATCAAGTGTTAGAATAATATTTGCACTGCTTCATGAATTTCTAGGAGAACTGGTTGAATCTCCTATCCCAAGCAGAGTTTGCTTAAAAAGTCAACCATGTCTTCACCTGGCACAATCCATTCTATGCAAACTGTCAAGGTTCCTTCCCCACTCTGAACTCTAGGGTACAGATGTGGGGACCTGCATGAAAACCCCCTAAGCTTACTTTTACCAGCTTAGGTTAAAACTTCCCCAAGGTACGAACTATTTACCTTTTGCCCTTGTATTTTATCGCTGCCACCACCAAGTGTCTAACAGATATATAACCAGGAAAGAGCCCGCTTGGAAACGTCTTTCCCCCCAAAATCCTCCCCAAACCCTACACCCCCTTTCCTGGGGAAGGCTTGATAAAAATCCTCACCAATTTGCATAGCTGAACACAGACCCAAACCCTTGGATCTCAAGAACAATGAAAAAAACAATCAGGTTCTTAAAAGAAGAATTTTAATAGAAGAAAAAGTAAAAAGAATGACCTCTGTAAAATCAGGATGGTAAATACCTTACAGGGTAATCAGATTCAAAACGTAGAGAATCCCTCTAGGCAAAACCTTAAGTTACAAAAAGACACAAAAACAGGAATATCCATTCCATTCAGCACAACTTATTTTCTCAGCCATTTAAACAAACAGAATCTAACGCATATCTAGCTAGATTACTTACTAAATTCTAAGACTCCATTCCTGTTCTGTTCCTGGCAAAAGCATCATACAGACAGAGAGAGCCTTTGTTTCTCTCCCCCTTCGGCTTTGAAAGTATCTTGTCTCTTCATTGGTCATTTTGGTCAGGTGCCAGTGAGGTTATCCTAGCTTCTTAACCCTTTACAGGTGAAAGGGTTTTTCCTCTGGCCAGGAGGGATTTTAAAGTTGTTTATCCTTCCCTTTATATTTATGATAGTGGCTTTCACCTGCATCTCCATCCAGCCATACCCATCAACTCCACCAACCTTGAGACTACTGACTGGGTGCAGCAGATCCATGAGTTCTAAGAAGAACTCAAGGCACATCTGGACAAAGCCAAGAAAGACAATGATTGGTATGCTGACCACCAGTGCCAGGAAGGCCCAGCATTCACTGTTGGGCAAAAAATGTAGCTCTCAGCCCAAAACATCTTGCACCAACTGGACAGGTTGTAAACTGGATTACTGATCCTGTGGGCCATATTTCACAAACCAGATAATCAACACAGTGACCATGAAGCTTCAGGTTTCAAAGTAGCAGCTGTGTTAGTCTGTATCTGCAAAAAGAATGGGAGTACTTGTGGCACCTTAGAGACTAACAAATTTATTAGAGCATAAGCTTTATGAAGCTTCAGTTACTCAGATCCCTCAAAATGCTCCCATATTTCATGTATCCTGTGGGAGATGGAGACTATCAAATGTTCTAAGGAAGAATTTGTCAATGGAAGATATCAGAATTTGGCAGAGCATAAAGCTACCCCACGGGTCATGAGTAACGAAGTAAACAAGATTATACACGTTGGGAATTTGGCTACACTACAAAGCTAATAGCATGAGAAGCGACTTCTAGTTTCCAGCACAGCAGAATAATGAAACACTAAGATAAGGATATTGGATAATGAATTGTAAAAAGGATAAACAACTATCGTATATATATGACTGTATAATCAGAAATAAAATGCTTTTACCAGCAACTGTCTCAGTTGTGCTGCAAGCCAGCCTGCTAACAGCGACAAATGGTGACCCCGACGTGATAGGAATTCCGTGAGTTCGGCACCACGTCCGGAGTAAGAAACAGCAGGGACCGCCGCTGCCGGTGTCCTCAATTTAATGGAGGAACCGGGACGCCCAATTGAGGTGAGGGAGCTCCCCACTATTAAAGGTGAGTGGCGGGGGACATCTCTCATAATGGGAGTCGCAGCATCTGCAGATGAGCAGGCCGTATTCAAGGTCTTAAGCAATCTGCTCAGTAACCAGGAAGAAAAATTTTCCCCGGAAGCTCTTCAAAAACTGCTTTGGTGGGGAAGGCGACGGGGTTTTTTGGTTACTGCAAAGAATGTATTTGACTTTTCGGTATGGAAGGCGTTGGGGGAGGACATGTGGGATTCAGTGGGTGTTGGGAATAAAGAGGCTATTGCGTTAAGCCCTACCTGGCGAATAATTCATCGAGCCATTACAAATGCGGTGGCTCAGGCTGGAGCCCGTATCGCGCAACGTGAGGTGCTTGGGTCGCCCCCAAAAGGGGTGTTCCCGGCCGGGGCGCGAGACTTTTTTGGGAAAACAACACCCACGATCCCCTTGGCACCCCCAGAGGCTGGTGAAGTGCCACTACCTGGAGATGCCGATTGCTCCGGTAATGAAGAACCAATGGCAGTGGATCAATCGGTTTCAGAGGGACAATCTCCCCAGGGCAAGGTTGTTTCTGTGCCTGAGAGATCCGGGCTATATCCTTTGGTGGAGCATCCTTCGGTTTTACCGTCGGCCCCTGTTGCACCGGTTTGGATTACTGATTTGCCTGAGGGGGGAGAATTTGGTGACCTGACACAGGAACAAATAATTCGCCGTTTGTACAAGGAGGGCAGTAAGGCTCAGTAGATAATGCATGAACTGGATCGAAAGGAGGGTAGACCAGCGGGATCATCACAGTCACAGTTATTGAAACAGCTACGGGATCAAGGCATACCAGATCCTTCGCAGTGGCCTCATGTTTGCAAATTATGCGGATATTATGACTGTACAGAACATCTCACATCAGAAGGAGCTTTGACGACAACAGCAGAGGAAGACTACCGTAAACTTTTGAATCCTATTACGCGACCGGTCCGACCAAAGGCAAAGCCTCCGCCGCCTGAGTATTCTCCGGTCAAACGAGAACAAGGGGACAGAGGGAGAGGGGTGATTTGGAGAACAGAGGGAGAAAGGAGAGAAGGATCCCCTGATCCGATTAAGAGGTGGCATGGGTTGATAAAGGATGCTTATATTGAAGGGGAATTCTTGGATGCTATGCCAGCTACGTTCCCAGTTTCAGTATCACAGACCGGGGCTAGAACATGGGTACCGTTAGATTGGAAACTAATGAGGGAAGCCCAAAAGGCTATCATGGCATATGGGCTAAAAAATCCTTATGTACAAGCATTATTGGAGCAAATGTTTTCGGGGCAGGCTATGTGTCCTTTTGATGCACAAAAATTTGCTGACATGCTATTAACACCCACACAGAAATTATTATGGAAAGATTTGTGGAAAAAGAAGGCTGAGCATGCGGTAGTGGCTAATTTAGATAAACCCCAGGGCGACCCTCTCCAGGCAGCAACATTAGACATGCTGTTGGGAGAGGGGCGATTTGAAGATCCTCAGGTACAGGCGCGATTGGTACCCCAAATATTACAACAGTCTTAACTTCTAGCAGTGGAGGCATTTAAGGAGCTCCCTGATTTGGGCACCCCTTCACCCCCATATTTAAAAATCACGCAGGGTATGGGCGAATCCTTTGCCCTCTTCTTGGATCGTCTAAGAACGGCATTGGATAGGGCCCCTAATTTAACACCAGAAGCCCGATCGGCGCTAGGATTAGATTTAGCTCTTCAAAATGCTAATCCCACGTGTAAGAAGATTTTGTTGACTTTGCCAAATCAGCCTCTTTAGTCGATATGATTGAAGCCTGCACTCGTGCCCCCTTGGTGGAGGAGGAGGATAAGGCAAAGATTCATGCACGCGCCTTGGCGGTAGCCTTGAATACCTCCAAGCCGAATTGGCGAAAGGGAAGGGAGGGGGCTTGTTATCAATGTGGTATGATGGGTCATTTAAAACGAAACTGCCCAAAGAAAAGGGCACAAACGCAAAGCGGCTCACCCCCTGCCCCTTTTCCTGGGACCTGTAATCGATGTGAAAAATTCGGCCACAGGGCCATGGAATGCCGCTCTCAGTTTAAGAAGGATGGAACCCCATTGCAGGGGGCGGGAAACGCCTCGTGGAGCACCAACCGGCAGGGCGTGAGGACAAATAATACTCCGGCTGCTTGGATGGCCTCCGCGGGGCAACCGCCGGCAGTGCCGGAGTTGATTTGGCCACCACCACCGACTTTACATTAGAGAATGATGAGGTAAAACTTGTCCCTTCCGTGGCCTCTGGACCGCTGGGGCATGGGCTAAGTGCGTTATTGATAGGCAGATCATCTTCTTCCCTTAGGGGGCTCTTTGTGCTTCCTGGGCTGATTGATGCTGATTACACAGGGAACATAGGGATTATGGTACGGGCACTTTGCCCGCCCATTACGATTATGGCCGGAACGAAAATTGCACAGCTAATACTTTTCTGTGCGACTGTTCCCTCTGCATTACCTCAGGTGAGAGGGACCAGTGGGTTTGGGTCCTCAGACTCTATGCCACTGACGCCAGCATTTGTTCTATCAATCGGAAGGGACCGTCCTACACGTGTAGTTCAATTCAGAGGCCAAGATGGCTTTTCCTTTGAGCACCGAGTTCTTATTGATACAGGAGCGTATGTTACGGTGTTGCCCCTGCATGCATGGCCATCGGCATGGCCACTGCAGCCAGTAACCACACCCCTTCAGGGTATCGGTGGGCAACGTAATCCCATGTTGAGTGAATTCTTTATTAACATTACTGATGTCACTGACCATACATTGATGGGGTCGGTTCGCCCTTATCTTGTTGATACAACTATTTGGTTATTGGGGAGAGATTGTTTAAGTCAGTGGGGAGTCACGATTAGCTCTCCGCCTTTCTAGTAGCGGCCACTGAGGAGCGGCCAACCCTTGCATTATCCTGGCATTCTGATGAGCCGATCTGGGTTGCTCAGTGGCCGCTGCCAACAATGAAGCTTGCCGCGTTAACGGAATTGGTGGCTGAACAAGTAAATCTCGGCCATCTGGAACCCTCCGTTAGTCCATGGAATACGCCTGTATTCACTATTCTTAAAAAATCAGGGAAATGGCGTTTATTGCAGGACTTACGTGCCATTAACGCCATCATAGTCGATATGGGCTCCTTACAACCTAGCCTACCTGCCCCGTCTATGCTTCCATCTGAATGGCCGTTACTTATTATTGACTTAAAGGATTGTTATTTTACCATTCCTTTGCACCCAAAGGACAGAGAATGCTTTGCCTTCTCTGTCCCGACAGTAAACCATGAGGCTCCTGCCCTTCGATACCAATGGAAGGTTTTGCCTCAAGGAATGAAAAATTCACCCACAATCTGTCAACTTTTTGTTGCATGGGCTATTCACCCTATTCGAACAAGGTATCCCCACTGAAAAATATATCATTATATGGATGATCTTTTGTTTGCGGCTCCTACAGCCTTTGAACCCTCTGTTATTGCATTGATTACTTCCCAATTAGCACAAGCAGGTCTTGTAGTGGCCCCGGAAAAGGTTCAAACCCAACCTCCCTTTTTATATTTGGGTCTTCGGGTTACTGATCGTACAGTACGTCCTCAACATTTGACATTTTCACTTCATGTCCAGACACTATATGATGCTCAGAAATTACTGGGTGAACTTCAGTGGCTCCGCCCACTTTGTGGTATCACAAATCATGATATATCCCCTCTCCTTCCTCTATTAGAAGGGGGGAGAAGTCCCGGGGATAAACGACAATTATCAGCACAACAGCGGGAGGCATTACAACGAATTGGTCAAAAGGTTGGAAATGGTTATTCGGGCAGATACAAAGAAAATCTGCCCTTTGTGGTAGCAGTTTTTAGTTTGGATTCAGTATTGGAAGCATTGTTATTTCAATGGGATGAAACGGATAGAGATTCGTTAATAGGGTTAGAATGGATATTTCCACCCTGTAAAAATATACGGACGGTGATGTCCAGAGTTGAAGCTATAGCTATGTTAATAATAGCATGAAAAAGAGTAACTACCATGACAGGGACTGATCCGCACCAGATTTTGTTACCCTTTTCCAAAATGGTTATTACACAGTTGTTGATGCATGATACTATGTTCGCCATTGCCTTAGCTAATTATCAGGGCCAATTGAGCTGTCACTACCCGCCCCACCGTCTCTTTTCCTCCCCTCTGCAACTAGAAAGACACCTTATGAAGCAGGAAAGACCGGTAAAAGGAATAGCGGTGTTCACTGATGCGGCGGGACGAACGGGAACCGCGGGGTTGGTATGGTGGGATGGATGTGTTTGGGCCCATAAAAAGATTATTAGTGAAGGATCAGTGCAGATACTAGAACTTTTGGCCATACTTATGGCCTTTGAAAATTGGAGCAAAGAACCACTCAATGTTATAAGTGATTCCAAGTATGCTGTGGGCTTGGTGAATAAGTTGGAGAGAGCGATGCTTGGAAGAATTCACAACCCTAGATTACAACAAATACTTTTGCGTCTTTGGCATCGACTTGATGGGAGAAGGGACAGATATTTGGTGGGGCATTTAAGAAGCCACACGGGCCTACCGGGATACTTAAGTATAGGGAATGAGCAAGCAGACACTCTAGTAGGATCCGTGGTGGTACCGAATCAATTTGAGCAAGTCCGTCTATCTCACGAGTTCTTCCATCAGTCGGCAAGAGCTCTTACTCGACAATTTTCCCTACCCATATCTCAGACCCGGAGTATTGTGGCCTCATGCTCAGAATGCAATAAACTAGCCCCTGCTTTTCCTATTGGGGTCAATCCCCGAGGCTTAGAAGCATTAATATTATGGCAATCAGATGTTACTCAATATAATCCGTTTGGAAAACAGAAATATGTTCATGTATCTATAGATACTTTCTCTGGGGCTACTGGGGCCACGCCCCATGCTTCCACCAGTAGTAAGGATGTAATCAAACATTGGCAGGCATGTTTTGCAGCGCTAGGTGTGCCAAAAACAATAAAAACAGACAATGGAGCTGGGTATATCACTAGGCGTACGCAAGCCTTTTTGCAATTGTGGGGAGTAAACCATAAAACAGGGGTGCCGAGGAACTCTACAGGCCAGGCCATTGTTGAGCGCACTCATGCTACTTTAAAAGGAATGTTAGATAAGCAATCACGATGTGGGGAGGATGCTATACTGCAGACTCCCGCTATGCGACTAGCGAAGGCTATATATGTATTGAACTGGCTCCAACCTATTAATATTGTTGATAACAGTAATAATGTTCCAATACAAAAGCATTTAGGGGGTACAGGGATGGAAAAGGAGCAGGAAAAACCAAAGGTAAAGTGGTTTGATTATGCCTCTCAACAGTGGAAAGGACCGGTACCGTTATTAACCTGGGGTCGGGGTTATGCTTGTGTCTCCCTTGACGCAGGTCCTCGGTGGATACCCGCAAAGTGGGTCCGGCCCTGTATTACAGAATCAACGAAGGATGAAACTACTGCTTCTATGGATAATCCTATGGCCGTTATGGCTAGTCTCTTCTCTGCTTACACGCATTGATCCCCGTCAGAACGTATGGGTCACCTGGGCGAATCAGACAGGGCAATCTTCATTTTGTTTATCTATGGCAACACCCGCGGACCCTTTTAGTACGTGCCTTATAGGTTATCCGAGTATAGATTTAAATGGATATCGAGGGTACGTTAGCAATGATAGTGTCCTTCGCTCAAGTGATTTTAATGATACTAATATTAATAATACTTGTTATCAATTATATAATGGGACACCAGGGCAACAGTGCCCGGGGGTTGCTTGGAGTTTATTGCAAGGAACGCTAATAAATTTATTAAATCAATCACTGCTTAACCCACCCCAAGAACTCACATTATTAGGATCCTTACCCGCAACAATAAACGATACTCATAATCATTCAATGGGGTGCATTGAATTAGGTGGACAATTCCATGTATTGTATTCTCAATAGGGGTGGAAAATGAATGTTTCTATGTTTTCTAATATGCAAAATATTATGCCAATTGCCTCCTTTGTGGCGGGAAATTATTGTCAGCAAGGAGGGGCCAACCTAGGCTTACAATTGCCGCAAAAGGGTATATGGAATAATGGATCAGCAAAGGCATTACCACCAGGGACCTTTCTTATTTGCGGAAATCGCGCATGGCAGGGTATCCCTAGTTTTCCCATGGGAGGGCCATGTTATTTAGGCCGCTTGACACTGTATGCACCTAACAGTAATATGATTAAACGCCAAAGCAATCGCACTAGGTGAGCATTAGAGGACCTTACTCCCGATTGTAAGGATACAATAACCTTTTGGGATACTCCTTCAAAAATATTTGCGGCATTTCTTGCCCCTGGTGTCGCTAGTGTAAAGAGTTTAGTTGATTTAGAGAAATTGGCTTGTTGGAGTATTAAGCAATTTAATTTAACTTCAGAAATATTGACTGCTTTACTAATGGATGTAGATAGTATTTGTCATGCGGTATTACAAAATCGTGCTGCAATTGATTTTTTGCTGTTAGCCCATGGGCATGGATGTGAGGATTTTGAAGGTATGTGCTGTTTTAATTTGTCTGACCATTCTCATTCCATCCATGAATTACTAGCACGGTTAGAACAAAATCTTCATAAATTAACAAAGGAAACCAATCCCTTATGGGATTGGTTGTCTAAATTTGGATGGCCCGGCTGGCTAACTTCGTTGTTGCATATTATAATAATAATGGGATTTTGTATTTGTATTTTTTGCTTATGTGGTCCTTGTATAATCCAATGTATGTGTTGGGCTATATCTCGCATGGTTTCTGCTGCCTTTAAAAAACAAAAAGGGGGAGGTGTGGGAGATGGAGACTATCAAATGTTCTAAGGAAGAATTTGTCAATGGAAGATATCAGAATTTGGCAGAGCATAAAGCTACCCCACGGGTCATGAGTAACGAAGTAAACAAGATTATACACGTTGGGAATTTGGCTACACTACAAAGCTAATAGCATGAGAAGCGACTTCTAGTTTCCAGCACAGCAGAATAATGAAACACTAAGATAAGGACATTGGATAATGAATTGTAAAAAGGATAAACAACTATCGTATATATATGACTGTATAATCAGAAATAAAATGCTTTTACCAGCAACTGTCTCAGTTGTGCTGCAAGCCAGCCTGCTAACAGCGACAGTATCCTTGCTAAAATCCTACACTGACAACCCCTTTGCTCACCAGGCTAAACCACCATACAGAATCATAGACTTTATAGTCAGAAGGGACCATCATGATCATCTAATTCGCCCTCCTGCACATTGCAGGCCACAGGACCTCACTCACCCACTCCTGTAATAGACCCGTACCCTAGCAGAGTTACTGAAATCTTCAAATCATGGTTTAAAGACTTCTAGTTACAGAGAATCCACCATTTACACTAGCTTAAACCTGCAAATGACCCAAGCCCTATGTTGCAAAGGAAGGCGAAACCCCTCCAGGGTCTCTGACAATCTTACCCCAGGGTAAAATTCCTTCCTGACCCCAAATATGGTGATCAGTTAGACCCTGAACATGTGGGCAAGACCCACTGGAAAGACTCCTGGGAAAGAATTCTCTGTAGTAACTCAGCACCCTCCCCATCTAGTGTCCCATCACCAGCCATTGGAGATATTTGCTGCTGGCAGTCCATTGCAGGCAGTCTCATCATACCATCCCCTCCATAAACTTATCAAGCTCAATCCTGAATCCAGTTTTTTTCCCCCACTGCTCCCCTTGGAAGGCTGTTCCAGAACTTCACTCTTCTGATGATTAGAAACTTTTGCCTAATATCAAGCCTAAACTTGTTGATGATTAGTTTATATCCATTTTTTCTTATGTCCACATTGGCGTTTAACTTAAATAACTCCTCTCCCTCCCTGGTATTTATCCCTCTGATGTATTTATAGACAGCAATCATAACTCCCCTTAGCCTTCTTTTGATTAGGCTAAACAAATCAAGCTCTTTGAGTCTCCTCTCATAAGGTAAGTTTTCTATTCCTTGGATCATCCTAATAGCTCTGCTCTGCACCTGTTCCAGTTTGAATTCTGGGAGACCAGAATTGTACACAGTATTCCAGATGAGGTCTCACCAGTGCCTTGTATGATGATACTAACACTTCCTTCTCTCTGCAGGAAATAGCTCACTATATGCATTCTAGGACTGCATTAGCCTTTTTCTTGGCTGCATCACATTGGCAGCTCACAGTCATCTTGTGATCAACCAATATGCTCAGGTCTTTCTCCTCCTCTGTCACTTCCAACTGATACATCCCCAGCTCATAGCATATCCTCTGGTGCAGATCTGAGGGCATTATGGGCACAGGTCCATAAGATACTGGACTTGAAAATCAGACACAGCATCCTTGTAGGCTGGGGAGGCTATTGTCCAGAAGAGCAACCTAATGTCATGGTAGCCTTCCATATAGCCAATCCAGATAAACTCAGGCTGGCAGGGGACAGGTACTATAAGGCTTAGCACGTCTAGATCCCTTGGCCTATAGAGCTGCCAGGAAGCAGACAGCTCCATGTTGCCAACCAGTGGCTGCTGTAACCAGTTTGTGCTCCACTACCCACAACCCACAGTGGACACAGACCATGGGAGACCCATCTCAAGTAGTCTGATAGGCAGCAGCCTTATGGCTCCTGATTGGCTCCCCACCCTATATAAATCTAAGGGGTGTTCCAGGAAGCGTCTAGGCAATAGTGTGGATCTCCTGCAGCTGCCATGATCACTCCTGCTCTTGAACTCCTGTCTCTGACCTTGGCTTGATTTGGACTTTTCCTCCTGACTCAGACTCTAAAACCTGACTTGGACTCTAACCCTTGGTATTGACCCTGGCCTGGAACCTAACTATAAACTCCTCCCCTATTCCCAGCCTCAGGTTTGATCCTGCTCTGACCCTTGGTCCTGACTGCCCTTGTCAGGATCCTAACAGTGATGTAGAGAGGCACTGTGACTGCAAAAGGCTTGCAGCAAAAGCACACTGAAGGGGTGTGATTTGTAAAGTGCTCTAATGTGTTGCACTCTAATTGCCCTATGTTGACCCTGTTGGTGGCTCTAAAAAGTACATAGGTTGCGTTAATATAGAGGATTTCATCAATGCAAACAAGGTACCTGTTAGAGGGCTTATTCCTTCATCCTTCCACTTCCCTGGTCCTTCTCATGTGAACAGAGAGCAACAATACCCAAAGTCCGAAGGTGCAAACAATTCAATGTTTATTGGGGTGAACTTCCGGCAAGCTTAAATTCAAGTTCCTTCTTCCTTATTTTCGAATCCCAACTTACTTCTTGTTTGCCTCTAATTTATATAGTAATATTCTCAGCTATGCCTTAACCAATCGTTTTACTGAAATTTGACTAACCAATCCTAACATATTGTAACATGATTAGCTAACCAATTATATCCCACCACCTTAATTAGTTTACACCCAGCAAAATTAATTATACAGCAGACAGAAACAATCACAGAACCAGACAGAGACCATGCAAATAAACAATAGCAAATTGGGATCTATAATGACAAAACAATACAGAAGTGAGGATTTCATGACTACATCTATAAAGACATAAGGGTTTCCCAACTATGTCTATTGATAAGTGAGTTCTTACCAAACAGAAAACTATCAAACTAAATTTCCTTTTACATCTTCTAGGCTATTCTCTTTATCTGGAGGCGATAGATCAAATCACCTTTCTAACAGCCCCAGATTGCCTTATTTCAATACAACTGGTTTGAAATGTGTGAGGACGTGACCGTACGCTTTCCAGCTTATGGCTGCTCCCACTGCTTAGCCAAAGGCCTTAGCTTAAGAACAAGAGTACTTGTAACACCTTAGAGACTAACAAATTTATTTGAGCATAATCATAGAATCATAGAATATCAGGGTTGGAAGGGACCCCAGAAGGTCATCTAGTCCAACCCCCTGCTCAAAGCAGGACCAAGCTCACTTCATCGGAGCTGTAGCTCACGAAAGCTTATGCTCAAATAAATTTGTTAGTCTCTAAGGTGCCACAAGTACTCCTTTTCTTTTTGCGAATACAGACTAACACAGCTGCTACTCTGAAGCTTAAGAACAGGCCTCATACTGTCACAGAGAAGGCCCTTACACAGGCAGACAGTGATTTTGATTCTTTCTTTTATACCTCTATAACTAGCTAAATGATAAACATATACCTACATTCTTAAAGTATAGGCCTTTACAATCAGGCCTGAATATCTATATCCTAACAGTACCTTTCAGAGCATGCCAGCAGGGTCTGCACGGGTCACTTGGAGTGCACTGTCTTAGAGTGCTCTACAAAACACACCCCTCTGGTATGCCTTGCTGTGCTGTGTAGACAAGCCCTAAATTGCAATGGACACTTTTTTAATTAAAAAAAAAGGAGTTGAAAGCTATACTGCTCAATCCATATTTAGGCTCCTACTGATTTTCAGTTTTGGCAGGATAGGCCCTTACTTGTACCAATGAAGTTGGTTTCCTCTGTGTTTGTACAGTACCCAGTCTAATAAGGTCATTGGGTCCTACTGAAGTACAAAGAATAAATAATAATTCCATAACTAGCATCCATTCATCATCAAATGCTTCTGTGGTCTGTGAGATCTGGGATGTACTTTGTTCCCACAGAAGATTGTGTTTTATAGGGGTAAATCACATGTAATGGATAGGCTTAGCTTTAAGCCCTGAGTAACTAAAACATAACACAGGTACTGCTAACTTTTCTAACATTTTTGTCTCCATCTCTCCCTAACAGGTAAATCTTCAGATCCAGAGGAGAGATAATGCCAAACATTTTGTGTATTACAGGTCTGGTGTGAAATCCTGACTCCATTGAAGTCAATGGCAAAACTCCCATTCACTTCAGTGGAGCTAGGATTTCACTCCAGATTTTTATCACAGATAAATGAATGCAGGGAGTGCAAATAAAAGTTGGAGTTCCTAATGTACAGATGTTTTTGTGTTATTGATAGTCTCTATTACTGCCCCATAAGCATTACATGAAAAGGTGAAAGACCCTAAAGATAAGGGAAAGCAAGCAGAGATAAAGCAGTACAGATTACCCACTAATTTTATAATACAAGTTACAGAAGTTACTTTTTTGCCATTTTATCCTATTTGGTTAATCTTTCCTTTAATAGTTCTGTTGTTAATTTAATACAGACAGTTGGTCTTTCCATTTCTCTGAATTATTTTATTCTAGTAAACCAGGATTTTTTTAAAGGTTTTTTCCCGCCATCTAGAATGATGATTTCATTTCTTGATTGCAGGCTCTCTTTATGTAACGTCAGCAAATCAGGACACTTCCCTAACACTGCAGCAGTAGGAATTTAAATAAAATATCTTTGTCTTTGTATATTTTACATGGTCACCTATTAGCAAGGTACCTGATTGTGTTTTATTTTTGCAGAAGACAAAAATCTCTGGTTTTGGCCCTACTGGCAGGAACACTCTTAGGCCTTCTCTACACTACCAGAGTAAGTCGACTTAATTTATGCTACTCCAGCTATGTGAATAAAGTAGCTGGAGTCGACGTAGCTTAGGTCGACTTACTGCAGTGTCTACACTGCACTGCATCGAAGGGAAACACTCTCTTGTTGACTTACCTTACTCTTCTTGTTCTGGTGGAGTACCAGAGTCCACCGGAGAGTGCTCTGCAGTCGATTTAGCGGGGTTTCACTAGACCTGCTAAATTGACCCGGCCGCATTGATTGCAGCAGCGTCGATCCCCGTACGTGTAGACATGGCCTTAATGTCTGAGAGGGTTAATTCAGGAAAACTATACCAAAGGGAAAATAACTTCTGCATCAGTGAAACAGAAATCTTTTGATGTGGGTAATTTTTTTTAAATGTCAGCAGTATTTCTTGGTCCTTAGGCTGTTTTTTTTTACTTCCTGCAGAAACCCATTCCAAACTGTGTCATATACCTAATCTATCAATCATGTTTCTATGGCACCAGTCATCACAGTATCGAGGCATCATATCTATCGTGTATAGAGGTTAACCCTTTCTAACATCAAAACTTCCACTATGCTGATGACCCTCCTGGAAGCTGACTCAGCTGACACCTATGGATTCAGGAGGTCAGCTCTCAGTGGCTGTGTCTATTTGATGGGATAGGGATTGAAGGAGTTTCAGGGGGATATGGAGATACTCTGAATAAATAAGAGCATCCATGAGACTCAGCTGGTGAGATATAGGTGAAGGGCCCCTTTCTCCCACTATCAAACACATAACAGGCTTCATTGTATGCGAAGTTGAGCTCTGAACTTACTGAGAGTGTGTGCTGTTTGTGGTGTTTCATTGGACAGACAAGCACCTTCTTTATGGAGAAGAAAGATGAACCTGAGTGGCAGTTTGTGTGATCACAGCACACTAAATCAATCAGAATAAAATCACCAAATAAACTATTTCTGAGAAATATCAGAGGTCATCCACATACTGTGCTGGGCTATGTACAAAACAGGCAAGTTAATCATACTGCTGTGCTCAAGCAATGTGTTTTGAAAGGTTTGCCAATCACATGTAATTTAAATACGTGCAATCCCACAGCATTACCCCATGTCAGCACAGTTATTTATTCTCGATATACATCTTTGTAAATCATGGAGCAAATTTCTGCATACCTGAGGCCTGCATTTTTTCAGGCAATAGCTTCCAAAAAGTGCCTGTCTTATCCATATTGCCTTGTTTATTTTGGCTGCAGTCCCTCCTTTTGTTATTACGTTATCCAGTCTCCATCAAAATGGATCAGTTGATTCGGCAGCAAACTTTATAATTTCACCAGCAATAGCATGCTGCAGAATTCAATATCTGTGTTTAAACCAGTTCAGTCAATCCTTACTAACTGAAAATCAGGCAACTCCATTTTAAAGTATGATGACACTTTACCCAATGAAATTCTTTTCATTGCATGGGAAGTTGCTGCACCATTTTTCCTGATGTGTACAAATGACAGATAAAACACCCTGTCTGAGATCTCCAATGAAACCACAGTTCAGTATTCCTCTTCTCTAATCAAGACCCTCTACAGAGAAAGCAAAGTTGCATATGTTTTCTTTAGCTCTCCTTAATTATATTCTGGGCTGTCTCCCAATCCAGATGTGAGCGTTTTGCACCATTTTATTCATTTCCCTAGCAGCGTAAAATCAAAAGTTTGTATGAGACATCTATTTACATACTGCTTCTGACTATATTAGTATAAAAGGAGTACAACCTTCCCCTAGTGTGTGGATGCAGTTTGACCAGTATAAAGGTGTTTTACACCAATATAACTATTTCCATGGTGGAAGAAGCTATACCAGGTATAAGGCACCTCTATCCCAAAATAGCAGCATCCATACTCCAGATTGTACTGATTTAACTATTTCAGTAGAGAAATCACATCCCTAACCAAAATAGTTATGGAACTTGGATATGGAACTTGGTGAGGAAGGCAGGCTGTTATACAATGGATGCAGCGGCGGTCTGTGCTCTTGTTGCCTTTCCTGCAGCTCCAACAGACGTCTGATCATGTCCGTTTGCTCCCCCATTAGCCTCAGCATAGTCTCCTGCGTGTTCTGATCATGCTCACTGTATGCTTTCCTGGCCTCTGCCACCAAATGCCTCCATGCATTCAGCTGTGCCTTATCAGTGCAGGAGGCCTGCCTGAGCTTGGAAAACATGTCATCGCAAGTGCATTTTTTTCACATTCTAATCTGCAATAACCTCAGGGATGGAGTTGATGCTGGGAGCATAGAAACATTTGCACCTGCAGGGGGATAAAAAGGGAGAGTAAAATGTAAGAAGATACATTCTGAGAACAAAAGGAAAACTCTTTCACAGTGAATCAAGCAATTCACAGCAGACAGGACATGTGCTTTAGGTACAAGGTCGCATTTTGCCTTTTATATTGAGCACCTGCCGGTATGGTGTCACATCACTCACGGCTGGGCAACAGAATTTGGTTTCCAGGCCGGCATGGTAAGCCAAAGGGTACGCGGGGTTGGCTTCTTCCACCTTCATAACATGTGGGAATGGTTTCAAACTGCAGTGCCCTACTTTCCCATAGCAAGCAATGCTGGTTGGGTTTGCTGTTTAAAAGGAGGGACTGCAGTTTTGGGTTGGATGTGCAGCACACCCCTCCCTGTCTGGCTATTCTCTCTCTCTTTTAGCCAAGTGCAAACAGCCCAGCATGAATGGGGTCCTTTTACTGTTCCCTTACAAAAATTCCCGTTTCAACAAGGTGACCATGAATTATATCACTCTCCTGAGGCTAACACAGAAAGATATAGACTGAATGTTGCTTGAATGCAACCAAAACCCAGGACCATTCGCTGCCATGCTTTGTGCTGCAATGATTCCAGACTACTTGCTACTGGCTTGGTGTGGTAAAGTGTCCTACTGTGGAGGACGAAATAAGGCAGCCCTCCCCAGAAACCTTCTGCAAAGACTTTCAGAGTACCTCCAGGACAGCTTCACGGAGATGTCCCTGGAGGATTCCTGCTTCATCCCCCGTCACGTTAACAGACTTTTCCTGACCACAAATGCATCCCAATTCTTCAGGGAAAATCAAACATTAAACACAATTGTTTTGAATCCCTGTAGTGTAGTTACAAATGTGCACTCACCAGAGCTGCCTTCTCCGCCTTCAGGGGCCGGGAACCTGCCTTGGGAGGGTATTGGCTCCAGGGTGATGAAAAGGTCCTGGCTGCCGGGGAGAACGGATTCTCCACTTGCCAGCTGCACATTCTCCTCCTCTTCCTATTCCACAAAATCCTCCTCCATGTGGCATGATACTCCCCACTTGCAGGTGTCCACGGACAGTGGTGGGGTACTGGTAGGGTCCCCCCCTAGAATGGCATGCAGCTGATCATAGAAGCGGCATGTATCAGGCTCTGACCCAGAACAATCGTTTGCCTCCTTTGTCTTGTAGTAGGCTTGCCTGAGCTCCTTAACTTTCACGCGGCACTGCTGTGTGTCCCTGGTATAGCCTCTCTCCACCATGCCCTGTGTGATTTTGGCATATATATTAACATTTCTTCTTTTTGATCAGAGTTCTGCTTGCACAGATTCTTCTCCCCATACAGCAATTAGATCCAGTGTCTCCCATTCGCTCCATGCTGGAGCTCGTTTGCAATTCTGGGACTGCATGGTCACCTGTGCTGCTGAGCTCACCACGCTGACCAAACAGGAAATGAAATTCAAAAGTTCCCGGGGATTTTCCTGTGTATCTGATTAGTGCATCAGAGTTGAAAGTGCTGTCCAGAGTGGTCACATTTGAGCACTTTGGGGTAGCTCCCGGAGTCCAATATCATCGAATTGCACAATGCTGCATCTGCACTACCCCAAATTCGACCCAAGAAGGTCAATTTTAGCGCTACTTCGCTCGTTGGGGAGGAGTACAGCAGTCGATTTTAAGAGCCCTTTAGGTCGACAAAACGGGGTTGGCTGTGTAGCTGCATTGCTTATCAAATTGACCTAATGTGGCTAAATGCGATCTAACCTTCTAGTGTAGACCAGGGCTCAGTTTCATTTACCATTCTCAGAAGGAAATAAACATGTAGATCTGCCAAAGTGTAAATTGCTTGTTTGCCAATGTCTGTTGACAAGGATAACTTAACTATGGGTATGCCCCAAGACTTTAATGTTCATTATATTTTATGATATTAGAACTAAAAGTAAATAGTTATTTAAAGCTAACAAGAAAAGGAAACTCTGTATATACAGATAGTAAACTGTGGTGGACTGCTAGGTCTACAATAGTTAAGTTCTATACCAACTTTTTGCTTCCAATTTGACACTAAGTACTCTAAAATAAGCATGGTTATTTAGATTACCTTGGAATTTAGTTCACTGTTTAGGGTTAGTGAGCAAAATCGGGAGTCATTTAACCAATAGGTGCCTGCAACACAGCCCCCTAAAAAACCCTGCATTTCATGAAGTTCAGACTATTGTGTGCACACCTTCTGAAATTCTAACGGAATAATGGGACCGGAAAGGGAGGATGAGCTGGAAATTATGGCAGGGGGCTATGTGATGCAGAGAGTTGTGGAGGAAGGCGGAAAGAGTGAGCCATGCACCAGTTTTCTGCCACATTGTACAGTTCTTGTAATCACCATGTTGGGGACACCAGGCATGGCCACTAGGTAATTCAAGGGGATGGAAGACCACGAGTGTCGATGAAGCCCCCTCGCTCTAGGCCCAGATGGCTCCCCTCCTTCCCTTTTCTTCCTGGAGATACTCACGGCCTTCAGACTGAGAAATTTGCAACAGTGTATTGCAGGCACAAACTGGCTGGAGCAAGATTAGGTCAAGCAGGACAGGAATGTTAGATAGTGCTGAACAAACAACTCCATATATGGGGGAATAGATGATAAGAGGAAAAAAGGGAACTGGCCGGTATACCGGATTGGCTATATGGATACTCAGGACAGCTTGCTATTGGATAAGCATGCTAAAGAATGAATGTATAAAATACGTGTAACTGCTTGCACTGGTGTGCAGGATTTGAGATTGTTGTCTCCCTGTACCGCTTGAAGCTTCAAATAAACTTTTCTACTTCTCCACCCCGTTGTGATTATTGGGCGATGCACATCGGGCAACGAATCCAGCTGTTGCCTGCCTCGGGCATTTTGTGCCAGCAACAGTTTTTGGCGTCCCTGGGTGGGCTCGAGGCTACAACATAAGCGTTGCCTGGATCCCTTGCGGGGACCAGTGGGTGAGGACTCCGACCAATGCCCAGTGCACACCGGTGTGATTCCTGGGGGTCTCGGAGGGGCATAGCTCAACCAGCCCCGTAGGGCACAACGGTGCAATGCGCCTGATCAGTGGAGAAGTGCTGTGGGCGACGGTGGGGAACCGGTCCTTCGGCTAAGGTAGGAACCTTTTGAAATCCAGATTGTCTGCTCTGTTTTGAAGCTGTGGATGCCCAGAGTTACCCTGTAGGCATGGGACAGGGACAGAGCTCAGGAGGGAGGGCACAGTTTATGCCCCTAGAGTGTATCCTAGCAAATTGGAAGGTATTTGGATCAGATCCGATGACTAAGAATAAATTAAAACGATACTGTACAGTTGACTGACCTCAATATCAACTAGAGGACCAGGAGCGGTGGCCACCAGGAGGGTCAATTAATTACAATACGATCCTCCAGTTACTTTTGTTCTGTCAGCGTACGGGGAAATGGAATGAACATCTGTATGCGCATTTGTTTTTGGCTTTGTGTAATCGATCAGATGTCTTACAGCGATGTAATTTGACTCCGACTGGTTCGGTAGTGGCTAATGTTACTCCCCAGACCCCCACCATAACTGTGCTGGCAGGTCCGGTGTCCCCTTCAGCCCCCATGCCCCCACCTGATAGGGCCCCTACAGTGGGCTTATATCCTTTACTTACTGAGACTAAGATCTCCCGTACTGGCACGGGTGAGCGTCCGGCCATGACTATGCAGGTCTATACCCATGTGCCCTTTAACCCTATGGATTTGGCTGCTTTCAAAGTACAGGCAGGGGGAGCGTCAGCTTTCCAATGAGAGGAAGGAGGCTGTCTGCCAGGTTCCCGTTCCCATTAATTGTAAACACCTCAGAGCCTTCCTGGGCATGGTGGGGTTCTGTCAGATATGGATCCCGGAATTTGGACTGTGGGCTAGACCCCTGTATGATTGTGTAAAAGGAGCAGATCATTACCCCTTCTATTGGACCCCAGAGGCTGACAGGGCATTTAAAATCTTGAAAAGGAAGCTGATGGAAGCTCCGGCTCTGGCCTCCCGGATCTCACTAAGCCATTTCAGCTGTATGTACATGAATGAAAGGGGGTAGCCCTAGGAGTGCTCACAGAGTTGTTGGGAGCATGGAAATGTCCCGTGGCCTATTTCTCTAAGCAGCTGGACCAAGTGGCAAAGGGATGGCCAGCGTGCCTGCGGGCAGTTGCAGCCACAGCCCTGATGCTGGCTGAAGCTGAGAAACTAACTTTGGGAGCGACAATAGAGATATATACCCCTCATATGGTCCGAGCCTTATTGGATGCAAAGGGAGGCCTTTGGCTCATGCAGGCTCGGATGGCTAAGTACCAGGCTAAACTTCTGGAGAACTCTGAAGTCACCTTACAGTCTTGCCCCTCCCTTAACCCCGCCACCCTCTTACCGGAGACTGAGAAACAGGAACATGATTGTTTAGAGATCATAGATGCCCAATATTCTAGCCACCCGGACTTAAAAGATATACCCCTCCTAAATGCAAATCATAAGTGGTATACTGATGGTAGCAGCAATGTGATAAATGGGCAAAGGAGGGCGGGCTATGCTATCGTAACCCTCCATGACACTGTGGAAGCCAAGGGTTTGCCCACTGGGACCTCTGCCCAGCTGGCTGAACTAGTCGCCCTCACCCATGCGCTTGAACTGTCAAAAGGAAAGCGGGTCAATGTTTTTACAGATTCAAAATATGCCTTTGGAGTGCTATATGCTCATGCTGGCTTATGGAAGCAAAGGGAAATGCTGACAGCTCAAGGCTCCCCACTCAAGTACGGGCCCCAAATCCTCCGGCTCCTAGAAGCCGTACAACTCCCCTCAGAAGTGGCGGTGGTACACTGTAAAGCCCATCAAAGGGAAGATCAAGATGTGGCCAGGGGTAATGCCCAGGCAGATAGAGAGGCTAAGCATGCTGCCACTCTGATATCCCCTCAGACTGAGAATGCCCATATGCATGCCCTTATCCCATATGTGGGGGAGCTTCCAACCCCCCAGTACTCTGGAGAGGAGAGACAGCTAATTGACAAACTCGGTCTCCAGGAAAAGGAGGGATGGCTCCATTCCCTGGAAGGGAAGGTCCTTCTACCGAAGGGCCTGATCCAGCCAGTGTTACAAAAATTACATCAAACCACTCATGCTGGCAGGGAAGCACTTATCCAACTGATGGGAAAATATTTTATAACTTCTGGACTCCGACCCCTGGCTACCCAGGTACAGGCGGACTGCTTAGTCTGTCAAAAGAATAACCCCTGACCAGGACATCCAGGGCCACCCGCCGCTCTGGAACCCACTCCGGGCCCCAGGCGGGTGTAGCAAATAGATTTTACTGAGTTTCCTCGCACCCAAGGGTACAAATATCTCCTTGTCTTAGTGGATCAATTCAGCGGATTGCCAGAAGCCTTCCCATGCCGTAATTGCACTGCCAGGACGGTGGCTCTTAAGTTTGTTAAGGAGGTCATTCCTAGCTTCGGACTTCCCCAGTGGATGGAATCTGACAACGGGACACATTGCACATCAAAGATTGTCCAAAGCATCTCGAATGCCTTGCAGATCCCCTGGAAACTCCATACGCCCTGGAGACCACAAGCCACCGGTGTAGTAGAGCGTACCAATCAGACCCTTAAATGACATCTTTCAAAAGTGCGCCAAGAAGCCTCCCTGCGATGGCCTGATGCCTTACCCCTCATCCTGCTCCGTATCCGCGCTCTCCCAAAGGGTAGATTAGGGCTTAGTCCCTTTGAAATTATGTTTGGGAGGGTATGGCCTATGAATGGCACACCGGTTCTGTCAGAGGAGTGGGAGCTGGGTAATGGCTTTTTGTCTCAGTATATGTGTTCCCTGTCTGCTGTTCTCTTGTCTCTTCACAGGTATACTAAAGACTCCCAGCCTCTTCCCTTGGACTCTCCCGTCCACTCCTTGCAGCCCGGCCACTCTGTGCTTGTTCGCACCTGGAAAGATGAGCCTCTCCAGGAAAAGTGGAAAGGACCCTACATCATCCTGCTGATCTCCCATACGGCAGCAAAGGTCGAGGGACACAAGAACTGGATCCATCATTCGTGTCTGAAGGCAGTACCCACCTCTTCATCAGCAGAGCAGTGGACCGTCCACCACGTTGACTCCTCATCTAGTGACGATCTCAGGCTAAAGTTACTGTTTAAGAGACACAAACAGCAGGTACCTTAATGCCAAAATGGGCCCACTCAAAAACTGGAAACCCTGGACTGGGAGGACTCCGATAATAATTAATCGTGTAACCCTGTTATTTTCTATGCTGTTATTTCTAAACTGTGCATATTGGGAACATAATTCCTTTGTTTTACTTGCGCACCATGTTGCTACTTTAACAAACCAAACTGATTGCTGGGTGTGTGCTCCAACTCCACTTTCCCCCAGAACAGGAGTGCCCCTTGTCATGCTGCCCTTAACTAGCAGAATTAGCCGCCACCAAAGAGCAGGAAAGTAGAAATAGAACGGACTCACCGTTCTGGCATAAGATCTCTTTGCAGCAAGCTACCTACCAGGATCAGGAGTATTCAGTTGCAGTGCCCACTGAAGGAGTGTTTTGTTTAACCCAAAACCAATTAGATCACTATAGGCATCCTGTGGGAAGGAGCTCCTGTGTTATTATACAGTAGGCCAATGGATATTGGATAAAAACCGAGAGGAAAGGTCAACAGTGTGAATGTAATGGTTCCTCCCCTTTTGGGGAAACTCGTACGAATGATCCTTCCACAAAAAGAGGGTCAGGAAATATAAATTGCCGTTCAGTTAATATTTCCACTACAGCAGACCAATGGTGGGTTTGCAGCAGTCCTTATGGTGAGTGCAATTTGAACGGCACAATTAGGAATACCCCCCCTTGTACCCACTCGGGAGGATGGGAAGCCCCCCTGGGGGCATATGAATTGTTTGGAAAAGCGGCCTTAAATATCCCAGGAATCCCTCTAAGAAACAGTCCTTACTGGGCCCTACAGAGCCACTATTTTGTATGTGGCCGAAAGGCTTACAAGGTATTGCCAGCCAATTGGACAGGTAGCTGTTATATAGCTTATGGAGTTCCTCATCTTTCAATAACCACCACACTGCCCAAAGGAAAGATTAGGAATACCCGAGATATCTCTGTTGAGTCACGAGAAGAGACCCTGCAGTGACTCAACGCGGCCTTGGAGGGCAATGCTAAGAATCCCCTCACAACTGAAAAGCTTACAGGGTGCTCCATACTGGGAATTGTGCCAGCCATAGCATGCATAGGCCGCTATACTGTAAGGCTTCAAATGGTGCTTGAAAAAGTAGCCTTAGAATTAGAGGACTTGATTCATGATCTAGGGTCAGCAGTAGTAACATTAAATAAGGAGGTACAGCAGCTCAGAACGTATTCCCTCCAAAACAGGCTGGCCTTGGACTACCTTTTGGCATCCCAAGGGGGTGTTTGTGCCCTTGTCGGGTCCCGATGTTGTGTATATGTAAATGACAGCAGTTATGAGATTTTTGATAAGGTGGTACAGGCTAAGGCCCATGCCCGAGTCGGAGCACAGGCTGCTTACACTGCCCCCGAGGGTGATTGGTTGCAAACCTTGTTTTCAGGCTGGGGTTTGTCATCTTGGCTTGGTGGTTTATTTAGTCTGTTGTTGAAAAGTTTTTTTCCTGTCTTAATCGTACTAATGGTGTTATGTTGTGCAATATCATGTGTCGGAGCCCTTGTAAAAAACATGGTAATGCATTCCCTTCAGGGCTACCACAAAGTGCTTATGCAAAGTCCCCTTATAAAAAGATAAGAGCCCAAGTGAGAAAACTCAGAGACAAGGCTGTAGAGTATTCTCAAAGGAGGGAGTTGTTGGGGACACCGGGCATGGCCACTAGGTAACTCAAGGGGATGGAAGACCACGAGTGGCGATGAAGCCCCCTCGCTCTAGGCCCAGATGGCCCCCCTCCTTCCCTTTTCTGCCTGGAGATACTCACAGCCTTCAGGCTGAGAAATTTGCAACAGTGTATTGCAGGCACAAACTGGCTGGAGCAAGATTAGGTCAAGCAGGACAGGAATGTTAGATAGTGCTGAACAAACAACTCCATATATGGGGGAATAGATGATAAGAGGAAAAAAGGGAACTGGCCGGTATACCGTATTGGCTATATGGATACTTAGGACAGCTTGCTATTGGATAAGCATGCTAAAGAATGAATATATAAAATATGTGTAACTGCTTGCACTGGTGTGCAGGATTTGAGATTGTTGTCTCCCTGTACCGCTTGAAGCTTCAAATAAACTTTTCTACTTCTCCACCCTGTTGTGATTATTGGGCGATGCACATCGGGCAACGAATCCAGCTGTTGCCTGCCTCGGGCATTTTGTGCCAGCAACAACCATGTAATAAGACTGTCAAGTTCTTAGGATATGGGCCATATCTGAGATTTCTCTCACTGGCCCTGTTAGCAACTACACATTCCATACATTTCAAAGCAGGACCAATACCCCCATTCCACTATAACAAAGTCTACAGGTGTGGGATGCAGCACTCCGAAATAAAAGCTGCCACTGGCCTGCTGTGTGACTTTGTCCAAGTCACTTTGCCTCAGATTCCCCATTTATTCAAGGGGAATAATGCTGTTTTCCTCCTTGATATCTACTGATGAAAAGCAGTATGTAAGAGCTAAGTATTATTCTCATTACCTAGCCACAGGAGTATCTCAGCTGCAAACTTACATGATAACTACAACTGTGCCTCTAACTCCTCCTATAACTTTGTTCTTTCTGTTAAAAACCCTAGAACATTCACTGACAAAAACTTCATTAATACAGAGTTAAGTTTGCAAGGTAGTAGTTCATGCCCTTCCAGATCATCAAGTTCAGCTAAACTAACTTCTGAAAACCAGGAAATATAAAGTTAGTGCCCATGCAGCCTTAACTCTGCCCTTTTTGAGAAATGCTCCAATACACCTGTTAGGATATAGATATTCAGGCTTGCCTGTAAAGGCTTATACTTTAAGAATGTAGGTATATGTTTATCATTTAGCTAGTAATAGAGGTATACAAGAAAGAATCTGTGTAAGGGCCTTCTCTCACTGTGACAGTCTGAGGCCCTGTTCTTAGGCCAATGCCTTTGGCTAAGCAGCAGAGGCAGCCATAAGCTGGGAAGCGAACGGTCACATCCCAAACTAGTCAATATGGGGCTGTTAGGAAGGTGATCCGATCTATCACCTCCAGAGAAAGGGAAGAGCCTAGAAGATGTAAAAGGAAATTTAGTTAGATAGTTTTCTGTCTGGTAAGAACTCACTTATCAATAGACACAGCTGGGAAACCCTTATGTCTTTATAGATGTAGTTGTGAAATCCTCACTTCTGTATTGTTTTGTCATTATAGTTCCCATTTTGCTATTGTTTATTAGCATAGTCTCTGTCTGGTTCTGTGATTGTTTCTGTCTGCTGTATAATTAATTTTGCTGGGTGTAAACTAATTAAGGTGGTGGGATATAATTGGTTCGCTAATCATGTTACACTATGTTAGGATTGGTTAGGTAAATTTCAGTAGAATGATTGGTTAAGGTATAACTAAGACTATTACTATATAAATTGGGGCAAACAGGAAGTAAGTTGGGATTCGAAAATAAGGAAAAAGGAACTTGGATTTAAGCTCGCTGGAAGTTCACCCCAATAAACACTGAATTGTTTGCACCTTCGGACTTCGGGTATTGTTGCTCTCTGTTCATGTGAGAAGGACCAGGGAAGTGGAACAGTGAAGGAATAAGCTCTCTAGCAACACCCATAATACCCTTGCTCACATTCTGCCCTTTCACTGTACTGAACCTACACCTATCCTACACTCAAGCACTTAGAACATCAGAGCTGCTAATTTTTACAACCACTTCAACCTCTTTTACAATCATTTTATCCTTATGCACAATATGCTGTCTCATCTCTGACCTAATTGCTGACAATTCCCATGGTAAGAACACCACTGTGCTCTGCTAGTGACACAATTTACACAACACCGCACAGAAATGAGATCTCATTTTTTCTTTCATCACACATGGGTCTCCAAACAAATACAAAAGCCAAAAGCAAAACCAAGCTCTTTGTCTCTGAGTTCTGGCATATGATTTGTTCTGGTAGTATTGCTAGCCCATTCTGTCTCCACCCTGGATTCCAGGCAATCTGGGAAATGGAATCCTGAGCCTTTGCCAACATGGCTGCTATAGACCCTAGGCAAGTCCCCTAGAGTGGCATTGTGGTGTTTCAGGGGTTGCATATCTTACACAGTGAAGCAGAAACTAGCAGAGCAGTAAGTTTGATGGCAAAAGAGAGGCTTCTGATCTCATCTGTAACCTACAGAAACCCTGGAACAGAAAAGCCTATTTCTTTAAAAGAGTGAGCATTGGCCCAGACATGGATTTTTCTAACAAATTCTTTTCAAAAACTGTCCTGCTTCCCTGCCACTCACCAACTCTGGAGCTCTTGCTCATGGTTATATAAAAGGATTGCTCCTCACATTAAAGATCAGATAATTAACATAAATATTAGAGAGAAATGGAAATCATACCTATATGAGTGCAAATAATATACCCTAATGCTGTCCTGAAGGAGAAACATGACAACAGGAAATTTCAGATTTTTATTTCTAACCTCAGGTATTTATAGTGTTTATTCTGTAAAGGTGTAGTTGCTTGGAATATTTTTTTTTAATTGGGGAACAGGATGGAGAAGAAAATAAATACAAAAGAATATGGAATCCAGGTTTGATTCTAATTTTTTCTGCTACAAGGAGGATAGTATCTCTTGAGGGTTTTGCAATAGGTTTAGCGCATCACTTTTTTCAGACAGCACTTGGTATGATGCAGAATCCCTGCTGATACCTGTTTCAATTTGGGATTAAATAAAATCAAGATGATGGGCACAAACTGAAGGATACGCAGCCTTTATTATGTAAGTGATAGATGGCCACAGCTACAGAACTGGAAATGTAAAGAATAAAAAAAAGAGAACAGATTTTTAAAGGCACTTACATGAGCTTCTGTGCTGTGGTCTCTGAAGCTGGCTGCACTGTGTTGCGTATGTTTGGTGGGTCTCCATAGTGAGGTGATTAATAGAATGGATGACATGAGAAATGTCACGGAGGGAAGAAAAAATCACATGGTATGCAGAAGGATGGAACACAGTTCATGTCAGCCACAGTGCTATTGCTTGGAAGATTCTCTCCTGAAAAGCTGTGATGAAAGCTGAGACTACCCCAATCTAATGGGACAGAGACAAGCAAGACCAGCAGTGATCCCAGGAAATCCCAGAGTTGTGGAGGCCATTCATAAGAAGAGGAGTTGGGTGAATTTGGTGATATTCATGCAGTAGAAAATACTGGCCTTTGTAGAGAACCAGAACCTGGCAGTGTTTGCCACAGCTCTTTAACAATACAGGCACATGATCCCATTCAAATGCCTCTGGAGAGAAAAGGCAAAAGAAATATTACTGACTATTGCTAAGTAAATCTAGACATGCCTAGAGAGGTCAGGATCATGCCCAGAAGAAGATAATTTTCTGCTTTTGGTCTTGTCAGTATAATTAACACCTGTAAAGTCCATCATCCCAGCTCAATCATACTAATGACTAAAGAAATTACTTTGAACCAGAGTAAACATCTTCACATTCCCAAATATCAAAGTGTGCTGTGAATTTTGATTACACATTTCATCAAAAATGTTCCAACAAGCTCTAGTAGGAATCTAACCAAAAGTGACCTGATTTTCAGAACTTCTGAGCACCTATAGATTGTAATGACATTAATGGGAGCTGATGGTGCTCAGCAGCTCTGAAAATCAGGTCACATTTATTCCTAAATATAAATTCAGGTGAAGAACTCTATCCCACCAAGTTTGACAGGTTTGATATGTATAAACATAAAGGACCAAAAAGAAAAGGAGTACTTGTGGCACCTTAGAGACTAACAAAGTACTCATGTACTCCTTTTCTTTTTGCGAATACAGACTAACACGGCTGCTACTCTGAAACCTGTCATAAAGGACCAGTGATATCTTTTGACAGGTGCATTTTTGTTGTTTCTCCTCCTCAGACACCAGCCTTTGGGGAAGTCCTCAGGTTCATGGTGGATTCTGTCAACATTTGTACCCTTTTCTCCACAGAATGTCAGAATATGAACAGCTCCTCATGTCCTGAGACAACCGTTCTGCCAATCTTCATCTAGCCTAGGAGCTGTGGAACTCTTGTTCATGATTATACCCAAGATTTGTTCCACCCGGATGCTTTCACAAAAATTTAAAGAAAATGGAAATTCCTTCTCTCTGATTTTACTGACACCTGTAGGGATATACTAAAAAAGAAAGACATTCACCAGGAAGTTTGAGGTTTCATTTCACAATGTAGATGAGTATATCTCAGAGTGATAAAAGTAGTAATTAGCACATACATAAATCCTTTTCATCCAAAGATCAAAAAGTGCTATAAAAAGAATGGTAAGTGTTATTTTTCCCATGTTAAACTTGGTGGACAGAGGAAAAGAGAGGTAATGTGATTTGCTCAATAGTAAAATAACAGCAGAGTTGAGACTGGGACTCCTGAAAACACAGTTAAATGTCAGTCCATTAGGTGCCGGGGGGTGTACACAGCAGTAAAAGGTACATTAAAAAAACCTATCGAGGATGAAGATGAGAGGAAATATAGAGAAACTGTGGAATCCAGGTTTGAGTCCAGTTCTCCCTCTGAAACGAGTACTAGTGTCACTCTAGTGTCTTGTGATAGTGCTTAATAAGTTTGTTGTCTCCAGTGCTGCTTGACATGATGCAGCATCTTCACTGATGCCTGCTTCAGTTTAGGATTATTTAGAATCAGGATAATGGACTGCCCTGAAGGATACAAAGGAACCACAATGGAACCTACTCCAGGTGTCCAGGTGCTGTCAGTCAGACAGGTAGGAAAAAGACGTAGAGTGTCAGCTACAAAACTGCACACATAAAGCATGAGGCAAGAGAACAGAATTTTAATGGCATTTACATGAGCCTCTGTACTGGGGTCCTGGAAGCTGGCTGCATTATGTTGCATGTGCCTAGTGTGCCTCCACAGAGAGATGATTAACAGGATGGATGATGCCAAAAATATGATAAAAGGGAAGAAACCCTTTACAGTGACCAGAAAGGTGAAGTATAGATATGAGACCTCTAAGTTAACATCTGATACAGTGGTGTTTTCTGAAAGCTTCCTTGTTGAGTTACAAAGGTAAAAATCGTAATTAGCCCAGATTGAAGGGATGCAGGTGAGCAAGGCGAGCAGCAGTGACCCCAGGAGCAGCTGTGGAACCATTCCAGAGATTCTCTGCTTTATTCAAAGGAAAAGGCGTTGGGTAAAACTAGCGATCTTCAAGCAGTTGAAAACACTGAGGCAGCTGACAAACCAACCAGTGGTAATGCCTACAAACATCTGTATGATTCTGAAGTAATAAATAAATTGTCCAATGTTCTGGTCTCTGTAGGGAAGAACGAATAAGATTGACTTACTACAGCTGCCCCCTGCATGATAATTCTGGACATGCCCAGGCAGTTCAAGATCATGTCACGCGAGGACAGTTTTCTGCTTTTCATCCAAGCCATTAATGACTACAATAAATCCATTTCCCACTAGTCCTATGCTGATCTCAATAACTGCAATGATTACAGCAATGATAGGAACTTGCGTAAGTGTAAACATGTTTCTTCTCAAAATCCCCACTACCTGTTCTGACTGTGGGGTTCCAGGAAGAATTTCCCAAAGGAGGTAGTCTTACTGTAGCAGTGATTTATTTTTAACTGGGTATTTATATATGACAAGCACTTTGCTTCTGCTTTTAATCTAGTATCAGGAAGACAAGGAAAAAATGTCATTGATGTTTTCAGGTGTTGATCAGGTTTTCTCTGGAGTTCTTCCTAGGGATGCAAATCCCAGTAGAATTTCATTATTCAGCCTATATGCCACTTATGCATGCATTATATTTACATATTCACTTCCACAGTGCTGTGTACTAATTATGAGCTGCATTATACCTGTTCTGTCCAGTTTTTATGTAATGTGTTATAATCACGTTTAGAAAGAGTGAGCCCTATGTAGCTAGAAAAAGCAGGGGATACAGAGGTAGGACAAATCTGTGTATAGATATATGCAATATTGTGAGAGAAGGATAATGCTTGGGATAATCTATGAAGGTGGGTATCAGGGATGGAAGTGGAAGGGGTAGAGAGATAGCACGACTCCCAGTCCTTGCATCTGGGGAAAAGAAAGAAATATAGGTCCATGTAGGAGACTAAAAGAGATGGGGAAGACAGGAGAAACAGGTGGTGTTTCCAAGGGAAAAGAGATGTACAGGTTGTACAGGACACAAACTTTGGGGAAAGCTGAAATGGAGAAACCACAAAGCAGAACCGGAATGTAGAAGTGACTTTGCAGGTAGACATGGCCATGAGATATGTAAATTGGCTGAGGGGATAAACCATGTAAGTTGAAAAGATTGGTGATTGCCCATCATGTAATTTCATAGGGCACAAGGGATACAGGCAATTGGTCGCTGGCATTCAAATGTGTACAGGACGTATGTGAGGACTCTGGTTGAAAAATCAGACTCCAACAATGTCAATGTCCTAATTTTGCTCTTTATCCAATTTTCACCAACAAGGGAACGGGTTAAGAAAGCTGGTGTTTGGATCTGTGGGCACAATATTGCACACTGAGTTCACAGGCAGGCAGCCAGTTCCCCATGACTTGATGGTGAAGCAATTCTGAGGCTATGTTTACACTAGAAATTTGTCTGTAAAACTTTTGTCAGTCATGGGTGTGAAAAAACACACCCCGACTGACAAACGTTTCACCAGCAAAAGTATGGACAGAGCTATGTCGGCAGGAGTGAGGGCGGCAAGGTTTCAAGGTTGGAGGAGATTAAAGAAAACAGAGACGGGAATGGGAGGAGTTTCTAAAGGTCCGTATAAACCCTCCCCATAACTCAAATAATCAGACAGCAAAATGTCCGGAAGGGCGAGGGTCAAGGTTCTACAGGTAGAGAATGTATGTCCTTTGGGTTACAAGAGAAACAGTCCATGTGCTTATGGGGAGATTGCAGGGATTAGCAAAGCACAGTCATTGGGGACTGTTTTACATGTTATGTTGGTGTGATGTTGTCCGATTAAAATATAACCATGCAAATCATTATTGCTACCACTGTTATATAATTGCAACAAATCTTATACAAAATATAACTCATGGCCAGAAAGGGTTAAACAGCTTGCAGGCTGAATGACCCAAAGCCCACCTTTAAAATCATGTTAGAAAGATATATGAATGGTAATGAGGGCCATTCATGTAAGTAGGCTAGAACTTTCAAATGCAAACCTATATTGTTAGAAGTAGAAGTAATACTAATTGTATCTTAAATGCTACCAGTGTAAACAGACAATTCCTGTCTGTCACTATAGCTAGTCATTCAGAGATCAAAAGGGAATATTAACATTTAGATGAATCTTGGGTGAAATAATGTCATTGTCTATATATCTCTTTGAAGTTTGTGATAGATAAATTGCCCTAGGTTCATTTGTGTAACTAATTACTGGTGGTGTTTAGAAAGCAAAAGGTTACATCAAAAGCCTATTGTTTACCCAGGACTGCATGGTCAAGTGGATGCTAGAACACTGTATAAAAAAAACGAGGAGTCCTTGTGGTACCATAGAGACTAATAAATTTATTTGGGCATAAGCTTTCATGAGCTAAAACCCACTTCATCAGATGCGTGGAGTGAAAAATACAGTAGGCAGGTATATATAGTACAGCACATGAAAAGATGGGAGTTGCCTTACCAAGTGTGGGGTCAGTGCTAACAGGGCCAATTCAATCACCCCTTCTTGACAAGTATTGGGAATAGGCCACTTCCACCTTCATTGAATTGGCCCCATTAGCACTGGCCCCTTCCCCCCCCCCCCGCACTTGGTAAGGCAACTCCCCTTTTTTCATGTGCTATAATATATATACTTGCCTACTGTATTTTTCACTCCATGCATCTGATGAAGTGGGTTTTAGCCCACAAAAGTTTATGCCCAAATAAATTTGTTCGTCTCTAAGGTGCCACAAGGACTCCTCATTGTTTTTGCTGATACAGACTAACCTGGCAATCCCTCTGAAAACTATATAAAAAGACCCTTGGGTTCTGATTCTGTTATCTCAGATCTGCTTAAGCTTCATCAGGGGAAGTTTGAGTCACAAGATTGAGGTCCCAGTTATGCTGGTACTCCCTGAAGGTGATATTGGACATTGGAATATAATCTATGAACTATTTCTGAAAGAACTCTTTGCAAACACAAAGTTCACCATCTCTGCTATGAATCTGAACCTTAAGAGTTGAACTCATGTCTGTATGTATATTTTTAACCATACTCTCTCTCTCTTTTCTTTTTTTAATATATTTTAGTTTAGTTAATAAGAATTGACTGTAACCGTGTATTTGGGGTAAGACATGGAATATTCATTAACCTGGGGGGTAATGCGTCTGATCTGTTGGGATTGGTAGAACCTTTTCTTTTATATGATGAAATAAGATTTTCAGAAATCTTCATCATATTTGACTTGGGTACCTGGATAAAGGCCTGAGGCTGGGTCACTTTAAGAGAACTGTGTTGTTTGAACTTCTGAGTACCCAATAAGGTATAAAGAAGCTGTTTATGGTGGCTTGGTGAATCTAAATACTGAATTATCCACCAGCTTTGGGGTTTGTCTGCGCCATTCTTTGCAGTTCACCCTAACTGAGTGACCTCATCTGGCCTCCACTGGGACCTTGGTCACAGTTGGTATTTCATTTGTGGATTTAGAGTCAGGGGAATGCAGAAGAGGTGAGGAAACTGGGGAGACAGGGGAAATTAGTTCAAGAAGCTGTCAGCCACCTGGGACTTACAGCAGGGGCTCCCACTGTCAGACATCTGGGGCTCACAGTGGGGGCTTTCACTGTCAAAATTGTGGTAGAAGCCTAATATTATGGGATCTGCAATTTCCGCAGTACCGCAAATTAGGTGAGGTCTTAACTAGAACAGATTTAATGTTAATCTCTAAATCCTTAATGAAACAGACAAGATCTGCAGAAATTGGCAGCATTACACAGTCAGATTATGCACGAGTGGAAGAAATATTTGATAGCTGGATTGGGTCCCACAGTTCACTTTATTGGAAAATGAATTGCTTACTTCTCCAGGACAAAGACTGTGTTGCAGCAATTAAAAAAGGACGTTGTTCAATGCTTCCAATTCAATGATATGGACAATATAAAAAGAGGCTGTGATAAATGAAGAGGGGGGAATAGCTCCCTTTTATAGACCCAGCCAGCCAGTTACCTATAAAATCCCTGTTAGTAGCTGTTCTCTACTTGCTTTCCCTGTAAAGAGTTAAAAAGTCTCACTGCAGGCATAGGTAAAAAGAAGTGAGTGGTCACCTGGCCAAAAAAGCCAATGGGAAGGCTAGAACTTTTTAAAATTGAAACAAGCCTCCCCTTTTGTCTGTCTGTGTTGTTTTCCTGGAAAGAAGGGACAGCTATGCTGTAGGAGCTTGGGCCAGGTATGAAAAATCATCAGATCATACCTAGAAACTACTCCTTTGAAACCCCAGATATGTAAATATATCAGGAAATGTCTAGGAAGACACGGTTAGGTTTATCTCTTTTATTTCTTTATGGTTTGTGGACTTCTCTGTACTAACCCCAAATGCTTTTGTTTTGCTTGTAACCTTTAAGCTGAACCTCAAGAAAGTTATTCTTGATGCTTAATCCTTGCAAGTGTTTTTTTTTAAATCTAGCAATAGCCTGAGTTTCCAGATATATTTTCTTTCTTTTTGTTTTTAATAAAATTTACCTTTTAAGAACAGGATTAAATTTTTGTGCCCTAAGAGGTTTGTGCACATGTTGTTTAATTAGCTGGTGGCAACAGCTGACTTCCTTTGTTTTCTTTCTCAGATCTTCCCTGGAGATGGGTGAAAGGGCTTGAGGGTACCCCACAGGAAGGAATTCCCAAGTGCACCTTCCTAGGTTCTCAAAAGGGTTTTGTACTTGGGTGGTGGCAGCATCTAGCATTCCAAGGTCAGAGAAAAGCTGTAACCTTGGGAGTTTAATACAAGCCTGGAGTAGCTAGTATTAATTTTTAGAATCCTTGCAGGCCCCTACCTTCTGCACTCAAAGTGCCAGAGTGGGGAATCAGCCTTAACAGAGGCTGCCTCTGGGATGCAGGTAAAGCAGTATTTAGGGGTCAGTTGATAAGCAGAACCTCTCACACCCTAATGAAATATGTGCTACTTTTGCTGCTTATTTTAAAAATCTTATACTTCAGATACTCCAAGCTATGAAATTATTTGCATTTGTTTACAAACAATTCTATCTGGGTAGTTCTTCACTGCTGGAAAATGCCTCTGGCCACATCCAGGTGAAGAGACTACTAGTGATGGCTGGAGAAAGACTTGCCTAGGCAATCTGCTAGCTCATTCTGCACCCCTGGAAGATAAGAGGTCTCAGCTCCAGATGGTGCCAAAGACCAGTGCCAAGGTGGAAAGGCCCACAGAGATGTAAGCATTGTGCATTTCCCCTTTGATGATACTGAAGGGCAAGCCATCAGGGGTACATGAGGCTGGCATGGTACTGAGTGCTGCAGTGATCCTCCCAGTTCTCCCATGTCCATCGGCACTGATAGCAATGATTTTTGTACTACCAGCAAATCCAACACCAACAGGATCAGGAGGTCCCTGGCAACCACAAATGCCTCCAAAGTGGTCACTGCCGAGATAGTGTCAGTACAGTGCAGTGCTGCAGATCTGGAATAAGCACCTTCTGCCTCCAGACTCGATGGAACCTGCCTAGATGCCGGAGTTAATGGTGCTGTTTTCTGCTGTGCTGAAGCAGAGGAGTGCTTGGGCTTAGACTGCATTTTACTCTTACCCCCATGTCTAGCGGACTTCAGTACCGGGGATCTCCCCCTTTGGCAGTTTGCCCATTATGCTTCTTCTTAGATACTGGGGATGGTGAGCTGTATCAGGACTCAGGTACGGTAGGAGGCACACTCCTTATCAATACCAAGGCTACTTGATGCCAATTCTGACTGTTCTGGCTCAGATGGAGGTCTCAAGGCCACCTCCATGAGTTGAAACTTTAGCCTAGCTTCATTATCTTTCTCATGCTATGCTTAAAGTCCCGGCAAACTTGGCAATGCACTCCAATATGAGCTTCCCCAAGGTACTTCAAGAAATTTGACTGCAAATTACTCATGAGCATAACCATATTGCAGGAAATGCAAGGCCTGAAGCCAGGTGACCGAGATATTCCTTGGCACCAGAAGTCAACCAAAATCCTGAGATGGATAAAAACACTAACCGTTTACAATATAAGAACAATGAGGAATCCAGTGGCACCTTAAAGACTAACAGCTTTATTTGGGCATAAGCTTTCGTGGGTAAAATATCCCATTTCTTCATATGCATGGAGTGAAAATTACAGATACAGGCATAAATATACTGGCACATAAAGAGAAGGGAGTTACCTTACAAGTGGAGGACCAGTGTTGACAAGGCCAATTCCTTCAGGGTCCACTTCCAATAATTGATGAGGAGGTGTCAATACCAAGAGAGGGAAAATTGCTTTTGTAGCAAGCCAGCCACTCCTAGTCCCTATTCAAGCCCAAATTAATGGTGTTAAGTTTGCAAATGAATTGTAGCTCTGCAGTTTCTATTTGAAGTCTGTTTTAGAAGTTTTTTTTTGTTGAAGGATGGCTACTTTTAAATCTGTTATTGACTGTCTAGGGAGATTGAAGTGTTCTCCTATTGACTTTTGTATGTTACCATTCCTGATGTCTGATTTGTGTCCATTTATTCTTTTACGTAGAGACTGTCCAGTTTGGCCAATGTACATGGCAGAGGGGCATTGCTGGCACAGGGTGGCATATATCACATTAGTAGATTAGTAGCAGGTGAATGAGCCCCTAATGATATGGCTGATCTGGTTGGATCCTATGATGGTGTCACTAGAGTAGATATGGGGACAGAGTAGGCAACGGGATTTGTTAAAGGAATTGGTTCCTGGGTTAGTGTTTCTGTGATGTGGTGTGTTGTTGCTGTTAAGTATTTGCTTCAGGTTGGGGGGGTCTGCCTCCCAAGGTCTGTGAGAGTAAGGGATTGTTTTCCAGGATAGGTTGTAGATCACTGACAATGTGCTGGAGAGGTTTTAGCTGGGGGCTGTACATGATGTCCAGTGGTGTTCTGTTATTTTCCTTTTTGGGCCTGTCCTGTAGTAGGTGACTTCTGGGTACCCGTCTCATTCTGTCAATCTGTTTCCTCACTTCCGCAGATGGGTATTGTAGTTTTAAGAATGCTTGACAAAGATCTTGGAGGTGTTTGTCTCTGTCTAAGGGATTGGAACAAATGCAGTTGTATCTTAGGGCTTGGCTGTAGACAATGGATTGTGTGAAGTGTCATGGATGGAAACTGGAGGCATGTAGGTAAGTATAGTGGTCAGTAGGTTTCCGGTATAGGGAGATGTTCATGTGACCATCATTTATTTGTACTGTAGTGTCCAGGAAGTGGATCTCTTGTGTGGACAGGTCCAGGCTGAGGTTGATGGTGGGATGGAAATTGTTGAAATCCAGGTGGAATTCTTCAAGGGCCTCCTTCCCGTGAGTCCATATGATGAAGCTGCCATCAGTGTAGAGCAAGTAGAGGAGGAGCGCTATGGGACGAGAGCTGAGGAAGCGTTGTTCTAAGTCAGCCATAAAAATGTTGGCATTGTCAAGGTTCCTTCCCCACTCTGAACTCTAGGGTACAGATGTGGGGACCTGCATGAAAGACACCCTAAACTTATCCTTACCAGCTTAGGTTAAAAACTTCCTCAAGGTACAAAGTTTCCCTTGTCCTTGAACCCTATGCTGCCACCACCAAGCGTGTTAAACAAAGAACGGGGAAAGAGCCCACTTGGAGACATCTTCCCCCCAAAATATCCCCCCAAGCCCTACACCCCCTTTCCTGGGGAAGACTTGATAAAAATCCTCACCAATTTGCATAGGTGAACACAGACCCAAACCCTTGGATCTTAAGAACAATGAAAAAGCAATCAGGTTCTTAAAAGAAGAATTTTAATTAAAGAAAAAGTAAAAGAATCACCTCTGTAAAATCAGGATGGTAAATTCCTTACAGGGTAATCAGATTCAAAACACAGAGAATCCCTCTAGGCAAAACCTTAAGTTACAAAAAGACACAAAAACAAGAATCTACATTCCATTCAGCACAGCTTATTTACCAGCCAATTAAACAAAAGGAAAGCTAACGCATTTCTAGCTAGATTACTTACTAACTTAACAGAAGTTCTGAAGAGCATTCCTGACCTGGTCCCAGCAAAAGCATCACACAGACAGACAGACACTTTGTCCCCCCCGCCCCCTCCAGCTTTGAAAGTATCTTGTCTCTTCATTGGTCATTTTGGTCAGATGCCAGCGAGGTTATCTTAGCTTCTTAACCTTTTACAGGTGAAGGGGTTTTGCCTCTGGCTAGGAGGGATTTTATAGTTCTGTATACAGAAAGCTGGTTACCCTTTCCTTTATATTTATGACAGGGATACTGTAGGGCATGTGGGTACCCATAGCAGTGCCGCTGACTTGAAGGTATAAGTTGTCCCCAAATCTGAAATGGTTGTGGGTGAGGACAAAGTCACAAAGTTCAGCCACCAGGTGTGACATAGCCTCATCAGGGATACTGTTCCTGACAGCTTGTAGTCCATCCTCGTGAGAAATATTGGTGTAAAGAGCTTCTACATCCATGATGGCCAGGATGTTGTTTTCAGGATCACCACCAATGCATTGTAGTTTCCTCAGGAAGTCGGTGGTGTCTCGAAGATAGCTATGAGTGCTGGTAGCGTAGAGTCTGAGGAGAGAGCCAAATAGCCAGATAATCCTGCTGTAATAGTGGTAATGCCTGAGATGATGGGGTGTCCATGATTTCCAGATTTATGGATCTTGGGTAGCAGATAGAATACCTCAGGGCTCTAGGGGTGAGTCTGTGTAGATTTGTTCCCGTGCTACAGCAGGGAGTTTCTTGAGCAGATGGTGTAGTTTCTTTTGGTACTCCTCAGTGGGATCAGAGGATAGTAGCCTGGCAGCCTCCTGTTCATAATCCAACATGTTCATGATGACTACAACACCTCCTTTGTCAGCCACTGTAATTATAATGTCAGAATTGTTTGAGGCTGTGGATGGCGTTGCATTCTGAACGGCTGAGGCAAGTGATGCTGTTTGTTCCCAATTTCAGCCTGCACACGTCTGCGGAAGCACACTATGTAGAAGTCCAGTCTCTCATTTCGACCATCAGAAGGAGTCCACACAGAATTCCACATGTGCCAGTACATTCATGCCTTATCTGTAATTTTCACTCCATGCATCTGAAGAAGTGGGTTTTTTTACTCCATGAAAGTTTATGCCCAAATAAATCTGTTAGTCTTTAAGGTGTCACCGGACTCCTCATTGTTTTTGTGGATACAGACTAACACAGCTATCCCTCTGATACTTAGTACAATATAAGAGAACACAGTCCACTGAGAAAACTTGCAAATGCAAGAAGAGCAGTTCCAGTGATTGTCACAGGAGGTAAGAAGGAGCTGAGGGGCCTCAAGGTCAGCTGGGCGCTTTATACCGACTCCAGTGGTGCATGGAAGCAAAGGGTACTTAAGCCACCTTGATTGGTACCACTGAGAGAAAATATTTCCAGTGACTGTGTGCAGAGTGGAAAGCACATGTGCAACCACTCAAAGAAGAAACCCCTGTTGCCTTGCAGTATAACAGGCTCTCTAGACTCTCAGTCTGCTCTTGATCCAGTTCTTGTTCCTGCCCCAGACTTGCCCAAGCCCTGTTCCAGCCTGGTCCTGGCCCTACTCTGACTTTGCTCCAGTCCTGCTAGTGACCTACGCTAGCCCTGCCTCCACCTCCTGTTCCCTATACAATGTAGGGCTCGTTTTCTCCTCCCCCTCTGGATGCAATGGGCCTCTACAGGTTAACAAGACCTTTTCCAAATGAAAGAGCCTTTATCATACAGTGAATATCCTTAAACATGTATGTGTATTTATTAGCAATTAACAATTAATTAGCAGAATACACATGCCTAAGGTCTAATGCTCAACACTCCCAATAAAACAGATACACATCTCCTGATGGCCAGTCAGGGTCATGTTGTCTGGGGCTCCAGTTTCTGCACCATTTGATCGTGCAGGGGTTAAAAAATTCTAACAGCTTTGGTCTTGAGCTGTATCCCAGAGTTAAGTTCCAACAAGGTTGGTTTCTGACCACCATATATAGTTAAAATGAGAGTTCTTCTTATCAATACCTTAAGCAATTATTTTAGTCAAAGCATGACAAAATACTAAATCTAAACAACCATAACCCCAATGGGCTAAAACAATTTTTCTAGCATCAGCAAAACCTCATAATTTCTACTTATCAGCAAACACAACTTTTTACAAAAACTCACACAGGCACCCAGTAATAAACTTGCAGAAAGTCATGGTTATCTTGTCCATACTCCCTTCCATTCCCATGAATCTGTGATTTTATTGTATTTATCCCCGTTAGTAATGCTGCAGATGCAGCTGCTACTTCTCTATCTGTCTAAGCAAAGGCCAAATTCTCTTGACTCTACAGTTTTTGTTTCCAACTTTTGGTGGCTGAGCATATAAAATGGCTGCGGGTTATGCTAAATCCATACAAAAGATGGTTGTGAGTCATGTCAAGCCAGGCCTCTCATTACACTAGAACCCTTGGACTCTCACCACTCGGCTTTGACCTTTGGCTTGTATCTAGACTCAGATCTAGCAGTTAACCAGTTTTTAACCCATTTAATATGGTCTTCATTGATTTATATAGTGATAATTTTTCATCAGAATGTCTTGTGGGACTTAAATTCCTTACAGAAGTCCTAATTATATTATGTCAAAACAGTTACTATTATGAACCAAACTTATAGTCCCATCAAAAATGGTATCAAGTTTATTTGACAAGACTTATTTTCCATAACACCGTGTTGATTGACGTTATTTATGCTACCATCCTTTAATTTTAGTACATGCATTCTATATCAGCCTTTCCATGATTTTGCCTGTGATGAATGTCAGACTAACCAGACTATAGTTTCCCATGTCATCCAAAAAGAAAAGGAGTACTTGTGGCACCTTAGAGACTAACAAATTTATTTGAGCATAAGTTTTTGTGAGCTACAGCTCACTTCATTGGATGCATTCCGGATGAAGTGAGCTGTAGCTCACGAAAGCGTATGCTCAAATAAATTTGCTAGTCTCTAAGGTGCCACAAGTACTCCTTTTCTTTTTGAGAATACAGACTAACACGCTGCTACTCTGAAACCATGTCATCCAATTTACTCTTTTTAAATACTGACAAAACATCTGGGTTTTTTTCTAGTTCTTTTGAAATCTCCAGTGTTACAAGATTCACCAAAAGAAATCAAATTTTAATATTCTTGGGTGCAAGTTATCCAGTCTTGCTGATTTAAAAATGTTTATCTTTAATAGATGTGATTTAACATCCTTCCTAGTTAGTGAGGGAATAGAAGTATTTCCTTATCACATGAAATAAAGATGGAATATAATAAACCTTAGTTAAGTAAACTGCTCCACTGACTACCTGTATATCACCTTGTAACGTGGTCAGCACCCACCTCTCATGAGTGCCCCCTCTGGTTGGGTGTGTCTGCAGTCTTTAAACTTGTCCATTCCTGGTATGGAGCCATATCTACAGGGCTTCCTCCCTGGAGACACAATCTTCCTGCATCCCTCCCCAGGCTCAGCCCCTACTCAGTCCCCACAGCCAGCCAGGAGCTCCTTCATTGTTCCCCCGGTCCTTGCTAGCAAACTGTCTTTGTCTCAGTCCTAGCAGCCAGCCAGGAGCCTTTAGCTCCCCCCAGTCCCTGACCCCTCTTAGCGGTCCGTTGTGTGCAGTTTCCTCAGCCAGGCAGGCAGTCCTTTCTTCCTCAACTCCATGCAGCAATTAACTGCTGTGCTGTTGTGCAGCCCCTTTTATATGGCCCTCCTGGCCACTGATTGGCCGTTGCAGCAGCCCCTCTGATTGGTTACTTCCTCACAACCTCTCTAAGCTGCTTGGAAAACCTCTCCACTGCTCCTTTCCCGGGATGGGTGTGGAAGAAACCAGAGGGCTTTTGAACCTAGTCCACCTCAGACACCTGTCTTATGGTTCTTTGTATATTGATTGCTTAACTAAAGAAACGGACTCAAGTATTAGATTTTATTTTATAGACTTTAATTAGCTATCCTTAACAAAGGTAATCAATAGTACAGGATATAAAATGGAAAAATAACATTGGATTATGATTGGACTAACCTAAACTGGAAAAATATTGGTCAACAAAGTAACCATCCAAGTCTTAAGGAATCATGAAACACAACCATAACAGAAAATAATACTCCTATTCAACAATTATCTTGGGAAGCTGACTTTGTAATTTTCACTGAGTGCCTCAGAACAGGACCTCATGTGTGCCAATCAGTTATAAACTCCAATGTTTCAGAAAAAAGATTCAGGAAATGTTTTTTTGACAAATAGATTTCTTACTAGGCTTATTAATAAAGAACTCCGAGTAATAATTCATTTAAACTACAATACAGAAGCATATTTCCCACACCCCTCAGAAGCAGTGCAAAGGATTGGGGGAGTCAGGGGTAACGGAGGGAAGTAAATTGCTTGGAAGGAGCCTGGGTGTGAACTTGGAGGGTTGTTGGATATGGGTGGGAAAAGTATGGAACAGGCTTTTTTTGGCGGGTGGGGGTGGGGAGGGATTGTTATAGAGCTTCCCCCATGCAGCCCCTGGTTGACCCCAGCCTCTCCCATTCAGTCAGGCACATCTGCCCCTTCTCATGTGTCTCGGGGCCTTCACCCAGCCACGCCCCTGTCCCTGTGTAACTCTGCACCCCTCCCCCATCACCAGGTGTCTCTGTGCCCTACCTCAGCCACTCCCCCGTCCCTATGTAGCTCTGCCCCACCATCCCCTGTCCCTATGTGTCTCTGCATCTCCCTCCCCGCCGTGGCCCGGTGTCTCCTCTCCTATTCAGCCCAGCCCCAGTCTGTGCTCCCCCACTAGCCCCTATGAGCCCCTGTCCGACCCCTTCCAGCACCCCACAGGCTCTGTCTCCTGGCCTGGCCTGACTAGCGCTGCTACAGCAGCTCTCTCGTCCCTTGCTGACAGGGAGCTGCAACTTCGCTCTCTCGCCACAGTGCTCTCTGGTGGGTCAAAGGCAGAACTGCAGCAACATTTTGGCAGAAGCTTTTTTTCCGCGCAAAAAATTAGAACTCTGCAGGGCGCATTAAATATGCACATGCGCAGTGGCACAGAATCCCCCCAGGAGTAAATGTCTAGCCAAAAGCTGTATTAACTTGTAGCGTATTTCCCTTTTACACATACCTTTGTTTCATCAAAATATGCAGTGTCGTTGCAGCTGTGCTGCTCCCAGTATATTCGAGAGAGACAAAGTGGGTGAGGTAATATCTGTTATTGGACCAACTTCTGTTGGTGAGAAAGACAAATGTTTGAGCCACATAGAACTTGTCTTTCCCAGATCTGAAGAACAGCTCTGTGTGGCTTGAAAACCTCTCTCTCTCACCAAAAGAAGTTGGTCCAATATTACCTCACCCACCTTGTTTGTCATCAAAATAGTTTATTCAGCCTAGTGCCCTATATTTACCCCTAACTACTGTATTTGTAAAACATCATGTAGTATCTTAATATTTAGCTCTTATCTTGCAGGTCATTCAAAGTAGATTAGAAAATGAGAACAAGGGAAGTTACTTTTCAGCTACACCAACAGTGTGGTGAACAGGCTTCCTGACTTCCTGTGCTGAGTTGCAATACATATGGTCTTGTGAAAGGCTAAAGAAACTCTGCCACTGGACTTTGAGTGTCTGCTTTCTCAGGCCTTTGTCTTTTCTCTTCTGAAAAGTCTTGATACCTGGAAAAATCTTTAATTAATTTATAAGATATGAATACATCATCCTATTTCTTCCCAAATACAGAACAGAAATATTTATTGAAGATTTTTGCCTTTTTTGTATCATAAATGATAATTTTGCTGTCCTTAGCTAGTATTGGACTCAGAAAAATGTTAGGATTTAATTTGTTCCTGATAATTTTTTAAAAAATCCTTCTTTATTTAAGCCTAAGCATAACCCTATTTGCCATAGTTTTTTTTATTGACACCTTTAATTTCCCTTATCAACTGTCTACATTTCCTAGCTGTCAATTTGTATTCTTTGCTATCAGCTACTCTATTTTTCATTAGTTACATACACTTATATGATCTTCTCTTGATTAAAAGGAGAAATGAAAATCTGTGTGTGTGTGTATTGCTATTTTCATTTCACCTCTTAATCAAGGGAACATCAAATGAGTTACCCCAAAGAGTAACAGAATTCAAGGCTAGACCATTGTGATAATCTAGTCTGACCTCCGGTATAACATAGGCCATAGAACGTCCCCCAAATAATTCCTAGAACAGATCTTTTAGAAAAACATCCAATCCTGATTTTTAAGATTGTCAGTGATGGAGAATCCACCACAACCCTTGGTAAATTGTTCCAATGGTTAACTACCCTCACTGGTAAAAGTGTATGCTTATTTCCAGTCTGAATTAGTCTAGCTTCAATTTCCAGCCATTGGATCTTTGGATCACGTTGTACCTTTCTCTGCTACACAGAAGAGACCATTATTAAACATTTATTCCCCATGTAGATACTATTAGACTAATGAATTCATCCCTCATTTTTCTGTTTGTTAAGCTAAATAGATGAGCTCTTTGAGTCTGTCATTAGAAGGCATTTTTAATACCTTAATCATTCTTGTGGCTCTTCTCTGAAACTTCTCAATATCTTTCTTGAACTGTGGGCAACAGAACTGGACATAATATTTCAGCAGCAGTCATACCAGTGCCAATATGAAGGTAAAATAACCTCTCCTACTAGATATTCCCTATTTATGCATCCCAAGATTGCATTAGCTTTTTTGGCCACAGCATTACATTGGGAGCTCATGTTCAGCTGATTATCTACACTTACCTCCAAATGTTTTTCAGCATCACTGCTTGCCAGGATAGAGTCCCTTATCCTGTAAGACCAGCCTACATTCTTTGTTTCTAATTATTAACACTTAATGCTCTGTGTTTATGAACATAAGAACAGTCATACTGGGTCAGACCATCTAACCCAGTATCCTGTACTCCTCTTCCAACAGTGGTCAATGCCAGGTCCCCAGAGGGAATGAACAGAATAGGTAATTATCAAGAGATTGATCCCCTGTCACCCATTCCCGGCTTCTGGCAAACAGAGGCTAGGGACACCATCCCTGTCCATCTTGGCTAATAGCCATTGATGGACCTTACCTCCATGAACTTGTCTAGTTCTTTTTTGAATCCTGGTATAGTCTTGGCCTCTGGCAAGGAGTTTCACAGGTTGACTGTGCATTGTGAAAAAATACTTCCTTTTGTTTGTTTTAAACCTGCTGCCTATTAATTTAATTTGGTGACCCCTAGTTCTTGTGTTGTAAGAATGAGTAAATAACACTTCCTTTTTTACTTTCTCCACACCTGCCATGATTTTATAGATCTCTATCATATCCCCCCTTAGTTATCTCTTTTCCAAACTGAAAAGTCCCAGTCTTATTAATCTCTCTTCATACCAAAGCCATTCCATACCCCTAATCATTTTTGTTGCACTTTTTTGAGCATTTTCCAATTCCAAAATATCTTTTTTGAGATTGGGCATCCACATCTGCACACAGAATCCAAGATGAGGGCATGGCATGGATTTATATAGAGGCAATATGACATTTCTGTCTTATTATCTATCCCTTTCTTAATGATTCCGAACATTCTGTTTGCTTTTTTGACTGCCGCTGCACATTGAGTGGATGTTTTCAGAGAACTATCCACAATGACTCCAAGATCTCTTTTTTGAGTGGTAACAGCTAATTTAGACCCCATCATTTTATATGTATAGTTGGGATTACGTTTTACAATGTGCAACAATTGTACAACAATGAATTTCATCTGCCATTTTGTTGCCCAGTCACCCAGTTTTGTACAAAAATCTTGCTCAGGTTACAATTTAGTTGCAGGATAAAGTAGTGTCTTCACCTATTTAGATGACTTCTTTTTTCCCCATAAACATGGGTGGAACATCTGGAAGAAGTGGAAAGGATTCTAAGGCTTTTCAAGGAGTTCAGGGTTTAAACTTGCGGGAAACAAATGAAAGCTTGTGGTGAGTTGCCTCACCTTCCTGGGACTCGTGGCCAATGAGGATGGGTTGACTTTGATTGAAACAGAAACTGAACATTACAAAATACTGAAAGATTCCCTAAAAACCTGAAGGAGGTACAGCAGTTTGTAGGCCTTTGAGGATTCTATGGGAGATTTGTACAAAATTTTGCTGAGTTGGCAGCATCTTTATAACTAACTGGCTAACTAAGAGCAACGTTGTCTGCATGAAGGAATACAACAAACCATTTGAGTCACTGATGGATGGACTTTAAACCGTGTTGTGCTTGCATTTACAGATCCATCTAGTCCATTTGTGGCAACCTGTGGTGCCTCAAAACTGTTGTCAGATTTTTATTTGAACAAACTGATGATCTCGGTAGATGCAGACCAGTGGCTTTTGGAGGTTGCAAATTAAATGCGGGAAACCAAATATTCAGCTACAGAACTGGAGTGTCTGCCTATTGTGGAAGACCTCAATGTCAGGCAAGTGGGAACTGGGTGGTCTAGCTTCCTTGTTGGAGTGAGTATTAGGCCTAGTGGTCGAAGTGGGCATCAGGAACCAAAGGTCGGAAATCAGGGTCTACGGTCAGATCTGGAGGCAGTAGTTAGAAGCAAGAGCTGATAATCAATCTGGAGGCAGGAACCAGAGACCAGAGCTGAGGGTCAGAGCTAGAATCACCCGGAGCAAGCAGAATAACAGGCAAGAAGGGGTCCCAGGGAGGGGCAGAACAGAGGCAAGGCAAGGGGTAGCAGGAATAAGGCAACACAGAAGTAGTCACAGTGGTGAGCATGAGCACTGAACAACCAGTGAGCTGCTGCTGGTCTACTAGTCCTTCCAGCCAATCAGGTGGTATAGCCAATCAGGCAGTCTGCTGCAGGCCAGCTGTGCTCATTAGTTTTCCAGGAGTCTAGCTCTGCTATAGGCCCTGATTCTGGACATTTCCCCTTGAAGGGCCAAAATCCATTTGCTGTGGATGTAAGATCTTAACTGCAGTTTCTGCTAAGAACTTTTCATATAGGCCTGGAGTCCACAGCTTGGCCTGGGTTATGGGGGCTGGCTAACAGAGAACAATACGTGGCTAAGAGAAAGCTGGGGTAAACAGATAACCTTGTGTGTTTCAAGTCAGTGAGCGGAGTCAGCATAACTCCGAATGTAATTGGGCATCCTTATAGAGAATTATAGACACACGAAGCGCTGAGAAAGGCCTCATGGTTACTCCCAATGCAGGGAGGAGATAGTGGTACAATACCCGTCAGATCCCAGACAGAGTTCAGGGAGAGGCCTAATATGATTGACATGAGTTATGATATCCTCCCCTCACAGATGTATGCTACGTCATTCCCCGGGATCCCAAAATTAGGATTTAAACTATATACTTTAATAGACATAGTTTGGGGATAATTACCTATGTGTCAGCAATATGTTAATTTGGACCATGGGCAGAGTCATTATGTAATCATTGTCTTATTGTGCTTATCTTGTCTTGCTGCTAGAACCTATCCAGGAGCTTGGAAAAACCAATCCCCATCACGTCTCTTACCCAATGGGCACTCTATATAATCTATTGTAATTAATTGTTCTGCAGTGTCTCTGAGCCTAATAAGCAAAGTGACACTCTGCCAGCGCTGTGCATAATAAACTCCTGTGCTTGACTCTACACGGTGTGGATTACTGTTCCTTCACCCCTCCTCCAAGGATGCTGTTCAGCAGTCTCAGGACCTGATTTCTCTGGGTAAACTGTGCAAGAGATCTAGGTTATGGACATGTTCTGGAGATTCCCATGAACAGTCATCTGGGCCATTCCCATCCCAGTCATTGGATACTGTAGTTTTCCCCAGAACCTGTGAGAGACTAGAATCTGCTGAACCATATATTCTTCATGGCACTGAAGGGTTATAGGCAAGTGGAATAGTATGAAGTGGGAAGGGATTCTTGACTAATGGTTTTAGAAGAGAGATGGTTTTAGAAGACCATCTTTTAAGCAGGCTAACTAACCTAGTGAGGAGGGCTTTAAACTAGGCTCACTGGGGGAAGGACACCAAAGTCCTGAGGTAAGTGGGGAAGTGGGATACTGGAAGGAAGCACAAGCAGGAGAGCGCAAGAGGGGAGGACTCCTACCTCATACTGAGAAAGCAGGATGATCAGTGAGTTATCTTAAGTGCCTATACACAAATGCAAGAAGCCTGAGAAACAAGCAGGGAGAACTGGAAGTCCTGGCACAGTCAACGAATTATGATGTGATTGGAATAACAGAGACTTGGTGGGATAACTCACATGACTGAAGTACTGTCATGGATGGATATTAACTGTTCAGGAAGGACAGGCAGGGCAGAAAAGGTGAGGGAGTTGCATTGTATGTAAGAGAGCAGAGCTCTGGTATGAAACTGCAGAAAAACCTGAGAGTCTCTGGATTAAGTTTAGAAGTGTGAGCAACAAGGTGATATCGTGGTGGGAGTCTGCTATAGACCACCAGACCAGGGGGATGAGGTGGACGAGGCTTTCTTCAGGCAACTAAAAGAAGTTACTAGATCACAAACCCTGGTTCTCATGGGGGACTTCAATCACCCTGATATCTGCTGGGAGAGCAATACAGCAGTGCATAGACAATCCAGGACGTTTTTGGAAAGTGTAGGGGACAATTTTCCTCCTTCAACTAGGGGCAGAACTCTTCTTGACCTGCTGCTCACAAACAGGGAAGAATTAGTACGGGAAGCAAAAGTGGATGGGAACCTGAGAGGCAATGACCATGAGATGGTCAAGTTCAGGATCCTGACACAAGGAAGAAAGGAGAGCAGCAGACTACGGACCCTGGCCTTCAGAAAAGCAGACTTTGACTCCCTCAGAGAACTGATGGGCAGGATCCGCTGGAAGAATAACTTGAGGGGGAAAGGAATCCAGGAGAGCTGGCTGTATTTTAAAGAATCGTTATTGAGGTCCCGATGTGTAGAAAGAATAGTAAATATGGCAGGCGACCAGCTTGGCTTAACAGTGAAATCCTTGCTGATCTTAAACACAAACAAGAAGCTTACAAGAAGTGGAAGACTGTACAAACGACAAGGGAGGAGTATAAAAATATTACTCAGGCATGCATGAGTGAAATCAGGAAGGCCAAATCACACTTGGAGTTGCAGCTAGCAAGGGATGTTAAGATTAACAAGAAGGGTTTCTTCAGTATTTTAGAAACAAGAAGGTCAAGGAAAGTGTGGGCCCCTTACTGAATGTGGGAGGCAACCTAGTGATAGAGGATGTTTAAAAAGCTAATGTGCTCAATGCTTTTTTTGCCTCTGTCTTCACGAACAAGGTCAGCTCCCAGACTACTGCACTGGGCAGCACAGTATGGGGAGGAGGTGACAAGCCCTCTGTGGAGAAAGAAGTGGTTCGGGACTATTTAGGAAAGCTAGACGAGCACAAGTCCCCGGGGCTGGATGCACTGCATCCGAGGGTGCTAAAGGAGTTGGCGGATGTGATTGTAGCGCCATTGGTCATTATCTTTGAAAACTCATGACGATTGGGGGAGGTCTCGGATGACTGGAAAAAGGCTAATGTAGTGCCCATCTTTAAAAAAGGGAAGAAGGAGGATCCTGGGAACTACAGGCCAGTCAGCCTCACCTCAGTCCCTCGAAAAATCATGGAGCAGGTCCTTAAGGAATCAATTTTGAAGCACTTAGAGGAGAGGAAAGTGATCAGGAACAGTCAGCATGGATTCATCAAGGGCAAGTCATGCCTGACTAATCTAATTGCCTTCTATGACGAGATAATTGGCTCTGTGGATTGAGGGGAAAGCAGTGGATATGTTATTCCTTAACTTTAGCAAAGCTTTTGATATGGTCTCCTACAGTATTCTTGCCAACAAGTTAAAGAAGTATGGTCTGAATGAATGGACTATAAGGTGGATAGAAAGCTGGCTAGATTGTCAGGCTCAACAGGTAGTGATCAATGGCTCCATGTCTAGTTGGCAGCCGATATCAAACAGAGAGCCCCAAGGGTTGTTCCTGGGGCCGATTTAGTTCAATATCTTCATTAATGATCTGGAGGATGGCATGAATTGCACCCTCAGCAAGTATGCAGATGACACTAAATTGGGAGGAGTGGTAGATACACTCGAGGGTAGGGATAGGATACAGAGGGACCTAGACAAATTAGAGGATTGGGCCAAAATAAATCTGATGAAGTTCTACAAGGACAGGTGCAGAGTCCTGCACTTAGGATGGAAGAATCCCATGCACTGTGTGACAAAGCTCTGTCCTTGCCTCCGTGGGTCCCACGTTTCCTGGTGGATTTCGCTAGCCTCAGAGGCTCACTGTGACCTTCCACGTAACCCTTCTCTCTCTAGAGACACTACTGAGCCATTTTCATCATAAGCCAGCGAGGGAGGTGAGAAGAAGCTATCCTCCTTTGCACAGTCTCTGTTGTCTCCAAGTCTCAGTGATTAATGGGGGGGGGAGGTAAAGGGGGGGAGCCCAGGCTCACCCTCTACTCTAGGCTCTAGCCCAGGGACCCTAATAATGTCAGTTATGGTAGCTGACCTTTTAGAAATATGACACATACAATTCCCTGGGCTACTTCACCACAGCAGCCCCCACTTCCTCAAGCTCCACTTCACCCTTACCTCAGGGCCTCCTTCCTTGTGCCTGATATGGCATGTACTGCTCAGTCTCTCCAACAGTGCAACTTCCTCCCACAGCTCCAGACATCCACACCCACCTGACTATCTGGGAGGCTTTTAACTAGTTTCAGCCAGCCCCTGATTGGCTTCAGGTGTCCCAATCAACCTAGCGTTCTCCCTGCTTCTGGAAAGTTCTTAATTAGCCCCAGATGTCTTAATTGACCTGGAGCAGCTGCCATTTAACTTATCCTGGTACCAGGGATTTGTTTAGCCTGGAGGTATTATTATCTATCTCCCACTACTTTTCCATATACGACCGGCAGCTCCTTTATCTCCATCCGAGAGGTCTTCCGCGAGACCTCTCCGGGCTGCCGGTCTTCTACCAGGACCTCCTCCGGACCTGGAAATTCTTTTCAATGACCAGGTCTGTGGCAGCCACCGAGGGGGCAGATCTCCTCGCGGAGCCCCTGCTACACAACCCCCAGCTTCGTGTGCAGTTGGCGGAATCCCGCTCGGTGCGTCAGAGATTGGTCCTGGCAGAGGTCACAAGAGTCGGAGACCTCCTGGACTATGACCGGGGAGACTGGATCCCCTGATGCTCGCTTAGCGCATGGGACTTTCCAGACCTTGTACTCCCCGGCGCATACTTCAGGAGGTTAAGGCCGCTTTGCCGTCCGCTGCTCAGGTTTATCTCGACCGGGTCCTGCACGGGGGCACATCCCGCCCACCCCCTACCCCAGGCCCGCCAGACCTTTTAATTGGGCCCCTGCCCCATGGACCCAACTGACCCCTTCACCCCTTCACTTTAAGCCGGCTGCACGAGATGCAGCCGGTCTGCTTTCAAACTGCGCCAAGAAAACATCTATACTCGCTCGTGCTCCACACCCTTCATGCCCTCACCCTTGTGTCCTGCCCCGATACAAAATGGCCACCTTTGGAGGGTGAGGAGCCCCAGTGGGCCAGCCTATATTCCACCTTAGTTCCAAGGCCCGCCGGGGATGTCAGTTGGCGGCTCCTTCACGGAGCCATGAGCACGGGCGTGTACTTGGCGCAGTTCACCTCAATCCCAGACACCTGCCCCTTTTGCGGCGTGAGGGATACCCTGGCACATATATACTTGGAGTGTGCCAGGCTGCAGCCCCTATTCCGGCTCCTCACCAATATTTTATTATGTTTTTGGTTGCACTTCTCCCCTCACCTTCTTATTTATGCACTCCCTATCCGTGGCCCCACAAAGTCACAGGATCTCCTGGTCAGCCTCCTCCTGGCCCTAGCTAAAATGGCCATCTATAAAACCAGAGTGAGGAGGTTGGCCGATGGAGTTTCCTGTGACTGTGGGGCCTATTTCCAATCCTCGGTCCGTTCACCGAGAACGGGCAGAGTTCCTCTGGGCGGCGTCCTCTGACTCCCTTGACGCCTTTGAGGAGCAGTGGGTGCTGTCCGGGGTTCTCTGCTCGGTGTCCCCATCCAGTTCCCTTCGTTTGACCCTTTGACCACACTCCTGTCCCTGTTATTTCATTAGTTGTCCCCCGGAATTTTTTGGGTATCTAGGTCCTGTGGATCCCCCTTTTAGGCTGGGTGGGATCCTTTAGCGGTGGAAGGGCTTCGCCCACCCACTTCCCGGATCCCAGTAAGACTACTTTTCTATAGCCATCTGGCCTTGACCCGTCACAACTGCTACAGACTAGGGACTGAATGGCTGGGCAGCAGTTCTGCAGAAAAAGACCTAGGGGATATGGTGGATGAGAAGTTGGATATGAGTCAACAGTGTGCCCTTGTTGCCAAGAAAGCTAACGATATTTTGGGCTGTATAAGTAGGAGCACTGCCAGCAGATCGAGGGACGTGATCATTCCCTTCTTGTCGACATTGGTGAGGTTTCATCTGGAGTCCTGTCCAGTTTTGGGCCCCACGCTACAAGGAGGATGTGGAAAAACTGGAGTCCAGGGGAGGGCAACAAAAATAATTAGGGGGTTCGTTCACCTGCACATCTACCAATGTGATATATGCCATCATGTGCCAGCAATACCCCTCTGCCATGTACATTGGTCAAACTGGACAGTCTCTACATAAAAGAATAAATGGACACAAATCAGACATCAAGAATTATAACATTCAAAAACCAGTTGGAGAACACTTCCATCTCTTTAGTCACTCGATTACAGACCTAAAAGTTGCAATTCCTCAACAAAAAATCTTCAAAAACAGATTCCAATAAGAGACTGCTGAATTGGAATTAGTTTGCAAACTGGATACAATTAACTTAGGCTTGAATAGAGATTGGGAGTGGATGGATCATTACACAAAGTAAAACTATTTCCCCATATTTATTCCACCCCCCACCATTGCTCAGATGTTCTTGTCAACTGCTGGAAATGGCCCACCTTGATTATCACTAGAAAAGGTCCCCCCCCGCCCCGCTCTCCTGCTGGTAATATCTTATCTTAAGTGATTACTCTTGTTACAGTGTGCATGATAACACCCATTGTTTCATGTTCTCTATGGATATAAATCTCCCCACTGTATTTTCCACTGAATGCATCCGCTGAAATGAGCTGTAGCTCACGAAAGCTTATGCTCAAATACATTTGTTAGTCTCTAAGGTGCCACAAGTACTCCTTTTTTAAAATTGTAAAACCCCCTAAAAATACTTTTGCCAAACAAAAAAAACTAGTCCTCAGCTTGGAACTTGTCACCGTCTGGGCCAAATCCTTGGCAAGCGTGGTTCTGCCCCTGTCATGCAGGCGAGCCATGCTCCCAAAGAAAGGGGACCCCCACAACCTTCGGAATTGGTGTCCCGTCTCTCTCCTCAGCACAGACTACGTAATCATAGTGAAGGCCATCTCACTGCAGCTGGGGTCCGTACCAGCGGACGTGGTCCATCCCGACTAGACCTACACCATCCCAGTCCATACCATCTTTGGCAGTCTGCATCTGGTCCAGGATCTCTTGGAGCTCGGGTGTAGGGGTGGTCTGTCGTTCGCCCTCCTGTCCTTGGATCAGGAAAAGGCATTCGACAGGGTGGACCATAGGTATCTCCTGGGCACTCTAAGAACGTTCGGTTTCAGACCCCAGTTTGTGGGTTTTCTTCAGGTGCTGTACACCTCCACGAAGTGTCTGGTCAGGCTCAACTGGACCCTGACCGAGCTGGTCAGCTTTGGGTGGAGAGTATGGCGGGGTGCTCCCTCTCTGGCCAGCTGTATGCTCTGGCGATCAAGCCCTTCTCTGTCTCCTCTGCCGGAGGTTGACAGGGTTGGTGCTGTGAAAGCCGGAGCTGCGGCTGGTCCTGTCGGCATATGCCAATGATGTGCTCCTCATGGTCCAGGACCTGGGTGACTTGGTGAGGGTGGAGGCTTGCCAGGCCGTCCACTTGGCAGCCTCCTCCGCCTGGGTCAACTTGGTCAGAGCTCTGGCCCGGTGGTCGGGGATGGGTGGCAGGCGAGCTCCCTCCCACCCGCGCTTCAGGCCATCTGGTGGAGCATGGATCCACTGCTCTATCTTAGCATTTACCTTTCTGCCACGCATCTGTCTCCACTGGAGAACTGGCAAGGTTTAGAGGACAGGGTGGCAGAGCTGCTCCAGAGATGGACAGGACTACTCTGGTGCCTCTCCCTCCGAGGGAGGCACTGGTGCTCAATCAGCTAGTCCTGTCCATGCTCTGGCACCGGCTCAACACCCTGGTCCCAGACCTGGCTTCTTGGCCAACCTCTGGACATTGGTTCTGGAGTTCTTCTGGCCAGGACTGCACTGGGGTCCTCCACCTGCCCCTGGAGGAGGGAGGACAGGGCCTGAAGTGCCTGCGCACTCAGGTCCACATCTTCCACCTCCAGGCCCTGCAGATGCTCCTTTAAGGTGCAAGTAGTCTGGCGTGAAATGTACTAGCGCACACCTTCCTGCACTGCTTCCAAGGGCTCCGATACAACTGGCAGCTCCTTTATCTCCATCTGAGGGGACTTCTGTGAGACCTCTCCGGGCTGCCAGTCTTCTACCAGGACCTCCTTCAGACCTGGAAACTGGTTTTGGCCACCAGGTCCATGGAGGCTGCCGACTGAGTGGATATCCTCGTGGAGCCCCTGCTACACAACCCCCAGCTCTGTGTGCAGGTGGCTAAGTCCCCCTCAGTGCACCAGAGGTTGGTTCTGGCAGAAGTTACCAGAGTCACCAGACTACAACCAGGGAGACTGGCTGGATCCCCTGAAGCTTGCTCAGCACATGGGGCTGTCCAGGCCTTGTACTCCTCAGTGCGTACTTCAGGAGGTGAGGGCCGCTTTACCGCCCACTGTTCGCGTTGTCCTCGACTGGGTCCTGTGAGAGGGCACGCCCCGCTCACGCTCCACCCCAGGCACTTCAGACCTTTTCATCTGGCCCCTGCCCCCTGGATCTGCCAGGCCATCCCACCCCTTTACAGTGAACCAGCTGCACAACTTGCAGCCTGTTCGGTTCCAGACCATTGCAAGAAAGCATCTGTACATGCTCATGCTCCACACTCTTCATGTCCTCACCCTCGCGTCCTGCCCCGACACGAAGTGGCGGGAACTCTTGCCACCGCTGAGGGTGAGGAGCCCCAGTGGGCCAGCCTATAGTCCACCCTGGTCCCAAGGCCCACCGGGGACATCAGCTGGCGGCTCCTTCACAGAGCCGTGAGCATGGGCGTGTACTTAGCGTGGTTCACTCCTCTCCCAGACACCTGCCCCTTTTGCGGCGTGAGGGAGACCCTGTCGCACGTTTATCTAGAGTGCACCAGGTTGCAGCCCCTATTCTGGCTCCTCCTAGATATTTTATTATGTTTTCGGTTACACTTTTCCCCTCACCTTCTCATCTACACACTCACTATCCGTGGTCCCACAAAGTCACGGGACCTCCTTGTCAACCTCCTTCTAGCCCTGGCCAAAATGGCCATCTACAAAACCAGGGAGAGGAGGTTGGCCAATGGGGTTTCCTGCGACTGTGGGGCCTATTTCCACTCCTCAGTCCATTCACGCATCTGGGGAGAGCTCCTTTGGGTGGCGTCCGCTGTCTCCCTCGACGCCTTTAGGAGCAGTGGGCGCTGTCCTGGGTTCTCTGCTTGGTGTCCCCATCAGGTTCCCTTCATTTAGCTCTGTGACCTTACTCCCCCTCCTGTAATTTCCTTAGTTGTCCCCTGTAATTATTTGGAATCCTGGACCTATGGATCCTCCCCTTAGGCTGTGGGGAGGTCCTCTAGCAGTGGGCGGGCTTCCACCCACCGACTTCCTGCATCCCAACAGGATTACTTTACTATAGCCATCTGGCCTAGCCCCGTCACAATAGGTACCCGAAGCCTGTTGCTGACCACCAGTATTTATAACAGGGGACAGCACTTCTCTTTTTTGCATATTCTTTACAGCTGTGTTTAATGTTTTGTTCTGTTCTTGTGCTTCCTGTAACGTATAATATCTCTGGACCACTTGCCACCCTTCTAGGAGAGCAGGAGCATTCCAGGGCTGTGTCACTTTTCTTGATTCTTTTAACTCTTTATTTCTGGTAATTGCCCTGCCAGTTTTGTGGCGTGTTGTGTACATTTCTTATTCTTATTATTTTCCAAGGCTACAGTCTCTGCTCTAGCCTTACAGATTCCATTCCATGTTTCTTCCCCACTATATTTTTTAAATTATTTTGTACCTGCTTTGCTGGCAACCCATACATTATCAAACTCTGTGGGAATTTGCAGGGAGGAGTTTGGTTCCCTAGCCCGTATCTTTCTGCCATGTCAGATCACAATTCCTACAGAGGACAGCTCACCTACTTACTAGATCAGCAGTCAGGATCATCAGTGTAGTCAGTTGTTGGCTGCATGTGTGTTCACTCTACATGCTGCACCGGCTGTAGCCAGCTAGCCTGTACAGCAAGCTCCGATTGAACTGCTCAGTAAGACTCGGTTTGTAGCAAAGGCACTTGGCCGGGTTTATTGACAATGAAGCACTATCCTAATGCCCTGATTCAATGGTTACAGGTACACTAACATGTATGCTCGTTGCAATGGACTCAGCTCAGTGAATGGCAGGACTTTCCATTCCCCCCTCGGTCGGACATCTGAGACTTCTTTTTATACACCGATACAAACAAGTTATGTATTGCCCCTCTGATGTGGTTAGTTACCACTCTTTATCTTACACCTGTTGGTTTGATCAAAACCTCTCGATTCATCACCCTGTCATCCTAACCTTATCTTTAGGAGGGGTCAGTGTGTACTATACTATCTTTAGGGAATGTGTTTACACCATAACCTTGTATCATGGTGTTCTGGTACTACCCTTCTGGGATGTGTATATGTGAGTGTGCTGTGCCTAGCATGTCTTAGGAATGTTTGTGTTTTAGCAATATCAGCCCTATTCTTGCCAGGTTCTGTGAACTTGCAAGTTGGTGTGTTTTGTTACAGGGCCTGATTTCTGCTCATAGCTTGACTCTTGCTAACTCTGCTTTATATCGCCAAAGCCTGACTTTAGTTCAGGCCTGAGGCCTTACACCAGGCCTCTTATACCAGGACTCACATCTCAAGCTCTCTCTTTCTATTACAGCTTATATCAAAATCCTTGGAATGATTTCAGAGACAAGACTAATCTGGGCATCTTGGTAACTCCTTTTTTTGCATTCAGTCCTGAGTTCCTATCTGCCCTCTGCCAGAGAGGCAGTAACTATGCCCTGCAGAACCTTTCTGGTCCATAAATCTCTTAATTATACCAGGCTGCCTCCATTTAACCCTAGAACACAGCACCTCCCCCTGTGAAGAATTGTCATCTTTGTTCCCAGAGGAGATTGCCCTGACAACACTTAACCAAGAGTAGGACCAGGAATAACAAGCCATGAGGGGGACAAGCAACACAATGCCCTTCCTCTCAGATTTTAACCCACTACACAAAAAATAGTCATGGAAGCAATAAGAATCACAACCCCTGATTCTGACCCCTTCCCCTCCTGATACCAAAAGAGGGATCCGATCACCTGGAACTCCTATTAACAGACTGTCAAAGTCAGCTTTGATTAGGTGAATCTACCAACCACCCTAAAACATCTGACTAACACAAAAGAAACTATTCCTCACTGCTAGGGATCTCAAAAAATACCTTGTCATGTCTAACCTCCTTTTCCTAAGCAAGCTACTGTCATTGAGAAACTTCGGAAAAAGTCACTGTCAGAGTCAATATCTTGCATTCATTGCAGTGATCCTTCAGGCAAGGGCCTCGTACAGAGATAGTCTTTCTTGCATCGGTGGATGACCAGTTCTTGTCCACAGCCAAGGTAAGTGCATCCTTCCTCATCCTGTTGGATCTCTCTGCAGTATTTGATAATGAATTGTACGGGGCATAAAGAAGCATCTCTCTGAGAATACAGAAACATCCTTAATGGCTCAGGCCCTTTCTCTCAGACCAAACCCAGAAGATTGTTATCGGCAATTTTTTCTCCACTTCAGATCCACACCATACAGTCCAATAAACCTCAATCCTCCAAGCTGATGAAACAATACATGTTGAAATGCCAACAGTACACAGAGAGCATTCACCTCTGCATCTTCTTTACCTCAAACATAAACAAAACCATTTTGAGCCTTCTCAGAACCTATCTTAAATTAGCATCTGGATGAAAAACATCTGGCTGAACCCAGGCAAGACTAATGTGATGCTGGTAGGAAGAGAGAAGGACACTGAATAACTTGTCTCCTCTATAAAATCCTCTACTATCAAGGGCATCTGATCTCAGATTGGTTGGTTCACACCACTCGCATGTAGACATTTTAAAATCAGCAGGTCTGGATAACTTTCATCCAAGAGTTTTTAAAGAGCTGGCTCAGGTGCTCGCTGGACTGTTAATGTTGCTTTTCAATAAATTTTGCAACCCTGGGGTGTGGTCAGTTGGCTTGCCTGTGTATGTTCTTTCCATGTGCTGTCCCATCTCTGTGCAGATAGTTGGTTCCATAGGCACCGACTTCCCCTCTTTCCCGTGGGTGCTTGACCCCCCCCGCCTCTGGTCCTGCCCCCACTCCACCCCTTCCATGAGGCCCTGCCCCTACCCTGCCCCCATTCCAACCCCTTCCCCAAAGTCCCCGCCCCAACTCCGCCCGCTCCCTACCCCTATTCCAACTCCTTCCCCGAATCCCCGCCCCGGCCCCGCCTCTTCCCTGCCTCCTCCCCTGAGTACACCAAATTCCCGCTCCTTCCCCTTCCTCCTGGAGCATGCTAATGCTGCCAAACAGCCATTTGGCGGCGCCCTGGCAGGAAGCGCTGAGAGGTAGGCAGAGGAGTGGGGACACAGCGCATTCAGAGGAGGAGGTGAGGCAGGAGGTGAGCAGAGCTTGGCTGCCAGTGGGTGTAGAGCACCCAATGATTTTTCCCCGTGGGTGCTCCAGTCCCGGAGCACCCACAGAGTTGGTACCTATTGTGGGTTCAGCAGACCTCAGTAGTACTACCCAGTGTTCTTACATGCTGAAGGCTGGAATATTGTTGCCTCAGTTGTTCAGGCTGCCCAGTACTTCTGCCCTTGAAGCTCCCATGTTATCACCATTAACAGCAGATAAGGCAGCCCGCTCATTCAACAGACCTTGATGCTACTCATACAGAAAGACTACAAGCACAGTTCAGTGACAAAGACACTCGCCCAAGTTTATTGCCCCCTAGGCACAATATTAGTGCCCTGGCTCTGTGGTTACAGGTACACTAGTGCCTAATAGCAAGGAATGGCTCAGTCAGCAGTGGGAATTTCTGCTGTCCCCTAGGCCACACAAAGAATTAAGGTGAAGTACCTGATATATATAGGCTGAGACAAACAACTGAAATACACAACTTACACTCCACCTTACGTGTTTCATGACATGATTGTTATCTTCCCTTGTTCCTGATATTTTGGACAAAACATCCCTATTCATTATTCTGTGAAACCATCTTATCTTGTACTAGGTTGGAATGTATTTGTACTGGCTGGAATATATTTATGTAAATATCTAGTACACTAGCATCAACTTTGCCAAGTTCATGTATGGATAGTGAACTTGTAAGCATCTGCTTTAATACTCTGCTGACTTTGGTTCACAGGCTCAAATCTTGCTCCAAGCCCAGTGCTCCAGGCACTGTCTCTCTCTACCACAGAGGGAAGTTCCAGAAGACTGGAAGAAAGTTAATATGTAAATATTTTTAAAAGGTAAATGGAATGAGCTGGGAAATTATAGGTCTGTCAGTCTGACATTGATCCCAGGCAAGATAATGGAGCAGCTGATACAAGTCTTAATTAATAAAGAATTAAAGGAGGATAATATAATTAATGCCAATCAACATGGGTTTATGGAAAATAGTTCCTGTCAAACTAACTTGATTTATTTTATAAGGATTAAAAGTTTGATTTTTTACAGGTAATAATGTTGACATAATAAAATTGGATTAGAAGGGAGAAGGCTTCATGAAACAACCTAACATCCTCAGCCATTCCGGGACTACTGCATGCACTTTACAACATTTGTTCAGATGACTCATTAGTGCTTTTGAGGCACTAGCTCACATTAGGGATAGTGGAGGGTGACACCACCCCAAGGGAGTTCCAGGAGGGGTTGTGATTTAGGGAGGCACAATGCCTCTTGGACATCCCAGGAACAAGTAGACCATACTTGTTGTACCTGATAAAGCACACCCTGTGCTCCACATACAGCCAGCTCAGCCAATGTACTGAGATGCACAAAGAGGAGAGTAGCTACTTTCACCATTCTCCAACAACTACACCAGCTTATGCAAGGAACAGTAAGGTATCTGTCACACAGTATTAAAAATATAAGATAATTAACAGTACTGTATGTTTCAAATCCCTTCCACCATCAAGGAAAGTTATAATTTAACTGGATCTGATAATCTCAGAGATTAGCATTGCTCCTTTCCTTTGGTTCTTGTTTTGAGTTCCAGTTTGCATGAGCCCATTGTGGGTGCTTGAATACTCAGTAGCAGATACATGAAACAGTCTATAGCTGTGGTTCCTACACAGAGGTCAACGGCTATCAGTGCTCTGCAAAGCACTTGCTGGAGGCCTGTAGAGAGGTGGCTAAATCACATGGTGCTGACTGCTCCTTCTTGTTTCCACTTGCAATCTGCATGAAACAACAGATTATAATATGTTAAATCCTTTCCTAATATTTGATTCCAAGTAATTAGTTACTTTAGTTGCCAGGGGGATGTTATTTGATTGTCAGTAGGAGGATACATGACCCACGTGGCAACAAATGGGAGTGGAGGTGTATGTGAAAAAATCTCTCTATTTAGATGTTGTCTATAGTATGAGAAAGTATGGGGACCCCTGATTTAAAGCATTAACGCTGCCTGTGAGTTAGTCCAAACATACAATATATGTCCTTACACTAAAGAAAACAAATTGTGATGTTTTAATACTAACTACAAAGCTTACCATTTCTACAGTGTTTTTACATGTTCAAAGTACCATACAAACATTTACTAATTTTTCCATTTGTTTTTCACTAACTATCCAGCTGTGTTCTTTTGGGATGCAAATTCAGGGTGGATCCTCTTACTGATTTTACATTACATACAGGAAACACTTCTTTGCATTTCTCCATCTGGTCTGTTCAGTAAGTGACTACAAGCAAATCACTGTTTTGTTAAATAAAGAAACTCTGAAAAACAGAGATAGAGATCATGGTTTGTCTCTCCAATAAAGGTAGATTTGAGGCCAGCTGGAAGTCAGTGGAGTTACATCAATTTACCCTAGCCCAGAGGAGAACTGAAGCATGAGGCAACCAAAACATAGCTCCCATAAGGTACCATGGTAATATTTCTAAATCAGATATTTTGTTTTTTGGCCAAAATATCTCATTTTGCTGCCAAAAGTTGCTGGTTTTCAGCCAAAACATGTTTTGTTTGAATTGTCACAAAAAAAACCCACACAATTTGGATGTCGAAAAAAATCATCTTCTGAACAGATATAATCAAAATACACTAATATTTTCTGATAAATGAATCATTGGATAAACTATAGCTCTGCATATTTTACTTTGTGTCTGTCCCAAAACTACCTTGTTAAAATGGATTATTACCTAGTGACTGCCAATGGGTTACTTCAGGAACTTGAATAATTTTCCCGCATTCTTCCTAATGTATCTCTTGCTTTCTCCTAAAAGACTGAATCCTTTTAGTTCTCCAAGAGATGGATATCAATAGCACAATGTCTGAGTGGCTGCTAATGAGACTAAGTTTTATTGAAAACCACAAAATACCCCTAAAGAAGTGAGAAAATGATGCCATAGAGGTAACTGGGAACAAGGTAATGTTCTGGGTTTACGTGCATGAGTCAGTGAATAAGTAATATTGCCTCCCACTGGCTGAGCACCCAGAGAAATGAAGGGTTTCTCTTAGTAATAGGATTTGCTTTGGGGATTATTCTTTAGCTGAAGTGATAGAAACCTGCATTTTTGAAGGTGAAGGTCTAGGGTTCCAGTCCATGCTTTCCAAATATACACAGAGGCACCCTATATTAGTGGGGGGCAGGTGTGTTTGGGTCAGAAAGATCCTAACTGTTGCAATCCACTCTTGGAGATTACCTCTCTTGTGATGCCTTAGGGAAGAGAAAGACTTCAGCTTCCTGGGATGAGGGAACGCTTACTTTGGATGCAGAGGCAGTACGCAGTGGGCTCCACTTTGCGGGGAGCTAACATTGTGTCACCAGTCCCCTGCTTAGGCAATGGAAGATTGCTTTGTGGAGCTCTGTTCAAGCCATGAGCTGTTGCTAAACTGCTGCTAGAAAACCACCTGCTGCTGCTGAGAAACTCCTGGGGTTTTTACAAAGCAGGGAGCCAAGTAGGGTATTGCTGGGCTTCAGTGGAGTCAGGACAGAGACTGTTGCTGTGATCAGAACTGACTGAGGCTGGCATACAGTGAAGGAAGTGTGAGTAATGCACCACCTTTTTTGTTAGGGACAGTGCTTTCCGGGGAGGGGGGATAGTGAAGAAACTTGAATTGTTTTTGTTGATCCTTGAAGAGAAGGAGTTGTCTTATTGTCTAACCAGGATCCAGAGTTAGTGACCTCTGGTTAAAACAAGTCCCATCTTCAGAGGTGTAGTGCAGCTTGGAATGATCCCAAATTAGAATCACTGTACCCGTTGTTGCCTTGGCTGGGCATCTGTATTGGACCAACAGAGTCCTGTCCCCATCTTCAAGATCTTCAAGCATGCCCAAACAAGTGTCTGGTTTCAGAGTAGCAGCCGTGTTAGTCTGTATGTGCAAAACAATCGAGGAGTACTTGTGGCACCTTAGAGACTAACAAATTTATTAGAGCATAAGCTTTCTTGGGCTACAGCCCACTTCATCGGATGCAGTGTCTAGAAATTAAATTATGAGGCGGTCACACTCAGAGGTGGGGTAACTGGTGGCAGTATAAATGATGAAAGTTGGTTAACTTTTATTTACTACTGTAAACTGCATTTATTAATTGATCTATTGAAGTGCCCCCTACTGATTTAAAGTGGGTGTGGCATTTTAATTAATCTCAGTCTCTTATATCATGTTTTTTTAAAATTGTTAAATAAATGTGTGTTAATTCTAAGAGTATATTGTTTGTATGGAGTTTATAATTGGGACTTTTGGGTCAGAGTCATTGCATAGATTAGCTCAGGTTTATTCCTGGAGGCTCCCAAGGTGTGTGTACAGGGCCCAGTCAGGGCATTGCCATGAGTATTTTCCTTATAAATAAAAGGACTGCAGCAGAGGAGTGGATAGAGGATCCCCACCTATCCAACGTCACTACTGGGATACTTGGGATCTCCTTTTTCATTGACAACATCAGGCACACAGGTGAGTGCTACCTGCTCCGGAGTAACCTGGGAAGGAAAGGGGAGATTAGATTTCTAGAAAATTATACCAGTAGCAGTTGGTCAGTGATGTTAGCATTGATCAGTGGGATAGAGGGAGGAAACACAAGGAGGAGGATACACGACGGAAAGCCTCCTGATTCATACTGAGAAAGGAGGGAAATCAGCTAGTTATCTTAGGTGCATGTATACGAAGGCAAAAGCCTGGGAAACAAGCAGGAAGAATTGGAAGTCCTGGCACAATCAAGGAACTATGATGTGATTGGAATAACAGAAACTTGGTGGGGCAGTTCACATGACTGGAGCATTGTCATGGATGGGTATAAACTGTTCACGAAGGACAGGCAATGGAGGAAAGGTGGAGGAGTTGCATTGTATGTAAGACAGCAGTATGATTGCTCAGAGCTCCAGTATGAAACTGGAGAAAAGCCTGTTGAGAGTCTCTGTGTTAAGTTTAGAGGCGAGAGCAACAAGGGTGATGTTGTGGTGGGCGTCTGCTATAGACCACCGGATCAGAAGGAGAAGGTAGACAAGGCTTTCTTCAGACAACTAACTGAAGTTTCCAGATCACAGGCCTGGTTCTCATGGGGGACTTCAATCACCCTGACATCTGCTGGGAGAGCAATACAGCAGTGCACAGACAATCCAGGAAGTTTTTGGAGAGTGTTGGAGACAACTTCCTGGTACAAGTGCTGGAGGAACCAACTAGGGGCCGTGCTCCTCTTGACCTGCTGCTTACAAATGGGGAAGAATTGGTAGGGGAAGTAGAAGTGGTAGAAACCTAGGCAGCAGTGACCATGAGATGGTTGAGTTCAGGATCCTGACAGAAGGAAGAAAGGAGAATAGTGAAATATGAACCCTGGACTTCAGAAAAGCAGACTTACACTCCATTAGGGAACTGATGGGCAGGATCCCCTGGGAGGTTAATATGAGGGAAAAGGAGTCCAGAAGAGCTGGCTGTATTTTAAAGAAGCCTTATTGAGGGTGCAGGAACAAACCATCCCAAAGTGCAGAAAGAATAGCAAATATGGCAGGTGACCATCTTGGCTTAACAGTGAAATCTTCGGTGAGCTTAAACTCAAAAAGGAAGCTTACAAGAAGTAGAAATTTGGACACAATGACTAGGGAGGAGTATAAAAATATTGCTAGAGCATGAAGGGGCAGGGGGAGGGGATCAGGAAGGCCAAGGGATGATTGGAGTTGCAGCTAGCAAGGGATGTGAAGGATAACAAGAAGGGTTTCTACAGGTATGTTAGCAACAAGAAGGTCAGGGAAAGCGTGGGCCCCTTACTGAATGGAGGAGGCAACATAGTACCAGATGATGTGAAAAAAGCTGAAGTACTCAATCCTTTTTTTGCCTCGATTAACACAGACTAGGTCAGCTCCCAGACTGCTGCACTGGGCAGCACAGTATTGGGAGGAGGTGCGCAGCCCACAGTGGTGAAAGAGCAAGTTAACTACTATTTAGAAAAGCTGGACTGCACAAGCCCATGAGTCCAGATCTAATGCATTCAAGAGTGCTGAGGGAATTGGCTGATGTGATTGCAGAGCCATTGGCCATTATCTTTGAAAATTCATGGCAATCGTGGGAGGTCCTGGACAATTGGAAAAAGGCAAATACAGTGCCCATATTTAAAAAAGGGAAGAAAGAGAACCCAGAGAACTACAGATTGGTCAGCCTCACTTCAGTTCCCAGCAAAATCATGGAGCAGGTCCTCAAGGAATCCATTTTGAATCACTTGGAGGAGACGAAAGTGATCAGGAAGAGTCAGCATGGCTTCACCAAGGGCAAGTCATGCCTGACCAATCTGATTGCCTTCTATGATGCGGGATCTGGCTCTGTGGATATGGGGAAAGCAGTGGATGTGATATATCTTGATTTTAGCAAAGCTTTTGATATGGTCACCCACAGTATTATTGCCAGCAAGTTAAAGAAGTATGGATTGGATGAATGGACTATAAGGTGGATAGGAAGCTGGGTAGATTGTCGGGCTCATCTTGTAGTGATCAATGGCTCGATGTCTAGTTGGCAGCCGGTATCAAGTGGAGTGCCCCAGGGGTGGGTCCTGGGTCCGGTTTTTTCAACATCTTTATTAATGATCTGGATGATGGGATGAATTGCACCCTCAGCAAGTTCACAGATGACACTAAGTTGGGGGGAGAGGTAGATATGAAGGAGGGTAGGGATAGGGTCCAGAGTTACCTGACAAATTGGAGGATTGGGCCAAAATAAATCTGATGAGGTTCAACAAGGATAAGTGCAGAATCCTGCACTTAGGAAGGAAGAATCCCATACACCGCTTCAGGCTGTGGACCGACTGGCTAAGCAGCAGTTCTGCAGAAAAGGACCTGGGGATTACAGTGAATGAAAAGCTGGATATGAGTCAGCAGTGCGCCCTTGTTGCCAAGAAGGCCAACGGCATATTGGGCTGTATTAGTTGGAGCATTGCCAGCAAATTGAGGGAAGTGATTATTCCCCTCTATTCGGCACTGGTGAGGCCACACCTGCAGTATTGTGTCCAATTTTGGTCTCCCCACTACAGAAGGGATGTGGACAAATTGGAGAGATTCCAGTGAAGGGCAACAAAAATTATTAGGGATCTGGGTCACATGATTTATGAGGAGATGCTGAGGGAACTGGGGTTATTTTGTCTGCAGAAGAGAAGAGTGAAGGGGGATTTGATAGCAGCCTTCAACTACCTGAAGGGGGGTTCCAGAGAGGATGGAGCTTGGCTGTTCTCAGTGGTGGCAGATGACAGAACAAGGAGCAATGGTCTCAAGTTTCAGTGGGGGAGGTCTAGGTTGGATATTAGGAAACACTTTCACTAGGAGAGTGGTGAAGCACTGGAATGGGTTACCTAGGGAGGTGGTGGAATCTCCATCCTTAGAGGTTTTTAAGGCCTGGCTTGACAAAGCCCTGGCTGGGATGATTTAGTTGTTGTTGGTCCTGTTTTGAACAGGGAGTTGGACTCGATGACCTCCTGAGGTCCCTTCCAACCCAGATATTCTATGATAGTCTATTCTAGGTGTGCTGGGGGCGCCTGTAGGAAGGGTCAGAACAGGGATGGGAAGAGGCGGAAGGGTGGACACTAAGACCCGGGGTGCCCCAAATTTTCAGGTGCCCTACGCAGACACGTATGATGCATATGCCTAAGGACAACCCTATTCCACATCACCAAAGAGAAAGGGTTCCTGTTACTCAGTAGATTTCAGAGTAGCAGCCGTGTTAGTCTGTATTCGCAAAAAGAAAAGGAGTACTTGTGGCACCTTAGAGACTAACAAATTTATTAGAGCATAAGCTTTCGTGAGCTACAGCTGAGCTGTAGCTCACGAAAGCTTATGCTCTAATAAATTTGTTAGTCTCTAAGGTGCCACAAGTACTCCTTTTCTTGTTACTCAGTAGGAGAGTGCCATACCAGAGCCCCAGCCAGGGACCTATCCTGGAGACCTGGAAGGAAACCATACAAGGGACCCAAGGAGGTTGGATCCATGGAGGAGGGAGAGCATCAAGAGAAAGACAGTGACTCCACTGGATTGAAGTGATACCTGTCTGTGTGATATTGCACTGGGAACATGTACTGTAAGGATTAATAGACACAGGGTCAGCAGTTATTATTGTGTGCCCAAAGTCCTGCACAAAGCAGGTGCTTGCTGGAGAAGAGGTTGGGCCTAGTCATGGGCTACTGAAGACTGCAACAGGGGAGTTGACCCCAGGATGTGGTCCGGCCTTGCTGAAGATTAGAATTTGGGAGATGGACTTGCCCCAGGACATGTGGGTAGCTGCAACCCAAGATGACATGATCCTGGTGTGACGCTCTGTACCTTGGGGGAAAACCCTACACCCCCATGTTCATCCTTATAATATGATTGTGTGATATCCCATGTAAAGTTTGTCATGTTGAGTGTCTTCGGAAGGCTCATGATGCACTGATGCATACTATACTATGTTATAGTAATGTTATAGGTTGTAATTTCATGTATATAGTTATAAGCCTGAAAATGTGCCCTCCTGGGTTAAAACAAGCCCAGACAAAACTCTCCAACAGCAGAGGGGCAGTTCACACCTGTCAAGGTTCCTTCCCCACTCTGAACTCTAGGGTACAGATGTGGGGACCTGCATGAAAACCCCCTAAGCTTATTTTTGCCAGCTTAGGTTAAAACTTCCCCATGGTACAAACTATTTTACCTTTTGCCCTTGGACTTTATTGCTGCCACCACCAAGCATCTAACAAATATATAACAGGGAAAGAGCCCACTTGGAAACATCTTTCTCCCCCAGATCCTCCCAAACCCTACACCCCCTTTCCTGGGGAATGCTTGATAAAAATCCTCACCAATTTGCATAGCTGAACACAGACCCAAACCCTTGGATCTTAAGAACAATGAAAAAGCAGTCAGGTTCTTAAAAGAAGAATTTTAATTGAAGAAAAAAGTAAAAGAATGACCTCTGTAAAATCAGGATGGTAAATACCTTACAGGGTAATCAGATTCAAAACATAGAGAATCCCTCTAGGCAAAACCTTAAGTTACAAAAAGACACAAAAACAGGAATCTACATTCCATTCAGCACAGCTTATTTTATCAGCCATTTAAACAAACAGAATCTAACGCATATCTAGCTAGATTACTTACTAAGTTCTAAGACTCCATTCCTTTTCTGTTCCTGGCAAAACAACACACAGACAGAGTGAGCCTTTGTTTCTCCCCCCTTCCAGCTTTGAAAGTATCTTGTCTCCTCATTGGTCATTTTGGTCAGGTGCCAGCGAGGTTATCCTAGCTTCTTAATCCTTTACGGGTGAAAGGGTTTTTCCTCTGGCAAGGAGGGATTTTAAAGGTGTTTACCTTTCCCTTTATATTTATGACAAAACCTCATCATGGTATGTAGGGGAGAAACCCAGCCCAGCCTCACAGGAATAAAGGACACTGGCGTAGGCAGCAACAATGGATCTGTTGGACTCTCAAGTGAGTCACCCCCCTTCCTTTGGTCAGTTTGGGACTATGATGAGGTAATGCTAACCTGACTCTGAAGTCGGGTGGCAAAGCCAGGAGGGAGGAAAGAATATGATAAAAAGGAGAGACATTTGTCATGCTCTTCCTCTCTTTTCCACCTCCATCTACAGACATCACCACCAAGTGACTGAAGCTCTGATCAAAGGGGATAGCCTGGCTGAAGAGCAACCAGCCAGCCTGTGGTGAGAACCATCTAAGTTTGTAAGGGCATTGAAAGTGTTAAGATAAGCTTAGAATGCATTTTGCTTTTATTTCATTTGACCAAATCTGACTTGTTATGCTTTGACTTATAATCACTTAAAATCTATCTTTTGTAGTTAAAAAATTTGTTTGTTTATTCATTCTACCTGAAGCAGTGCATTTGGTCTGAAGTGCGTCAGAGACTCCCCTTGGGATAACAAGCCTGGTACATATCAATTTCTTTACTAAACTGACAAACTCATATAAGCTTGCAGTGTCCAGCTGGCATAACTGGACGCTGCAAGACAGAAGTTCCTAAGGTTGTGTCTGGGACCGGAGATGTTGGCTCATGTCATTCAGCTGCACAATCCAAGGAGCAACTTACATGCCAGAGGTTGTGCATGAACAGCCCAGGAGTGGGAGTACTCACAGCACAGCAGGGTAAGGTTGGCTCCCAGAGACAAGGATTCGAGTGACCTAGCAGATCACTAGTTCGGATAACACCAGAGGGGAACATCACAGTGGCACAGTGAGCAGGGTGTACGTACGGCTTGTTACTACAAGTGAAATTCATACTTTAAGCCCTGATATTTGTTTTTTGTGTAAGAGGATATTTCCTCAGGATGGGATGCAGAGATAAAGTTTCTTGACAACTTAAATGACTGCTTCTTGGAGCAGCTGGTCCTGGAACCCACCGGAGGAGAGGCAATTCTTGATCTAGTCCTAAGTGGAGCAGAGGATCTGGTCCAAGAGTTGAATATAGCTGGACAGCTTTGTAATAGTGACCATAATATAATTAAATTTAATATCCCTGTGGCTGGAAAAACACCACAGCGGCCCAACACTGTAGCATTTAATTTCAGAAAGGGGAACTACACAAAAATGAGGAGGTTAGTTAAACAGAAATTAAAGGGTACAGTGCCAAAAGTGAAATCTCTGCAAACTGCATGGAAATATTTTAAAGGCACCATAATAGAGGCTCAACTTAAATGTATACCCCAAATTAAAAAACATAGTAAGGGAACCAAAAAAGAACCACAGAGCTAAACAACAAAGTAAAAGAAGCAGTGAGAGGCAAAAAGGCATCCTTTAAAAAGTGGAAGTTAAATCCTAGTGAGGAAATTAGAAAGGAGCATAAACACTGGCAAATGAAGTGTAAAAATACAATTAAGAAGGCCAAAAAAGAATTTGAAGAAGAGTTAGCCAAAGACTCAAAAACTAATAGCAATTTTTTTAAGTACATCAGAAGCAGGAAGCCTGCTAAACATCCAGTGGGGCCACTGGATGATTGAGGTGCTAAAGGAACACTCAAGGACGATAATGCCATTGCGGAGAAACTAAATGAATTCTTTGCATCGGTCTTCATGACTGAGGATGTGAGGGAGACTCCCAAACCAGAGCCATTCTTTTTAGGTGACAGATCTGAGGAACTGTCCCAGATTGATTTATCATTAGAGGAGGTTTTGGAACAAATTCATAACTTAAACAGCAATAAATCACCAGGATCAGATGGTATTCACCCAAGAGTTCTGAAGGAACTCAAATGTGAAATTGCAGAACTACTAACTGTAGTCTGTAACCTATCATTTAAATCAGTTTCTGTACCAGGTGACTGGAGGATAGCTAATGTGAAGCCAATTTTTAAAAAGGGCTCCAGAGGTGATCCCAGCAATTATAGGCCTGTAAGCCTGACTTCAGTACCGGGCAAACTGGTTGAAACTATAATAAAGAACAATATTGTCAGACATATAGATGAACATAATTTGTTGAGGAAGAGACAACATGATTTTAATAAAGGGAAATCATGCCTCACCAATCTACTAGAATTCTTTGAGGGGGGTCAACAAGCATGTGGACCAAGGGGATTCAGTGGATGTAGTGTACTTAGATTTTCAGAAAGCTTTTGACAAGGTCCCTCACCAAAGGCTCTTATGGAAAGTAAGCTGCCATGGGATAAGAGGGAAGGTGCTCTCATGGATTGTTAACTGGTTAAAAGATAGGAAACAATGGGTAGGTATAAATGGTCAGTTTTCAGAATGGAGAGAGGTAAATAGTGGTGTCCCCTGGAGTCTGTTCCTTTCTGGGACCAGTCCTATTCAACATATTCATAAATTATCTGGAAAAAGGGATAAACAGTGAGGTGGCAAAATTTGCAGATGATACAAAATTACTAAAGATAGTTAAGACCCAGGCAGACTGCGAAGAGCTACAAAAAGATCTTTCAAAACTGGGTGATTGGGCAACAAAAACTTAATGTTGATAAATGCAAAGTAATGCACATTGGAAATGCACATTGGAAAGCATAATCCCAATTATACATATAAAATGATGGGGTCTAAATTAGGTGTTACCAGTCAAGTAAGATTTTGGAGCCATTGAGGATAGTTCTCTGGAAACATCCACTCAATGTGCAGCGGCAGTCAAAAAAGCCAACAGAATTCTGGGAATAATTAAGAAAGGGATAGATAATAGGATAGAAAATATCATGTTGCCTCTATATAAATCCATAGTACGCCCACATCTTGAATACGGTATGCAGATGTGGTCACCCCATCTCAAAAAAGATATATTGGAATTCAAAAAGGTTCAGAAAAGGGCAACAAAAATTATTAGGGGTATGGAACGACTTCTGTATGAAGAGAGATTGATAAGACTATGACTTTTCAGCTTGGAAAAGAGACGGCTAAGGGGAGATATGATTGAGGTCTATAAAATCATGACTGGTGTAGAGAAAGTAAATAAGGAAGTGTTGTTTACTAATTCTCATAACACAAGGACTAGGGGTCACCAAATGAAATTAATAGGCAGCAGGTTTAAAACAAATAAAAGGAAGTATTTCTTCATACAACGCACAGTCAACCTGTGGGACTCCTTGCTAGAGGATGTTGTGAAGGCCAAGACCATAACAGGATATAAAAAAGAACTAGATAAATTCATGGAGGATAGATCTATGAATGGCTATTAGCCAAGATGGGCAGGAATGGTGCCCCTAGCTGCTGTTTGCCAGAAGCTGGGAATTAGCAACAACGGATGGATCACTTGATGATTACCTGTTCTGTTCATTCCCTCTGGAGCACCTGGCACTGGCCATGGTCGGAAGCCAGGATACTGGACTAGATGGACCTTTGGTCTGACCCAGTAGGGCCATTCTTATGTTTTGACTCTCTCCCACACCAGCCTAACATAGACCCTGGACAGAAGAAGTTACACAACAGAGCCTTGCAGAAGGGCACACAAGAGTTCTTGCAGGGCAGATGAGCAGTTAGCCAATACCAGAGCTGGGAGAAAAATAGGAGGGAGGGATTTCTTATGAAAAAAGCCCTTTTTCTTTTGTTTACATTCAAATTTTTGCCAGAAAATGCCAATGAAATTGCAAACATTAAAAAAATTTCCCTCACCTACCTACCATAACTCTCTGGGATCCTTCTGGAAGGAAAGAATGAAGCCATTCAAGGAAGTTTCCTCCACCCCATCATGGAAAAAGGGCCACAAAACCTTAGCATCAAGGGTCTCAAAGGCTGATGGCAAATCTCAGAGATTCAGCACAGCTAGGAGAATATCAGGAAATGAAATCAGAGCAGTTTCCATGCTATGCACAGTATTTAACTTCACTGAGAGAACCTCAGGAGACCTCAGAGATCTCCCCAAATTCTTCCCCACAACCTTTTCAGTGAAGTTTCCTAGAACATGGAAAGTAAAAGCAGGGCCAAAGTTTGCAAGTATGATAGACTGAAGACACGGGTTCTTGACTATGGCTCTACCAATGGCTCTTTTGAAACAGGATGGTTTTTTGCTCTTCCATTGGAAGGCATTAATAGTTTCAGTCAGCAGTGAACACAGTGTCCCCTCCATTGCATGAAAGGCATTGGTGTGACATGGAAGTTACAGGCTAGAGCTCCTCAGAACTTGACAGTACTACAGTCAGCCATTTTGTGTGTTCAGCCACTGATAGCTGAAAACCAAACATCACATAGCTTGGAATAATCTTAGGCCTTTGTGAGACAAGGTGAGATAGCTGCATATTTGCAGTTTGTTAATCAGAATGAAAAAATGGAATAAAAAGTTATAAAAAAAGAATGAGTGAATAGCGAACTTAGTTTTAGGTGCCCCTGACATATTGTTGTTATGGCTAGAAATACTAATAATAAGTAGTTTATTGAAATTAAAGGAACAGGTAACCCAGTAAAAATTATTATTCTGACCCACTTAAAATCACTATAGGTTATATGTTTTATTAAAATTAGCTTTATAAAAATTCAGTAAAAACCTCAAAGCAGTCCAAACCCACTTTTCTAAAAAAAGAAAAAGTTTTCTAAACTCCCTATCAGCTAAAAAAAGCCCCTAAAAGTCCAGCTAATAATTGCTCAAAAACATCTCAAACTGTAACTATATCTAAAATATTGTAAACCTATTGCTTATGTCTGTGTGCTTAAATCTAATAGTTTTAAATAAAAGCATGATTGCTTATATCAGTCATTTATCAAACAGAAATTGCTGTGTTCCCATTAATTTACTCCTAACACCGCCTAAAATAAAACAGTTAAGTTAGTGCTGTTTGGAGTTCTAAAAGCCCTGAGTAACACTGTGCTAAATGCAAGTAATACACCATAGCAAGTGAGCTGTTCCAGAGTATATGCTGAAGGACCGGCTGGATTTTTTGTGACACTACAGGATCAAAGTAAAAGCTGGTCAGTAAGAGTCATGTCAGCTATTCTCTTGCAGCACTATGATCTCCATAGCTGCCTTTTTGAAATGCCTCAGCAATGATGTAGGCTTCAGTGGGGCAGTACAGTAAGGTGTGTGATGAATGCCAGTTACATCCTAGGCAAGATGGAGGCCCCCGTCACCTGTGCTAGGCTTCTGCAGACCAAAGTCCAGTGTGGGTTCAATGAATGTGTTGTATCAATTAGTTCTTAGTGTCCTCACGGTTCTGTAGGGGAATCATGGGATCGCACAACCACTGCTCATCCCAGCCCTGGCTCTGTCCACCTATGAAGAGATTAGGAGGAGTTTGTCCACAAAAAAAACTCAGTCATGTTTTCTCTTTCTGCCCTCCCCACTCCCAGCAGGTTCTGTGCCAGTGCCCCAGATGTCCCTGTGGGAATGTGCTTGCAGTTATATGGCTAAGGTACTAACTAGTTCTGTGCTTTAGCTCTCCCCGTGCACTGGGGATAATGACACCTGACTCACAGAGATGATGTGAGGATAAATTGATGAATGATGCTCAAATACTACAATGAAGGGGACCATAAGAGTACTTAGAGAGACAGACCATTCAGTTGACAGATATTGTAAAACTCAGCCAGGATGCTTATTTGTCTCAGTATGTTTTTGCTTTCAGCACAACCTCTTTCTGTTACACTCAGAATGGACATGACCATATTTTTAAAAAGCTCAGTAGGGCTATATTAATCTCCTCAGAAGTTCTGCTGCTTGTTTTCACTTTCATTAGTGATATTAGGACAATTGTCTGAATATCTTAGGCTGTGTGTGTATTTCACAGGAAGTATCAATTTCGGCAAAATTTTGGACAGGAAATTACTTGAATGTATTATTTCAACTTATATATTGTATTATAACATCACACAATATCCCCACACACACACTCCCACCACAACACCCAACATATACAGATTCCACCAATGCTCCATCCTATCACACACAAAACCAACACGTGCTCAACACCATCCACACATATCACACTCAGTTCACACCCCTCACACATCACCCAAGCCACACACAACACATAGACAATATACACTACACCACCATCACACACTTCATCAAACACCCCACACCCAACGCTCATCTAGTACTCACACACCCACTGTCAGACACACATAACACATACACATACGTAACTTTAGCACCCTCATGGACAAGATGGAGTTCGCTGTGCAGGCAGCCCTGGCCAAGAAAAAGAATGTGCAGGAACACAGCAGGGAAATTGCCTTCCATCCCAGGGGCATCTGTTCCACACCCCCGGGAGTGAACACACAGACACACTGGAATAATACAATGAATATAGAAAAGGGAAATATTTATTCACAGAGGGATGAATGGAGAAAAACAACAGTGGAGAAGATAGGGGGAGTAGTAAGACAGGGTTACATTCAACTAGGGTTGCCAACTTTTTAACTGCACAAAACCGAACACCCTAACCCTTCCTCGAGGACATGCCCCTGCCACGCCCCTTCACCAAGGCCCTGCCCTCCACTCACTACATTCCCCCTCCCTTGGTGGCTCACCCTCCATCACCCTCACTCACTTTCACTGGGCTGGGGCAGGGGGTTGGGGTGCAGGAGGGGTGAGGGCTCTAACTGGAGATATGGGCTCAGGGGTGGAGCCAGAAATGAGGGATTTGGGGTTCAGGAGGAAGTTCCAGGATGGGGGGGTGGGGCAGAGGGGTTCAGGGTGTGGGAGCGGGCTCTGGCCTGGGGAAGGGGGTGAGGGCTCCAGCTGTGGGTGCAGGCTCTGGGGTGGGACAGTTGATGACAGGTTTGGGATGCAGGAGCGGGCTCCAGGTTTGGGGGGGCTCAGGGCTGGTGGAGGGGGTTGGGCCATGGGCTTACCTCTGGTGGCTCATGGTCAGTGGTGCAACGGGGGGGTTAAGGCAGGCTGCCTGCCTGTCCTGGCACCGTGCTGCACCTGGGCCGGAAGTGGCCAGCAGGTCTGGCACCTAGGCAGAGGCAAGCAGGTGGCTCTGTGTGCTGCTCTCTCCCACAGGTACTGCCCCCACCCCTAGCTCCCATTGGCCGTGGTTCCCAGCCAATTGGAGTGCGGAGCTGGTGCTCGGGGCAGGAGCAGCGCTCAGAGCCCCGTGGCCCCCCCACCTAGGAGCCAGACCTGCTGATGGCCGCTTCCGAGACACAGCACAGAGGCAGGGTAGGTAGAGACTAGCCTGCCTGAGCTCTGCAGCACTGGCAACCAGACTTTTAACTGCCCGGTTGGTGGTGCTGACCAGAGCTGCCAGGGTCCCTTTTTGACCAAGTGTTCTGGTCGAAAACTGGACATTTGGTCACCCTACATCCAACGCAAGGCCCCACAGGCCCAGCGGTACCACAACATGACAGGACAAACACCTAGCACTGCATCTACACTCAAAGTTCAGGAGTACTGAACAGAGTTCCAGTCTGGCAGTGAGTCTTGGGTGCTCCTGGTCATCTTTGGTGCCGGTGAACTTTCCCCAACAAAGCCCTCTGCTGCCCCCTTCTGCCACTCTCTGCAAAGCCACACAGAGCAATAACTTCTCCACTTAGCTAAATACAGCCTCTCTCCTTATTCCCAATGCAAGGTCACAAGCCTCAGTACTCACAGCTATCACTCGGGGCAACAGTGATAGTGGGTCCAGCTCCGGTTTGTCCTTCTCAGGTGATTGCTCCCTGGCAGGATGCTCCTTCTGGCTCCTGTTCTGGGGTTTCCCCAGTCAGTCACTCTGTCCCTCCCAGGCTTCAGGCAGGTTCTCCGCGGCTTCTCTATGTGCTGGCCTGCTCACTGTAGCCCTCTTGTCTGGAGCTACGGACACACCCACCCTGTTTTAAAAGGGCCACACACAAGATTTTAAAGGGACCATGGTCTCTAAACCCCAAGGCTGTTACACATACAACACAACCATATCACACATACAGAGGCATTTTAACCTTCTCTTAGGTATTCCCATAGAATATCATCTCTAATTCAAGGTCTCAGTTCATATATTTAATCAAGAGCTTCAGAGGTATTTAGGCCCCATTGAAATCAACGAAAGTCAGGAGCCTAAATACATCTGAAAATCTGGGCTTTAATGATTTGGGCCTGGGACACCTCAGGGATTCCCTCATATTCCATGACTGCATTCATCAGCTTTGTCCCTCAGGCACAATGGAGCTGTCTCGGGCAAGGGGAAAGCTCATATGTGCAACAGAAAATTTTCAGGGGTGGGGTGGGTCGGTGGGCTGATCAAAGACTCTAGAACAAACTCCCACAGGATCTACAAAAATCACCTGAAACCTCTTTCCGTTCCACTTGCCAGGGGGCTACTTCAATCTGCCTTCACTAACAGAAGCTTGTAGCACATCATAAAACAAAACCACCAATAACTGCCTGTAACCCTCCATAAAAATCTGTATGTGCTTTTTCTCTTATGGGAGGAGGGAGAATGAACCACACATGATGACAGAAAATAATATCACTTAACTAAGGCCCTTTTCTGACATTTTGGGATTTCACCCAGACCAGTAAGGGGTTGCATCACCGCCTGTCCTGTAACCCTGGGTTTCTCTGTCCTGAGCAGCTTTGACTCAGGGTCCTGACACAAGCAGCCTGATCACACCCTGGCTTCCACCACCCTGTTTACTCCTTGAAGGGTGACACCAACCTCACCCTTCCAGTCCACAGACTCCTGAAAATCGTCTTCCCTGCGGTGCCCAGTCCCTCTCACTATACCCTCACATAAGTTATTGCATTCCCTGCCTCCAAAGAGACAGAGTACACACAGCAGCCCGATAGTTTGGCTGAAAACCCACGCTTCAGCTTAATGTACAACTCTGAGATGTTACTGTAATCAAACAAAAAAAATGTTTATTAATGAGGGCATAGGCTGGAGTGATTACAAGTAACAGATAGGAAAGTTTACAAATAAAACAAACAAAACATACTTTCGAGTGACTGAAATTTAATTCTAGCAAGTTACTATCGTTGCCTGATTAGTTTCCTAACTCACATCAAATCATCAGCATCCCTGGTCCCCCACACCACAGGACCCAACTGTCATAGGCTTGAAGGTGCTGTGACCTGTTGTCTGGGATGGATGACAAAACAACTTTTTGTCTCTGTTTATATCTTCTCAAAGTCCACTGACCCTGTTTCAAGAGGTAGGGAGGCTTTCTGGGAGTGTAGCCTCCATCTCCCATCGAGATGGTTAATTGGTCAATTCCCCCCATGATGGCTTTGTTTACCTTGCTTATAAATGTTCTTTTCATTGTCTTAGATCACACCTTGCTTAATTTACACTGGAGACTCAGTCAAGCTGCAAAAACACATTCCTTTGTTTGAGAAAGGCAGTGCTTAGGCATGGTCTGCCCAATACATTTTAGAAATATATTTCCAGCACACATCTTTATTTCTTTACACCTGTACATACATCATGCCATTATATTAATGAGCAGCATGTTAGCAGTTTGCATAGAACATCTTACACAACATCTTTTAGATACAGATTATGAGTGAATTGGAGCAATGAGAGTGTTAGGCCCGATGAGAGTTCTGGCATGGTGTGCCCTCTGCCCATTGGCTCCCTGGGTCACAGGAGGGAGGCAGAATGAACACACATGATGAAAGACAATAATGTCACTTAATTAAGGGCCTTCTTTTTAGATTTTTATTTTGTTTGAAATTTCCAGGGACTGTCTCAGTGTTTATTTCAAAAATTAAAAAATGGTGGAAAATCAGTACAAAAAATTAACTTGGTAGTTTTCTGGGGAAATATCAGGGAAATATGACTCTCTTCTCCTAAGATTTTTTTTGTGCATTTAACTTTCAAGCCCCCCTGCCCCCCCCATATGTTCTGAAATGTAAACAGATACAGTTTTTTGTTTTCAACCCATTTTATCATAAAAAGTAGTTCACTACCTTTATTTTGCTTTAACTGCTGATAACTATCTGCACTATTTGTACAGATGGTAATATGTATGTGGTGGGTGTGGGTTTGACACCAGTACATACACAATACTCAAGTTGTTCCAGTGCTTTTGACCTGGCTTCCCACTCTGGAAGGAGAGATGGTGGTTTGGTAACCTGGGTCACCCATGTTACCAAGCTGCCATTTCTCCTGGAGCAGGGAGATGGAGTTCCAGCACATCTAAAAGTTGGGTAAAAATTGTTAAAAATGGAATAACGATTTTTGTAAAACTCAGCAGATGTTCATTAAAAAATCAGTATAAAACAAAGATGAAGGACCCTACACTTAATGCACCACTGAAAGATACTCCAATGCTAGAGTAACGGGCATGGTATATGAATTTGTATAGAGGAGAAGAGAAGAGGATGGGAAGGGGGTATCTTTTTAACTGCTATCTAATTGTGTGTGTGCATTAAGGTTCCTATAAATAATGTCCATTTATCCTTCTGGATTTTAAAGGAAAGTCTGGAGTTTGGATGGTGGTTAGGGCCATCTCTGGAGTTAGGATTATTCTGTTGCTGGGTTTTTAACCATTACCACATAACTGACGGAACATTCATTCTCCATCCAGCACCCTATTGAACACGTGCAATACTGAGAGGTGACATTTTGCAATTATTATTTTTGGTGGTTCAGACTCCATCTCACTCCCTTATGATCCCTTATGCACCTTGTGAGAGAAGCATCATTCCTGGAATCAACTTTTTAAAAGGATTCAATATGAAAAAGCAGAAATTCACAATGAAGAAAAATTAGGAATAAAAAAGCAGGACAAGATCCAGGCAATCTGATCAATGAGAAATTACAGGGAAAAATCACAGACCCCATCTCAGTCACACTTATATTTCTTGCAACTAAATAAAACCCCAATATAAAAGGTGATTGAACTAGATCCATGGCAGGGACTATCTCTGACGCCCCCATGCCCAGTTAGCATTTAGGAGAGAAAGAGTCTAATCATACAGCATTTACATCCTCACAGGATATTTGATTGGAACTCAATCATTCTTATATTGATGTCTTAGGGACGGCAGCTTCAACATCATCATAACCCAGGTCTCCAGGAGGCGGGAATGTGCCATCTCTCTCAGTCCCTGAGGCCCCTTCACTTCTTAGGGAGTGCAGATTCCAATCTGAAAATATCAAAGGAGGCACATTACAGCCAATATATCTATTCTACACCCGTGTGCACTCACCTAACATGGGTGAGCAGCCTATAGTATGGGCTGTGAATTATCCCCTCTGTTCCTCTGATTGGGATCCTGACAAGTTTAATTTATTATGTCATTCTGTTCCACAAAGAAAACATCTGGGAGTAGATTCTCTCCATGCTGAGATCTGCCGGGTGCAGAAGTGTGGGGATGTCAGTGACTTGGTGACACCTTCCTGATGCTTCAGTAGGGACTGCTCTAACTCCTGATGGCTGGCATAGTCCCTAAGGGGACATGTGCCAGGTGAGACCTGGGGGGGAGGAGTAGGGCAGGGCCCCTACCCCAGGGGACATGCAAGGGCAAGTAACCCAAAAGGGGAGGATGTCATAGAGTTCGTCCTGCCTACACAGTACATGTTTACATGTTATTCCCATCAAGTACAATGAAATGCACATTTCATCCCAACACACTTTCCTCTGAGGTACAAAGTGGAAGCTTAGCCCTCAGCCTCAGACTGTGAGGTGCTCTGGTATAATGCTAATGGAGTCATTTGCATATTGAAGAGCGTGATTTCAAACCTGAAGCCAGGCCACTAACTAACCCCATTGCAGGACCCTGCTCTTCCAGTTACCATCCAGGGCACTGCCACCTTGTTTGGGGAAAGACACTCAGGTCCTGATCCTGCAAATTGACTCATGTAACTTTGCTGATCTGGACAGTCTCACTGAAGTTGGCACTAGGGTGGGGCTTGCGGGGGCTATATCCACCCCAAAATTTGTCTTAGCATCCCCATAGCCACTCAGTAGCAGCTGCCACTCTCCAGTCGATTAGTTCTGAAGGCAGAGCGGAGAGAGTGGCAGCTTCTGGCTGGGTGCCCAGCTCCAGCAGCAGCAGCAGAGAAGTAAGCCCAGGTGGGCTGCCGGGTGCCCAACAGCAGCCCCCAGCCCATGTCCCTGCCTGCCGAGATGAGCCATCCAGGGCAGGTGGACGGTCTGGAGCTCCCCATACTGGCTTAGACTGACCTGCTCTGACCCAGGCTCCTGGGCCCTGCCCCCCAAGGGCTTTGTTAGCACAGAGCCAGGTCCCCCTGCCTGGACAGCTTTTAACGGCTGCAATCAGCCAGTGCCTGGCACTGGCTGGCTCTGGCTTCCAGCCTGCAATCTGGCCAGGGGGCAGGGCAACATAGAGGGGTGGGACCCCATGCTGAGGAGGAGTACAGACCCGTCGCCCCAGCATTTTCTGTCTGGCCCACCTCAGTCCCCCCACCCGGAAGAGGCTGGTGCCACCCTTGAGTCAGTGAGAATATTCATGTGATGAGAGTGACAAGAGGGCTTGTAGACCAAGCCATAATGAGACTAGCAATCAAACTGCAAGAATTGCAACAGGGCTTTTCCCCACTTACCTCTCTGTGACTCCCTGTTTCTGTCACTCTCTCCAGGGGCCCAAGTAACTTCCGGGGCACACTGCCCTGAACCAGGATCATCTTCAGGGTCAGAAACTTCTCTGACATCGTCATAACTATCCCCTGGGACATCTCCAGGCAAGGCAGGGCCCTCTGAAACAGAGACAGGAATTAATGGTAATGAGAAGAGACCTTCCACTGAATAGAGAAATAAATTATACATGAGGTAGGAAGAGCCCTGAGGCACTGACACTCCCACAATGACAGGTTTCAGAGTAGCCATGGTATTTCTCCCTCCCACCCCACCCCCCACTGTTCCTCTGATATTCTTAAAAAGAAAAGGAGTACTTGTGGCACCTTAGAGACTAACAAATTTATTAGAGCATAAGCTTTCGTGAGCTACAGCTCACTTCATCGGATGCATTTGGTGGAAAAAACAGAGGAGAGATTTATATACACACACACAGAGAACATGAAACAATGGGTTTATCATACACACTGTAAGGAGAGTGATCACTTAAGATAAGCCATCACCAACAGCAGGGGGGGGAAGGAGGAAAACCTTTCATGGTGACAAGCAGGTAGGCTAATTCCAGCAGTTAACAAGAATATCAGAGGAACAGTGGGGGGTGGGGTGGGAGGGAGAAATACCATGGGGAAATAGTTTTACTTTGTGTAATGACTCATCCATTCCCAGTCTCTATTCAAGCCTAAGTGCCGTCAGGAACAGTATCCCCGATACTGTCACGGCTAACCTGGTGGCAGAACTTTGTGACTTTGTCCTGACCCATAACTATTTCACATTTGGTGACAATGTATACCTTCAAATCAGCGGCACTGCGATGGGTACCCGCATGGCCCCACAGTATGCCAACATTTTTATGGCTGACTTAGAACAACGCTTCCTCAGCTCTCGTTCCCTAATGCCCCTACTCTACTTGCGCTACATTGATGACATCTTCATCATCTGGACCCATGGAAAAGAAACTCTTGAGGAATTCCACCATGATTTCAACAATTTCCATCCCACCATCAACCTCAGCCTGGACCAGTCCACACAAGAGATCCACTTCCTGGACACTACGGTGCTAATAAGCGATGGTCACATAAACACCACCCTATATCGGAAACCTACTGACCGCTATTCCTACCTACATGCCTCTAGCTTTCATCCAGATCATACCACTCGATCCATTGTCTACAGCCAAGCGCTACGATATAACCGCATTTGCTCCAACCCCTCAGACAGAGACAAACACCTACAAGATCTCTATCATGCATTCCTACAACTACAGTACCCACCTGCTGAAGTGAAGAAACAGATTGACAGAGCCAGAAGAGTACCCAGAAGTCACCTACTACAGGACAGGCCCAACAAAGAAAACAACAGAACGCCACTAGCCATCACCTTCAGCCCCCAACTAAAACCCCTCCAACGCATCATCAAGGATCTACAACCTATCCTGAAGGACGAGCCATCGCTCTCTCAGATCTTGGGAGACAGACCAGTCCTTGCTTACAGACAGCCCCCCAATCTGAAGCAAATACTCACCAGCAACCACACACCACACAACAGAACCACTAACCCAGGAACCTATCCTTGCAACAAAGCCCGTTGCCAACTCTGTCCACATATCTATTCAGGGGATACCATCATAGGGCCTAATCACATCAGCCACACTATCAGAGGCTCGTTCACCTGCGCATCTACCAATGTGATATATGCCATCATGTGCCAGCAATGCCCCTCTGCCATGTACATTGGCCAAACTGGACAGTCTCTACGTAAAAGAATGAATGGACACAAATCAGACGTCAAGAATTATAACATTCAAAAACCAGTTGGAGAACACTTCAATCTCTCTGGTCACTCGATCACAGACCTAAGAGTGGCTATACTTCAACAAAAAAGCTTCAAAAACAGACTCCAACGAGAGACTGCTGAATTGGAATTAATTTGCAAACTGGATACAATTAACTTAGGCTTGAATAGAGACTGGGAATGGATGAGTCATTACACAAAGTAAAACTATTTCCCCATGGTATTTCTCCCTCCCACCCCACCCCCCACTGTTCCTCTGATATTCTTGTTAACTGCTGGAATTAGCCTACCTGCTTGTCACCATGAAAGGTTTTCCTCCTTCCCCCCCCTGCTGTTGGTGATGGCTTATCTTAAGTGATCACTCTCCTTACAGTGTGTATGATAAACCCATTGTTTCATGTTCTCTGTGTGTGTGTATATAAATCTCTCCTCTGTTTTTTCCACCAAATGCATCCGATGAAGTGAGCTGTAGCTCACGAAAGCTTATGCTCTAATAAATTTGTTAGTCTCTAAGGTGCCACAAGTACTCCTTTTCTTTTTGCGAATACAGACTAACACGGCTGCTACTCTGAAATCTGATATTCTTGTTAACTGCTGGAATTAGCCTACCTTGCTTGTCACCATGAAAGGTTTTCCTCCTTTCCCCCCCCCCCCCCCCCGCTGCTGGTGATGGCTTATCTTAAGTGATCACTCTCCTTACAGTGTGTATGATAAACCCATTGTTTCATGTTCTCTGTGTGTGTGTGTGTGTGTGTGTATATAAATCTCTCCTCTGTTTTTTTTCCACCAAATGCATCCGATGAAGTGAGCTGTAGCTCACGAACGCTTATGCTCTAATAAATTTGTTAGTCTCTAAGGTGCCACAAGTACTCCTTTTCTTTTTACTCCCACAATGATAAGAGATCATAAGTACCCTTCTCCCCCCCCCCCCCCCCCCCCCCCGCCAACTTCAGTGTCAGAGGAATTTTTTACAGGTCACATTTAGCTGACACATTTTAAGGACTTGATGTGTCTGTAAATTGCTGGATGGAACTTAAAGCAGAAACCCAGGTGGGGATGTGAGAAATCTGGAAAGAGGTGGCTGGGGGTAGGGTCTATGTCAGAGGAAGATTTCTGCACTGTAATTTTTTGTTATACTAATTATATATCAATTAGTAATTAGTAACAGATAAATGACACTTTAATTTGTTCTATCATCCACTTCCTAAATTTTCAATTATGATTAAAATCTTGTTTTGTTCCATTTCCCTGAACTAGTCTGGCCCATCAACCATCCTCGATCTGCAGTCTCTGGAAGCTGTGCCACCAGTTCAGGACAAGATATGGGTCTGTGTGTGAAATCTGGACATCCCTTCACCTATCACAGTGCATGTGAAACTCACATCTAGATCAGTGGACTAAGCAAAGGCAGGAATGGTGGAGAGAGACCGTTACTGCAGATCAGAGGGCTGTGCTCAGACAGATTGTCCCCTAATATTGTGAGTAATGTTAGTGCAT